>NW_027411644.1:51748503-51856130 GCF_047663935.1 Musca autumnalis | reverse complement strand
TATGAAGACCAGACACACTACACCTTTATCAGATGTAATTCGAAACATTTTAGTTGTAATTCGTAACATTTCAATTGTAATTCAAATTATTCCATTTGAAATTCGAATTATTCCTTTTGTAATTCGAAATATTCCATTTGTAATTCGAATTATTCCATTTGAAATTTGAATTATGCCATTTGTAATTCGAATTATTCCATTTGTTCTAAAAAATTCTACAAATTTCCAAAAAAAGAATATATTTTAAGTTTTTTTTTTTTTTTTTTTTTTTTTTTTTTGAAAAATGTCCTTAAAAAGGTGTCTACAATTCTCTTCCAAATTTTAGAAAAAAAAAAATTAAATAAATTGTTGTTGAATATTTTGTAAAGATAATTTTTGGTGTCACCGTGTCAGAAAACCCGCCTCGTATACCGGCATGCCCGGGTTCGTCATTTTAACGGTGGCCAAAACCCCTCAGCTTAAAACGTCTCTACAAGGCGGTGTCGTTAAAAACACCCTTGACTTGGTTATAAAAAGGAGGATGCGCTCATTGATATGACAAAAGCCTCTCTTGACTCTTTGGTAAACGCATGTAAACTTTCTAAAAAAATTGTTCAAATTTTTCTAGGCGAATTTCTAAAAATTGTCAAAATTGTTTAAAATTTCTATAGAAAAAATTTTTTGAACAGTTCGTGAAAAATTTTCTAAAGAAATTTTGAATTTTGTATAGGAAATGTTCTAAAGAAAATTATTAAAAATTGTCTAAAGAAAATTATTGAAATTTTAGTTAGGCAAAAAATTGCTGAAATCATGGTTTAATAATAAAGGTTAGCCAAAGCTTTATGTCAATTTAAATTTTTTCATTCGAGTATGCCTAAAACTTCAAAACAATATAAACAAACTGTGCATGTGTGTGTGGTGTTTGAATAATATGCCAAACAATTTTAAAAACAATCGAATTCAATGATTTTTAAAATTGTTTTTAGACCATTTGTATGGAAGAAATTGGTGAGATTTACATTGAAACAATCAGTTTATCATATTCACAACTCGATTATGTGGAGAAAACTTAACTCTTCATTCATTTTTCGCGGTTTTTATAAAATGCTCAAAAAATGCAGTGTAAACAAACCCACTTGTTGCTTTTATTTTGAAGTTTTAGGAATTCAAGAAAAACAAGGGTTCTATAGATTTTTTTCATTTAAATCTACCTCTTTACTTATACCATGGCTGAAATAATTTCCAAAGAAGTTGTTTGAAAAAATTTCAAGGAAAAGTGTTGAAAATTTTCCATACAAAATTGTTGAATAAGAAATTTATACAAATTGTTGAAAAACTTTTTATAAAAAATTGGTGATAGTTTTTTTTAAATTTTTGGAAATTTTCTAAAGAAAATCTTAGAAATTTTTAAAGAAAATTGTTGGAAATTTTCAATAGAAAATTGTTGAAAATTTTCTAAAGAGAATTGTTGAAAATTTTCTTAAGAAACTTATTGAAAATCTTTTTAAAAACTTTCTATATACTACTGAAAATTTTTCAGTGAATGGTTGAATTTTTTTCAAAATTGTTGACAACCGTACTTAAGAAAATAGGTTACAATTTTTACAAAAAAAATAACAGTTCTTGGAAATATTTCTAAAGAAATTTTAAATTTTTTATCGAAAATGTTTTACAGAAACTTTTTAAATTTTGTTTTTCAGGATAGGCTTTTTAAAATTTTTAAAAATTTTTCTAAAGAAAATTGTTAAAATTTTGTTGGGAAAAAATTGCTGAAATAATTTCCAAAAAAAATTGTTGACCAAATGTTCAATGTATTGAAAAATTTCCATACAAAATTGTTGACTAAGAAATTTCTGCTAATTGTTGAAAAACTTTCTATAAAAAATTGTTTTTAAAAATTGTTTTAAATTTTCTAAAAAAATCGTTGAAATTTTCTAAAGAAAATCTTAGGAAATTTTAAAGAATATTGTTGAAAATTTTTAATAGAGAATTTTTTCTATTGTTAAAATTTTTCTAAAGAAAATTGTTGAAAATTTTCTAAAGAAAATTGTTGAAATTTTTTAAACAAAATTGTTGAAAGTTTTCTAAAAAAATTTTTGAATATTTTCTAAAGAAAATTGTTGAAAATTTTCTAAACAAAATTTTTGAAAGTTTTCTAAAGAAAATTGTTGAATGTTTTTTACAGAAATGTGATGAAAATTTTAAAAACAAAAATTTTTGAAAATTTTCTGAAGAGAAACTAAATAAATATAATGTGAGATTTCCAAAAAATATAGAAAAATTGTCTAACGAAAAATAAAAATTGTAAAAAATCTATATATTTCAAAAAAATGTATTATTTAAAAAATATATAAAAATTTCCAAAAAATAGTCGAAATATTGGAAAAATAAACAAACAATAAAAAACAAAAATTTATCTGTTTTTTATTTATGACCTCAAGCCAAACGAATAGAAGAAGAAGAATAATATATTTTAATTGTCTAGCAATACTTTTTACAAAAAAAAAAATTGTTGAACAGTTCTGAAACATTTTTTAAAGAAATTTTCAATTTTGTATAGGAAATGTTCTAAAGAAAAATGTTCTAAATTGTTGCATTTTTTGTTAGGAAATAATTTCCAAAGAACATTGTTGAAATTTTTTTCAGGGACAAGTGTGGAAAATTTTCTATACAAAATTGTTGAATAAGAAATTTCTACAAATTGTTGAAAAACTTTCTATAGAAAATTGTTGAAACTAATTTGTAAAAAATATTGAAAAACTTTCTATAGAAAATTGTTGAATAATTTTCTATATAAAATTGCTAAAAATTTTTCTAAGAATTATTTTTAAAAATCTTATAAAAAGTTTTTCTAAAGAAAAAAATTCTTGATAAGTCTTTGATAAAAAATTGTTGAAATTTTTTCAATAGAAAAATATTGACAGTTTTTCTAATAAAAAATGGTGACAGTTTTTTTTAAAAAAAGTTGTTGCAATTTTTCTAAAAAAAAATCGTAAAAAATTTTCTAAAGAAAATTGCTGGAAATTTTCTTAAGAAAATTGTTGTAAATTTTCTAAAGAAAATTTTTGAACATTTTCTAAAGAAAGTTATTGAAAATATTCTAAAGAAAATTTTTGAAAATTTTCCAAAGAAAATTGTTGAAAGTTTTTTAGAGAAAATTGTTTAAAAATTTTCTAAAGAAAATTGTTGAAAATTTTCTAAAGAAAATTGTTGAAAATTGTCTAAAAAAATTGTTGGAAATTTTCTAAAGAAAATTGTTAAAAATTTTCTAAAGAAAATTGTTGAACATTTTCTAAAGAAAAATTTTAAAAAATTTCTAAAGAAAATTGTTGGAAATTTTCTAAAGAAAATTATTAAAAATTTTCTAGAGAAAATTG
This sequence comes from Musca autumnalis, assembly GCF_047663935.1. NCBI lineage: Eukaryota > Metazoa > Arthropoda > Insecta > Diptera > Muscidae > Musca > Musca autumnalis. Next base: position 51,852,774 of record NW_027411644.1, on the reverse strand, counting down.
TTGAAATTGTTCTAAAGAAAATTCTTGGAAAACGCCAACAATAAAAAATTTCTAAAGAAAATTGTTGAAAAATTTCTAAAGAAAATTGTTGAAAATTGTCTAAAGAAAATTGTTGGAAATTTTCTAAAGAAAATTGTGGAAAATTTTTAAAAATTTTCTAAAGAAAATTGTTAAAAATTATTTAAAGAAAATTGTTGAAAATTTCTAAAGAAAATTGTTGGAAATTTTCTAAAGAAAATTATTAAAAACTTTCTAAAGAAAGTTGTTGAAATTTTTCTAAAGAAAATTGTTGAAAATTTTCTAAAGAAAATTGTGAAAATTTTTTAAAGAAAATTGTTGAACATTTTCTAAAGAAAATAGTTGAAAATTTTCTAAGAGAATTGTTGAAAGTTGGTGAAAATTTTGTTGTGGTGAAAATTTTAAAAAGAAAAATATTGTCTCATCAAAATTTTTCTCATAGTATTTTCCCACGAGATCAAATTGAAGTCAAAAATATCTTCTCACACCAAAAGTCATCCCAAAGTTAAAAAGGTGTTATATATGAGAAAATATTATTTTCAAAGAATCATACAAAGATGTCTTTCCATGAAGACCACAATGTGTTCCCCTAGAATGCTATTATGTGTTCATTTTGAAGATCCTGAGGTTTCTAACAGAAGACAAAAATATCATGTCAGAGAAGAGAGAAAATGCCTTCTAATAGAAAACCAAAATAGTAAAACTTAAGGTGTATACCGAGATGTCCTTTAAATCTCAAAGATGAACAAAAGTACTCTCAAAGAACATTAAAGAAAAAACCGGATAGTCTACTCTTAGAGAAACAGACGGTCTTCTCTTTGAAGCTTATTACGTCTTTTTTAAGAAAAGTAGTTTCATAGAAGACCTTAGATCTTCTCATTAAAAAAAAAACTTCAGACCAGAAAATTTTTTATTGAAAGCAAAAAAATCTTTAAACAGAAGAATATAAAGTTTTCCTTTAAAAGGTCTCTTTGGGCCCTATCAGCCAAGCATTTTCGATTTTATTGGGAACATATGTCTTGAGTAAAAGGAGAACATTGCATTTTTCAATGTTTTTTGTAAATGTACCCACATTTCATATTTACATATTCACGATGCGAACTTTCTAATTTATAATATAAAAATGTTCCGTTTTCAATATTATTTAGTTGTTGCGTGCACCTGAACCAAATATATTAAAAATACAGGTAAATATGCATATACACGCATACATTCATTGTTTATAAAATAAACCAAATATTAATTTGTATGTGTGTTGAGATTGTAATAAATTTGAGAAACTTCATTCAGAGTAATTTCTTTAATTGTGCGTGGTTTAACTTAATATATAAAACAACGCCATTAATAAGAATAAAAACAACAAACAACGCAATATTTATTTACTTCATTTGCTAGCAAGTCGAGAGTAACTTCATTATTAGCTGCATGCCTATTAGCGACATGATTATTTTGAGTTAAAAAAAAAAAAATAAAACAATCATCAGCATCACCAGCCAACAATTTTGCCTGTAAGATGATCATAATTATGATTTCAATGTGTGTGGGTCTCATCAAAAATGTTTATAAGGCACGCACATATTTACACTTCTGTTGTTGGTGTTTTTTTTTTTTTTTTGGAACACTTGTTCTTAGACCTAGAAAACTAAATTGATAAAACTTGCCCAGCCTGAAACGCAATGCAACTCAGTCTAACGCTGAGTTGAGGAATTGAAATGTCTGCTAAAGTCGTCATAGCAAAAAAAAAATAAATAAATATGCCAGTGCTAGTGACGACGATGATGACGATGGCGGCATTCAAAATGAAATTGAAGTCAACGGCATCCAACGTCTTTTGGCACTACAAATAATTATGAATGACGTGCCCGTTCAGGGCACATATGTATGTATGTATGTACATATCGTTTGATAAAAGACTAACATTGTGTCACATTTGTTATTATATCATTTTTTCTTATTGTGACATTTTCAACGGCCACCAAATTGTTTTGTGGGTGCGCGAAGGGGACAGAGGATCAGTTTTCGCTTTTGCTTAGCGGCATGTTATTGCAGAACTTAGCTCTTAGATAAAGGGAGAATGCTTAAAATGCAATTTAAAAAATTCCATAGACATTTATTGCGCTACGGGGTATTTATAGTTAGAATTGTTAGTGTTAGACACTAGATAAAGATGTGCTCTATCCGATGAAAAAAATCTAACAAAAAATTTGGGAAGTTTTCTGGAAAAAAAAATCATGAAAAAATGCCTTTGTTTGAGATTTGCAAGTGGGGGTCACATCTGCAGCATTAGTGGTGCAACTAAAAAAATTAGATATCATTAAGGTTCTCCAGACTACCGAAGTTAGAGCGCACAACAGGCTTACTATGGCTCAACTGTATATATGTACATACGGACATGTGGTGATTTTTATATCGCCTTTCTTCTCAACCAAACCTAATCTAACCTAACCTAAGGTAACCCTTTACAGAATGATTGATCCCTAAACCGAACCATTAATACAACAGAACCCATAAATTTCTGTAATAAATCTTCATCCAATAATCTCCAAAACCCTTGAATATTAATAAACCAGCAACTCATAAATTCCCATAACAAATCCTCACCTGTTCTTCGAACACAGAAAAACTCCATCAATTTCAATTTCTTTAAATTTAAGCAACAAAAATAATTCCCTTAATTTGAAAATGTGTTTTTACCAAAAAAAAAAAACAACAAATCTTCAATGCAGCAAATTTTACGGAAAACACATAAAATAGCTTCATTACAGCTGTCACACACAATACAAAGTGTCATATTGTATGTCACCTAGCCTACCCTGCCTGGCACTTACATACTCACCTTTATTTTGCCTATTTGTGTTTGTTATCTATCTGCCATGCCCTATTGGCTGCAGCTAGGTGAAGGAAGGAGTGAGCCCTGGCAGAAAAAAAAGAAAACGAAAATAAGACAGATGACGTGGCAGCCACAAATCTTGTTTTAGCTGCATTTAATTGAGGTCTGAATGCGTTTAGCACCAACCATTGCCACATTAGCAGGCAGCTAAGACCAATGTGCCGATGCCGCCGCCACCCAATAGAAATGAATGAGTTACGAATGCTGTGAACCGACAACATATGGAGTGACGCAGATGACGACATGCTAGCTAGCCAGCTAGCAGTGTATGGTTGGTATAGATGTCATGACATGTACATATGTGTCTAAAGGATAGACAAGCAGGCAGACAGACAGACATACACTCGTTAATTGTGTACCGTGTTGTTGTTCTCTGTTGCTGTTCACTCTGATGCTAATGATGACGGTATTCATCACTGATGGTTTTGGCAGATTCATAGGGTTAGTTTGTCAGTCAGTCAGCTAGCGAGCCAGCTAACTAGGCAACAAGCAATAAATATGTTGTCATTGTCGTTGACCAAGATGTTACTGTTGTTGACTGACTGAATATGCAAAATAAGCTATACCTATAGCTGTCATGAACATGAGCATTGAGGTACATACATATATCTACCTCTCACATGGAATCCCTTAAGTCTCATCATCTACCTCTTAAAATGAATTTTTGTCTTTTGGCCATTTCAATACACATATGGTTTCACATAGAAAAAAAAAACCCAAAAATACCTGTTAAGGCAAGGATTTGCCTGTGACCAGATTGCGCTCTGTCACATGTGTTACAAGACTTCAACGAAAGTGTTTAAGTGTACACATGTTCTGCGTGAAATGTTTGTCAAAGAACTAGCCATTTGGAAAAATACCAACTCAACACTGTACTCTATGAGAAAACTAAAAGGGAGGGGAGAGAGCATTTGTCAACCAGTCTGCAAAAATGCTAATATCCATCCCAGGCTGCCTGCCTTTTCTGTGTTGCTTGCCTGCTTGCCACGGCACTTAACTTATGTTCGCACAATTAATTTCAAACTATTTAAAATGTTTTAAATACCTCGTTCACACTTGCCAAAGTCGTTGGGGTTTGTTGTAATTGGTTCGTTCTCGGGTTTTGTTTTTTTTTTCGCTCTTAAGTTTTTGTTGCAATTTTTTCGTGCTCAACGTGGCTTGCCAGCCAGCCAAACGATTAGGCGAACGTTTATTTTAAATGTCATAATGAGAGACGATATTAATTATGGTATTTGCCATAAATATTGCAACAAAAATTTATGACCATGTAATGTGAAGTGCATTTTTCCTTTTTTTCTCTCAGAAGAGAGTAACCCGTAAAGGGAATGATAGAAATAGCCCACTAAAGGGGTCTGCAAACATTGATGGCAAAAAGTGTAATTAGGAAATAATTATAAAGTGTTTTCTTAGAATGGTACTTTTTAATTTGGGTGGCTCTATACCAAAGTCGTGTTCAATAAATTTAGATCTCCAAACAAGCCGATTTATTTCTTGCGGGATTTTCCATCGGACTCTTGACCGAGTGAATTTTCCAACGTTACGTATTCGTTCCCTCTTACCACCTGCTGAAAGCCCATCTACTACTGCTGTCTAGGTTGTATTCTTCTGTGTACAGAAGTCCTCAAGTGGTCTTCTGTGTATAGAACACCTCAAGTCGTCTTCTGTGTATGGAGCACCTCAAGAGCTCTTCTGTGTATAGAAGACCTCAAGGGGACTTCTGTGTACAGAAGATCTCAAGAGGACTTCTGTGTACAGAAAATCTCAAGAGGACTTCTGTGTGTAGAAAACCTCAAGGGGACTTCTGTGTATAGAAGACCTCAAGAGGACTTCTGAGTACAGAAGACCTCAAGAGGTCTTTTGTCTATAGAAGACCGCAAGGGGTCTTTTGTCTATAGAAGACGTCAAGAGGTCTTCTGTCTGTAGAAGACCTCAAGAGGTCTTCTGTCTATAGAAGACCTCAAGAGGTCTATAGAAGACCTCAAGAGGTCTATAGAAGACCTCAAGAGGTCTATAGAAGACCTTAAGAGGTCTTTTGTCTATAGAAGACCTCAAGAAGTCTTTTGTGTAAGGAAGACCTCAAGAAGTCTTCTGTGCCTAGAGGACCTCAAGAGGTCTTCTGTGTGTAGAAGACTTCAAGAGGTCTTCTGTGTATAGAAGACCTAAAGAGGTCTTCTGTGTGTAGAACACCTCAAAAGGCCTTCTGTGTATAGAAAATCTCAAGAGGTCTTCTGTATGTGGAAGACCTCAAGAGGTCTTCTATGTATAGAAGACCTCAAGAGGACTTTTGTGTATAGAAGACCTCAAGAGGTCTTCTGTCTATAGAAGACCTCAAGAGGTCTTCTGTCTATAGAAGACCTCAAAAGGTCTTCTGTCTATAGAAGACCTCAAGAGGTCTTTTGTCTATAGAAAACCTCAAGAGGTCTTTTGTCTATAGAAGACCTCAAGAAGTCTTCTGTGTAGAGAAGACCTCAAGAGGTCGTCTGTGTATAGAAGACCTCAAGAGGTCTTCTGTGTATGGAAGACCTCAAGAGGTGTTCTGTGTATAGAAGACCTCAAGAGGTCTTCTGTGTATAGAAGACCTCAAGAGGTCTTCTGTATATAGAGGTCATCAAGAGGACTTCTGTATATAGAAGACATCAAGAGGACTTCTGTGTATAGAGCACCTCAGAGGTTTTCTGTGTATAGAAGCCCTCAAGAGGTCTTCTGTCTATAGAAGACCTCAAGATGTCTTCTGTGTATAGAAGACCTCAAGAGGTCTTCTGTATATAGAACACCTCAAGAGGTCTTCTGTGTATAGAAGACCTCAAGAGGTCTTCTTGTGCATAGAAGACCTCAAGAGGTCTGAGACTTGAAGGGTATCCTACTGTCTATAGAAGACTTCGGGAGGACTTCTTCTGTCCATAACTTCGGGAGGTCTTTTTCTGTCTGTGGAAGATCTCAATGTTCCAAAGAAAATATCAATAGGTTTACTTCTGTCTATAGAAGGCCTCAAAATGTTTTTATCTATCTATAGGTCAGCTCAGGAGGTCTTCATCTGTCTCTAGGAGACCTCGAGAGATCTTCAACTTCTTATAGAAGATCTGTGAAAGTGTAATTCTTTTTTGTAGAAGACCTAAAGAGGACTTAGTCTGTCTACAGAAGCCCTCAAGATGCCTTTTCTTTCAATCGAAGGTCTTCTGCCTATAGAAGATTTGAAGAAGTCTTTTGTCTAAAAATACATTAAGAGGTCTTTTTTTGTCTATAGAATACCTCAGTAGGCTTTCTTTTATCTATAAAAGACCTCAAGAGGTTTTCTTTTTTCTATAGAAGACCTTTAGAACTCTTCTTTTGTCTATAGAAGACCTCAAGAGTCCAAATAAATGTCAGTAGGTTTCCCTCCGTTATAGAAGGGCTCAAGACGTCTAATGTTGTCTAGAGAAGACCTCAAAACGCCTAGTTCTGTCTATAGAAAACCTCAAGATTTCTTCTTCTGTCTATAGAAGACTTCCAGAGGCCTTTCTTTGTCTATAAAAGACATCAAGACGTCTTCTTCGGTTTAAAGAAGATCTCGAGATTTCAAGAGTTCTTCTTCTGTGTATAGAATAAGTTAAGAGGTCTTCTGTCTATCGAAAACGTCAAGAGGTCTTCTGTTGTCTACCTTTAGGGCGTTTCAAGAGGTCGTCCATCTTTAGAAGAAATCACGATGACTCCTATCTATCGAAGACCATAAGGGATCTTCTGTATATGGAAGATCTCAAGAAGTCTTATAGCTAGTCTCCTATCTATCGTAGATCTTAAGAGATCTTCTGCATATGGAAGATCTCAAGAAGTCGTATACCTATAGAAACCATCAAAAAGTCATCTGTCTCTCAAAGGCATCCAGAGGTGTTCCGTCCATCGATAGCCTCAAGTGGTCTTCAGTTGGCCTTTCGCCCTGAAAAGGGTAACCTCTAAATATATGTATGTGTGAAACATTCTTAAACCTCCAGCTTAATTTTAATGTTACCATAGTTTATTTATATAAATATTTTTAATTGCCACTTGGTCTCCAATTTCCTCAAGTATCCCCTCGATGTTTTCATTTGAATATTTAATTATCCTTCCAAGGAACCAGCTTCCTTCTTCATTCATTCATTTAACCTTTGCTCCATCACACTTAAGATGTGAAATAAATCATTGGTAATAAGAAAAAAATAATGTAAAATATTTTTAACGTATTTTGTACCCTCCTATTTGCTTGACATCGCTTAAGACCCCTCTCTCCGCCTCCTCTTCCTCCTCCTCGTCGCCTTAGTAGATTATCCTGTAAGTTGTTATGTTGCGATTGTTTATGTTCCAACACTTAAGAATAACGATGGGAAATATATCACAGGATGACAAAGTAGAAATATCACAACATCTTCGTTTGCAGCCGCATCAGTCTTTGGCTGGCTTGATGAGCAGCATGCCAGAGATGTAAATCATGCTGGATGGTATGGTATAAAAAGCAATGCGGACAATTCAAATGAAGAAATACGAATGATGACGTTGATGTTGGAAATCGTTGACAATGATGACATTAAAGATCTGCCAATGCTAAACTATGAATGAAGCAGAAGTAAGAGGTGGGTAGGGACAACAATAATCTTGTCGTCTTGTTGGTAACGTAGGAAAAACGAGAAGCAGCATTTTTTGATAATGCCATAAAATGTAACAATTTATATCAAGTGTTTTGCATATTTACAATGACATTTCTCACAGAGAGTTGAGGCAAAACAATATCCTACTTGCAAATGATGAGGCAACCATTAAGGAAAGACCACCCTAGAGAAATATTTGTAGCTATGTATGTTTCATGACAAAGATAAACCAGGAAATTGGAAGGTAAAAATTCGTTTGCATTCGTAATAAGATGGCAAAGGCGAACGCCAATAAATTGTGGACACCAAGGGATATTGAAGGCAAGAGGTATTGGGAATAAAATATTTGAAGTGTTTGTAAAATGTTGTTTTTTCGTGACAAAAATGTCACTTTGTTTATTAATATTTGTGTCACTTTTTTTGTCCCTTTCTTTATTAATATTTGTTTTAATTTTGTTTTGTTTCATCCTTTGACATTTGTTGTGGTTGCGAGAAAAAAATATTGCCAAGTCATTTTTAAAATTAAATAAATTATTAAAATTAATTCATATATAAATATGCTTTTGTGTTAAAATGAGATATTGTGTAGTACTGCATGAGTGACCATAAGCTCCCTTTACGCTTTTGGATTTTTTGCAATTTCAATTGCATTTTAATGAGGTTAAACATTTTAATTAAATCCGTATGGCATAAAAAGCCACACACATTAATTAATTTCAATTATTAATGGCTTATAAGTGAGGTGAAAATCTATTGTTTTGTTATTTAAAATTAAAACACACACACATTAACACACGCCGAAGATTGAAAATACTAAGAGCCATTATTATAGGGATGTTTTCTTTTACTATTGGATGGATTTGAAATCGAAAAATAAAACAATTTGGAGGAATTTAAGATATATTTTTTCACATTAAAAATTGATGCTAAGAAGGTCCTCCTTGAAATTTATTAATTAATTATATAATATATTAATTATAGCTTTTTGATACAATGAACGTTTTTTTTTAATATATGAGTTTTATATAAAACCAAGGAGTATTTTTAAAATTTTTTTAAGAATATTTTTTTACTTTATATTTCTTTCCGTTCAACAGTAACTGAATTTTGACCAGGAGAAAACTATTCTAAACCATTGTGCTCTTTATGAAAGTAATTTATTTTTATGTTATTTACAACAACAAAATATAAACATAAGCTAAGAAATATATAAAACATGATCAGGATGATAAAATATTTATGACAATATGATCCTTCTTTGTTATATTGTAAAGTTTATGTTCAGTGACTGCAACTCTGGCTTCTAAGCTCTCCATAATTTACTTTATATATTAAAATGTATCCTTACATTTTTCCTAACAAATTCCATACCAACGCTTACGCAACTTTTATTCCCGGCAGATCGATTAGGGGTGTAAACAAAATGTTAACATATTCTAAATTACCCTAATGTTTCATTATTTACCAACACCATCATTAATTTATTTTCTCATTTATTTTGCTCTTTATTTACACAAGTCTTGCATTAAGACAAATAGTCCGGAAACTGATATGCCGCAGACACACACACACACCCACATACGCATATAAATATTATGCATAACATTACAGAACTTTGAACAGGTTTCCTTTTTTAATCCCTTAAGTAACTGAAGACACAAAAAATAAATACGGAGAAATATCCTTTTTTTCTCCCAACTGTCTACACATTCCATCAACTTTAATCAAATGGCAAAAAAAGCGAACAGCAACAACAACAACAACGAAAAGTACTCATTCACGTGACACGGCTAGACATTTAACATGAAAATCTTATTAACAGTAGTTAAGCGAAGGTGTTGTTGTTGATATTGCCAATGTTCTTGTTACCTGGAGTTAAGAAGTAAAGAGATATGTGTGTTTGATAATAATGATTAAAATGATGATGATGATGGTGGCGGTGGTATTAGTGTAATTAACAAGTAACTTAGGCATTTACATGGTTTTTGGTTACTCCCTAATCAAGAAATTAGAAATATGTACATGTATGTAAGGGAAGTAAAGTTTTTTTTCCAAGTTTTCAGCTGGCTTAGCATGACAGGCTGACAAAGAGTCACAGAAAGAACAGCAGTAATGTTGAAATATTTGTGTTTTATGTGAAAACGAAAAGAAAAACGGATGAGAGCAGCAGATAATTACAATTCATGTAAACATGGCTAAAATAAAGTAACAAGTCATTAAGTGATAGACAGTGGAAACTTGTAGGAAATGAAACAATGCAAAAATTTCTCCACTAAAAAAAGTTTCCTTAAAAACAGAAAATATTTATATCAAAAAATAACTTTTAATAAAGGAAATATTTTAATTGTTTTAATGTTTTTTTTCAAAACAGTCGAATTTTTAGTTTACTTTTTATTATTATACCCTCCACCAAAGTATGGAGGGTATATTAAGTTTGTCATTCCGTTTGTAACACATCGAACTAATCATTTGCGACCCTATAAAGTATATATATTCTTGATCAGGATAAAATTCTAAGACGATCTAGCCATGTCCGTCTGTCCGTCCGTCTGTTGTAATCACTCTAGCGTCCGCAATAATTGAGATAGAGTGCTGAAGTTTTGCACCCGAGGGTCTTTTTTCCATAGGCAGGTCAAGTTCGAAGATGGGCTATATCGGCCCACTTTTTGGTATAGCCCCCATATAACGGTACCTCCGGATTTAAGGTATTTTGACGTTCTTCGCCACATTTGCATACCGAATTAGCTATAATTTGGCACTTAGAGTTCCTAGTGATCAACAAACTTATAGCCCATATCCTTGGGCATAGGTCCATGTATAGTCCCCATATAACGGTACCTCCCGATTTTCGGTATTTTGAGAATTTTAGCCACAATTTTTAACCGAACTAGATGTAATTTGCCATTTGAGGTTCTCAGTAGTCATGAAATATCTCCACCAAACATCGTCATCATAGGTCCATGTTTTGGTATAGCCCCCATATAACGGTACCTCCCGATTTTCGGTATTTTGTGCATTTTAGCCACAATTTGTAACCGAACTATCTGCAATTTGACATTTGAGGTTCTCAGTGGTCATGAAACATCTCCAGGAAGCATTGTCAACATAGGTCCATGTTTTGGTATAGCCCCCATATATCGGTACCTCCAGATTTTCGGTATTTTGAGAATTTTAGCTACAATTTTTAACCGAACTAGATGTAATTTGCCATTTGAGGTTCTCAGTAGTCATGAAATATCTCTACCAAACATCGTCATCATAGGTCCATGTTTTGGTATAGCCCCCATATAACGGTACCTCCCGATTTTCGGTATTTTGTGCATTTTAGCCACAATTTGTAACCGAACTATCTGCAATTTGACATTTGAGGTTCTCAATGGCCATGAAACATCTCCACCAAACATCGTCAACATAGATCCATGTTTTGGTATAGCCCCCATATATCGGTACCTCCCGATTTTCGGTATTTTGAGAATTTTTGCTACAATTTTTAACCGAACTAGCTGTAATGATCGGTATTTTAAGAATTTTAGCTACAATTTTGTCTATTCAAAAATAATCGTCCATGTTCATAGGTCCATGTTTTGGTATACCCCCTATATAACTGTACCTCCCGATTTTCGGGAATTCTCAGTGGTCACGAAATTTCTTCACTAAAATTCGTCAACATGGGTCCATTTTTGAGGGTCTACATTGTTTTGATGAAACTACCCTCAATTTGACTCTTGAAGTTCCCTGCAGCTATAAAACTTTTCCGCCAAAAAATTTAAAGATAGGTTGACTCTTTGATATAGCCCCGTAGGTGGTAACTTTCACCTAGCTGAACACATTTTTTGAGATTAGATTAGATAACACTGTGCAACAAAATGGAGGTGAAAGTCTGGGGCACGGAAAATTCCTCTAGGGGAAGAAAGGCTTTGGTGAGTATATTATGAACCCCGAAGGACAGATCCGCCTTTCGCGATATGGCGTGATGAAATTTTTGTTAGCGACCCTGTGGGCCATCAGGAATTAGCGTTATAGTGGGAGGCAGTAGAAGTCTATCCATTGTCAAAAAGTTGTTCCACCTAAAATTGTGAAAGGACCCTAATTACTCCATTTTAATTAAGACTATTTTATGGTGGAGGGTATAAAAAGTTCGGCCTGGCCGAACTTATCAACTTTTTACTTGTTTATTTTCTATTTATTTGTATGCCCTCAGCATTTATCCTAACGAGGGTTTATGGTAAAAACCAAAATGTTGCTATAGAGGCTAAGGGAAAAATGTTGGTTTTAAATCCGTTCGCGTTCATAAAATTGGCCAATGCGCGAACAAATTATAGCGGTTCTTATTCTCATGTAAAGAAAAAATAGTTCAAAATGTCTTAATTTTTTTTATGAGAAAATGTATGAATAAATCATTAACAGCAATCCAAATCTATTCGTATACTAGCAGACCCCGGTCCGCGTTGCTGACCCGGCGTTATGAGTTTTAATGACAACTTTTTATGGACTTTATGCTTGACAATTCAAAAATAGGTATTTTCTAACTCACTTCTTCGGTCCATTGTCAAACCGAGGAGTGTTTTAAATTTACCAAAAAATTTTATCTGTAACCTTTCTTTTCTCTTACGGACTGTCGGTTTTTTTCGCCCACTGATGCTTAAGCGATCTAATTATAAAAGTTAAAAAAAAAATGTTAAGCCGATTCCCCGCTTATTGAGACTTATATTTTTTTGTTTTTCATGGCATATGGACCGTTGAACCTCACCATTTAAGGAAATTTGTAAATATATCGTTTTTCTTGATCGGGGGCGCAACCACCGTTGTTTAGTTTAGCAAATATAGCGATTTTAAAACAAAAGACCCCCGAAATTCGTCTACAAATATATAGCATTTTGGACCAAGGGATATTCCTGAACATTTTCTGAAAATTGCATGAAATTAGGTTCAGTAGTTTTGGAAAAATAATGAATTAAGAAGAGTGGGCGTTGTCATCAGTTTTCAAGATATAACATATTTAAAAAAATGTGGGCGTGGTCCGGTATTTTGGCCTCAAATATGTAACAAGGTTATACACAACCCCATTGCCTTCCAAAATTTATAAATAAGTTTGGCTTATACATATAGCTTTAAAAAAGGCGTGGGGAAGGTACCCCATCTGCTCCGATATTCATAAAATATACATAACAACGGCAAACATTGAGCTTTTGCTGCAAATTTAATGGAAATCGGTTCAGTAGGATTGGAGATATAACATTAAAAAAGGAAGCGTGGTCGGTTGTAGATTAATCTGTAAATTTGTAAAGCGATATATGCGTAATTGCAGCAAATATAGCATTTTTTAAAAATGTAGGGGAGGTACCCCGCCCCCTCTAGAATTCAATAAAATATGTAGCCTGTTTTCGGGGGCCATCTCTTTACATTCCCTGGCAATTTTATGAAAATCGGTTCAGTAGTTTTTGTAGAAAAACTTTAAATTTAAATTTAAAATTGAAATGAAAATTTAAAAAAGTGGGCGCAGTAAAATTTTCTTTCCATAAAAACCTAAGTTGGGTTATGACGTCATTTAATTTTTATTCCTAAAGATATGGCGTTTTTTTAAATATGGGAAAGGGAAGTACCCCGCCCCCTTCGAAATTCAATAAAATATGCATCCTATTTCCACCAGAAGGCATCCCTGTACATTCCCTGAAAATTTCAGGAAAATCGGTTCAGTAGTTTTCTAGATGTAACATAATTTAAAAAGTGGGCGTGGTTCCTAAAAAGTAGGTAAGACCGGAGAACAACCACAATTGTCTCGCAAATTAATTTCCAAACCTATACATTCGTAATTATTTTAAATACAGAATTTAAAAAAAAAAAAACATCATAGGGGAAGTACCCCACCCCCGTTCGAAACTGATGTTGTAGCCTATATTTACCAGGGACCATCCCTGTACATTCCATGATAATTTCAGGAAAATCAGTTCAGTAATTTTTGTAAAAAATATTAAAATTATTATTATTATTAATATTATTATTATTAATATTATTATTATTATTGTTATTATTATTATTATTATTATTATTATTATTATTATTATTATTGTTATTATTATTATTATTACTATTATTATTATTATTATTATTATTATTATTATTATTATTATTATTATTATTATTATTATTATTATTATTATTATTATTATTATTATTATTATTATTATTATTATTATTATTATTATTATTATTATTATTATTATTATTATTATTATTATTATTATTATTATTATTATTATTATTATTATTATTATTATTATTATTATTATTATTATTATTATTATTATTATTATTATTATTATTATTATTATTATTATTATTATTATTATTATTATTATTATTATTATTATTATTATTATTATTATTATTATTATTATTATTATTATTATAGTTAACGCCACGGCCAACACTGCCAACCAACCTAATCCAGCTTAATCAGCATTTAATTTTATTTGCCAACTATCACACGCGCGTCCGGTTTACTTAAAGTTCAGGTTACCGGTCGGTGTATTCCTGCCCAGTCAGCTTGTTCCCACCAAAAGTCAATTATGCCAGAACAGCAGGTATGCACATGAACATGGCGTAAGTAGAGGTTGGCAGGCAACAAATGGAATATCAATTTGGCAGTCTTAGCCACGGAGCCGTTGCATTAAGTCGTTGTATTCGATAATTACTTGTGTTTAATTTCTAAGTTAATAATTCCTTGTGTTTAAAAATAATAATTGATAGAATCCTTCTTGTGTTTAAATAATCAAAGTTAATCATTAATCAAATTTAATCCTTGTGTTTAAAGATAATCATTGATAGAATCCTTCTTGTGTTTAATTAATTAAAGTTAATCATTAATTAAATTTAATCCTTGTGTTTAAAGATAATCATTGATAGAATCCTTCTTGTGTTTAAATAATTAAAGTTAATCATAAATCAAATTTAATTCTTGTGTTTAAAGATAATCATTGATAGAATCCTCCTTGTGTTTAATTAATTAAAGTTAATCATTAATCAAGTTTAATTCTTGTGTTTAAAAATAATCATTGATAGAATTCTTCTTTGTTTTAAATTAATTGAAATTAATCCTTAATAAAATTTAATTTAAAACGAAAGCAAAATCAGTTATTATTAATTCAAAGAGCAGACCGCCGTTGAGGTCTGCCTAATATATTTTTTTGAGTGTAAAATAAGAAAATCGTTAACTGGCGCCCGAGCAGGGACGGCTCCGTGTGCTAAGGCTCAAAAATAGCCTTAATAAAAAGAAGGCAAAATATTTAAAACAAAAAATTTTCTTATTAAAAATAAAAATAAAAAAGAAGGAAAAATATTTAAAACAAAAAGGAAAAATTTTCTTGCTAAAAAATAAAAAAGAAGAAAAAATATTTAAAACAAAAAGGAAAAATTTTCTTGCTAAAAATTAAAAAAGAAGAAAAAATATTTAAAACAAAAAGGAAAATTTTATATAAAAAAGAAGAAAAAATATTTAAACCAAAAAAGAAAAATTTTCTTTACTAAAAAGAAGAAAAAGATATAAAACAAAAAAGAAAATTGTCTTTAAATAAAAACTAAGAAAGGTCCAGTGAAAAAAGGGACATTTGTTGGATATAGTTGTGTGTGTGTGTTTACGTGCAGGCAGGGGCGGATCATGTTCAGCATATTTTGTTTGTAAGTAGACAATTTTTCCTTTTTTATATATAAACGTAGAATATCCTTATTCAAAATGGAGGATTTAAAAAAATCCGTCACGGAATTGTCGGGAGCTGTAAATGCTCTAATAAATAGCCATATCGGGGCTAAAAAAAGATTTTTCGTTACATTGCCGATAATGAGTAGTGAATCCCTTACTAATGTACTGAAAACTTGTTAAATGCTAAAGTAATGAACAAGAAGCAAACCAATCTAAAAATTATAAGGAAAAATAACAGTGTGCAACACTGGAAATGCAAACAACTTCTAGTGGACATTTTCTGAAAGTGCATATTGAGACTACAAAAAGACGTGGTTAAATATTTGCATTTTCAATATTTATCGGAGCCATATCTCCGGAACTGAATACAAGGTTATTCTTAATAAAAACAAGGCATCCCCACATATTAAAATGGAATAACAACTGCTTTTAACTTTCTTGTCTCTCACGCGGTTTGGTTATGGAAAACGATTGTGGACTCTTAACCATAAATGAAATATGCCTTAAGAACAAATAAGTATAAACGAATATTCGTATTTTTATTTTTTTGATAATGGACATGGTAGCCATTTATCTTGACTGTGTTTATGCAACCCTTGAAAAATTGTTCACTAAGAACACAAAATGTTAAATATTTTGTTCCCTCATGTAAAGTTGTATATATCAAATCGAGTTTTTCCACGAATAATCTAGCTTCGTCGTCTTTAAATGGAGTTTCAAACTAAAATGTTTGTATAATTAGAAAACCTACAACGATTTATCATATTCATAGCTATTGCCGACTGTTTGAACTTACCATTCTACCTCTGGACGCATATATTGCAATAGGGGTAAGGCGAGCCTATCAAAAAGACCGCTAACGATATAATTTTTACATCCGATAATATGGTTATCTTTGATTTTGAAAAAAAAAACTATCATAATATTGGATTCAGTTCATTCCTTTTCACAAGCAATTTATTTTGCAAAAATGTAACTTGTTCTTTTTAATAACGAAATTTTTATTCTTCTTACTATCGCAATTATATTAAACAATCAGTATATTTATATAAATTTAAAGGGAAGAAATTCAAGAATAGAGGAAACAGTCACGACTTGATTTACAAACTAGGGAAATCAAATTATGTGAAAATGTACCTTAAAGTTACTTTAATTTTTCTTTTAAATCCTCATTTTTATCTTAATTTTAAGCTAATTTATTATTTTTTCCTTCCTTAAAACTACTTTCATTTTTCTGACGAATAGAATAGAATATAGAAGTCAGGAAAATGAACAGATAGAATGATTGCATTAATCGAAATATATCGGATTCTTTGTAAAGATCTTCGAAATGAAATTTTGCCAAGCTCTTCCAGCTAGGACAAAACGAAAAATGTCGATAAAACAAAGTCTCCTCTTTCACTGGACCTAACTAAAAATAAAATAATGAAAATTAAGTAAACAATTAAAAAATTTCCTTTTTCACCTAACAACTAAAAATGAAAATGCACCCGAAAGTGAACTAAAAGCCTCTGCAAAAAATGGCAATGTCAACGCTAGGGCAGCTCAGCAATGGCATAAGGCTGAGAGGCATCGGTAGTGACATCGCACATTTTAGACAAGCTTTGTTGGAAGTACGGTGGCATTATAAAACCATAAGAAAAAATCAACAACCGATTAAAAATTTCCTTTTTATGAGAAACAGATGTAGAACTAGAAAGGTTGCTTGGTTTAACAAGAGCATGCCTGTAAGTGGGATAAGTCGTACCTTAGTAGGTTGGGGGAGGCAAGCCTGCTCCCGACTAAACCGGAATAATACGATGCCCCATGGCAAGTTCGAGAAACATGCCAAGCATACCTCATACAAAATTAAAATACAAAATGAATACAAATAAAAAAGGAACCCATTGGTTCACAAATGAAATACAAAATGAATACAAATAAAAAAGGAACCCATTGGGTCACAAATGAAATACAAAATCAATAAAAATAAAAAAAAAGGAACCCATTGGTTCACAAATAGAATACGAAATGAATACAAATAAAAAAGGAACCCATTGGGTCACAAATGAAATACAAAATCAATAAAAATAAAAAAGGAACCCATTGGGTCACAAATGAAATACAAAATACTAACACCTAGCATCTAAGAGAAAGTAAAAGCGTTTAGCCAACGGCGACGTTTCATCCCCAAACTTACTAACACAAAAAATACCACATATAAAAGAATATAAAAATATATATTAAATTAGAATCAAGATGTTCCACTTATTAATACAATTTTTATAAAAAAAAAAAACTAACACTGCTAATACAAAATAATACTGCTAACTAACTAACCCTTAGAAAAAAAAAAAAAAAAAAAAAAAAAAAAAAAAAACTAACACTGCTAACATAAAATAATACTGCTAACTAACTAACCCTAGAAAATAAAAAAAAAACATGTATTAACGGACTACTTCCAGATTAACGCTGTTGTCAGCAACAGACGCCATGCGCCTTTTTAAGTATACAGCTCCCATTATATCCATTAAAGAGGGTAGAGGCTCCATAATAGACGGCCACTTCAAGATGATGCATGCAACAAACCTGACGGAGTATGAATTGGTACTGGAGGAAGCTCTTACAGCTGCAGCGATGCTCAAGGACGCGGATAGGCGCCAAATGATAAACTTTCATCTACAACAAGTGACAGTGCAAATCCGCATTCTGAGAGGTAACACCCTACGGGAAAGGCGAGCTATCGAATGGCTAGGCTCTGCCTGGAAATGGCTTGCCGGGAGCCCTGATGCATCTGACTGGAGTTCGATCATCGACAATAACAACCAACAACACTACGTGAACAAAAAAATTATTAGCTTAACAGACACCATAGCTAAACGCATGAACCAGATTGTGCGAAGAATGGCAAACGAATCTGATGAAGTCGGAGATGAAAGGTTAAGCTCAAACCTGCTGAACAAGGTGCTAGTGCTAAAGGAAGAAGTCCACGAGTTAACAAGAGCATGTCAGATGGCTAAGGCCGGCATAATTAATACCAACCTTCTCGACAGTGAAGAATTAAGACGAGCAGTATCAGAGGTTGCAACATTACCATACGCCAACGACATCGAGGCTTTGGAATACAGCATGCCTTCTGTTTATACAAATGGATCCATGCTGCTGTACGTCATATCCATACCGAAAATTAGAGACGAAATCTACAACATGTTAATCGTGAGACCATCTATCCAGGATGGCAAGAGAATCGACCTGCCGTTTAAAAAGCTGCTGGTAAATGAAGCCGAAACATATGGTATCACGGGCGTTTGCAATACGTTTAGCAATATAACAGTCTGCCAACAAGAAGCTTTAGTAGAACTAGAAAGGGAGGACTGTATCCCAAAGCTGCTGAGAGGTGGACAAGCTGAATGCATCTATGAAACGAAAACAGAAAATCTGGTTGAACTCTTAGAAGAAAGTACGCTCTTTGTCACAAACTTTAATGGTAGCCTTACATGGGCTGGAGGAAAAGAATACCTAACCGGGACTTACGTGATACAGTTAAACAACGAAACTGTAACTCTGAAGAACCGTACCTACACAAGTGTAACCTCACGCACACATTTGGAAGCGCTACCCGCGGTCCTGTCGAATATAACAAGTGCCGACCATAAGGTTAACCTGGAATACGTTCATCAACTTAGTCTACGAAATATTAAGACACTCGTTCATCTTAATACAAACCTTCATATTTCGATGTTCACTGTAATGATTGTCATTGTCATCTTAATTGCCGCCGTCATCGTCCTTGGCCGGAAAATCTTTTCTCGAACGATTCTACCCCCCATCAGACCTACCTTAAGTGCGGACGGCGAACTGTCTCTAGAGAATCGGTCCACTACCAACATCAAGACCCCCCAGCTCAATTCCGTGTCGATGACGAATCTGCGGGACGCAGATATTTAAGGGGGGAGGAGTTAACGCCACGGCCAACACTGCCAACCAACCTAATCCAGCTTAATCAGCATTTAATTTTATTTGCCAACTATCACACGCGCGTCCGGTTTACTTAAAGTTCAGGTTACCGGTCGGTGTATTCCTGCCCAGTCAGCTTGTTCCCACCAAAAGTCAATTATGCCAGAACAGCAGGTATGCACATGAACATGGCGTAAGTAGAGGTTGGCAGGCAACAAATGGAATATCAATTTGGCAGTCTTAGCCACGGAGCCGTTGCATTAAGTCGTTGTATTCGATAATTACTTGTGTTTAATTTCTAAGTTAATAATTCCTTGTGTTTAAAAATAATAATTGATAGAATCCTTCTTGTGTTTAAATAATCAAAGTTAATCATTAATCAAATTTAATCCTTGTGTTTAAAGATAATCATTGATAGAATCCTTCTTGTGTTTAATTAATTAAAGTTAATCATTAATTAAATTTAATCCTTGTGTTTAAAGATAATCATTGATAGAATCCTTCTTGTGTTTAAATAATTAAAGTTAATCATAAATCAAATTTAATTCTTGTGTTTAAAGATAATCATTGATAGAATCCTCCTTGTGTTTAATTAATTAAAGTTAATCATTAATCAAGTTTAATTCTTGTGTTTAAAAATAATCATTGATAGAATTCTTCTTTGTTTTAAATTAATTGAAATTAATCCTTAATAAAATTTAATTTAAAACGAAAGCAAAATCAGTTATTATTAATTCAAAGAGCAGACCGCCGTTGAGGTCTGCCTAATATATTTTTTTGAGTGTAAAATAAGAAAATCTTTAACTTTATTATTATTATTATTATTATTATTATTATTATTATTATTATTATTATTATTATTATTATTATTATTATTATTATTATTATTATTATTATTATTATTATTATTATTATTATTATTATTATTATTATTATTATTATTATTATTATTATTATTATTATTATTATTATTATTATTATTATTATTATTATTATTATTATTATTATTATTATTATTATTATTATTATTATTATTATTATTATTATTATTATTATTATTATTATTATTATTATTATTATTATTATTATTATTATTATTATTATTATTATTCTTATTAGTATTGTTATTATTTTAAAAAAAAATAATATTAAATATTAAAATAATAAGTAATAAATAAAACTATTATAACAAATAAAATATCAATATAAATGAAATATAAAAAATATAATAAAGATTAGACAAATTAAAAAAAAAATAAAACAAAAAAATATTTTTTTTTTTTTTATTTATTTTAAATTCACTTTTTTGTATAAACATTTTATTTAAGGTTACTTTTTTCTATAAACATTTTGTATTTTCATAGCACTTTCAATTGAGTCACTCTGAATATCTTTTTTAAGGAAAAATTTCACTCTCGATGAGCGGTAGATTCCACTGTATTCTGCTGAACCTTACCAAAAGAGATAATGTTAAAAAATTGCAATCACATTAAAATACATGTTTCGAATATTTCACTACTTGCTGGATTGTTGCTCTTCACATTTCAATTATTTTTCCTTTTTTTTTTCTCTGTTCTTTTTTTGTTAATTTTTATGGTCTGCTGACAATTTAAGCCCTTGCATGTACGTGGGTGGTTGTGTTTGCCTGAAATTATATACATATATATATATTCTGTAATTATAAAAAATAGGTATTTTTCCATTAACTATCACCGCACTACACGTTAATGACTGACTGAACAGGAAGCTGCTGTTGGTTGGTTGAAAATAGTCATCAGATGCTGATGATGTTGACGATAATGACAACTATATGGCTATTAATGGGAAATGCTTTAAAAAGCATTTTTCTAGAGTCTCGAAAAATATATCTGTATCACAGGAATGTTAAAGGTGGAAATCGCGTTCACAAATATCTCTACAATCACAGCATTAAATGTCACCAGCATTATAAGCCATGGCAGTTTATTAAAAAAAAAGGGACGAAGCACCGAATTAATTAAATCTCACACATATTACCCAAACAAGATGAACATTAATTAAAACGAATATAACAAAATTGTGCATGACCAAACACATATTCGCTGAAGCACAAATGATGGAGAAGTAAATTTTGCTGAGTTTGTTTCTCCATCTGCTGTGCCAGCAGAAATTGTGGGTATGTTGGGGGAATGTTGTATTTCTCTTTGTCACTGAAAATAATTTGCAACATTTTTTTATGGTAAATGTGATAATTATTTGCTGTGTAGCACTTTGAAAATTATTCAAAAAACGCAGATTTATAGTTTTTCATAAAAATTTAAGAATTAATCTTAGTTTGTACTGAGAAAAAAATTCTAAAATTTCCAAAATTAAAGCTGTGAAAGTTGAAAAAATCCTTAATTATAATTTAAATATCCTTAAATATTTGTTTATAGTTCATGATTATTTTTCAGATAGTCCTTGGAAAAAATTATTTTTTTCTGGGAACTATTCCTTTCCTTTTCCAAAAAAAGAATGGATATATAGCTATCGGATAAAATTTAGGAAAAAAGTTACAAATGTGCCCTAACATTCACATATCTTTTAAACGGTATCCTTTTTATTTCCATACCTTTTAGGTTAATTAAATTTGTGCAAATAAATATGTTTGTTCCTTTTTTAGTTCGGTATAGTTTTAATGTTTTCTAATTATTTTAATGGATTTCATGGTAATGTGTTTACGTATTCCCTTTCCCCACTCCACAATAAAGTACATATGATGGAGTACAAACATATAAAGATATGCATACATATACAATATATTCTAATTTGAATAAATATGTATATTAGGCCGGGGCGATTTGAAAACCTTAATGAGCCCTTCGCGTTTCTGATTCCTGGGATTGAACTGAGCAAAAAAGTCCACTGGACCATATATCTACCGTGAAAATCGAGCCTCCCGATTTTGACTTTAAGTTTTTTATTGACGTTTTTTGGGTATTTTGGCATATAACAGCCAAACCATTGAGATTTTCGATCCAACACAAATACAAAAATTGTAGCCAAGACAGTAATTAAGAACTCCCTAATACATTGCGAAAGCATTGCAATGCTCCTTCAGGCAGTTTTTGCCTTGAGAAGGGGCAAACTTTTCGAAAAATGTCGATAAATGGCACTGTGCTACAAAAGTTGACCAGAAAAATATTCAAGTGTTCTGATGCAAAATTATATCGTGTTGGGATCCATGGACGACGACAATGCCTTTAGTTTGTTGGGGTCACTTCGTTTTATTTTTTATAACGGTAAAAGTAGTGAAAATCTGGGTTTCTTACATTTCCAAATTTAAACGGACATATCTTCTTTTTTCACAACGGATTTTTAGTGATCCTTATTCCTTTTAAAGGGGTGAATAATATCTTTAGAAGAAGTTATTATTTGTTCAAATCGGTTAACAAATGGCTAAGTTATAGTGGTTTAAGTCTGAAAACCCCCTCAAAAAAACTTTAACTGAATTTCTCATTTCTCATTGTCTTTGTGTTGGATCGAAAATCTCAATGGTTTGGCTGTTATATGCCAAAATATCCAAAAACGTCAATAAAAAACTTAAAGTTAAAATCGGGAGGCTCGATTTTCGCGGTAGATATAGGGTCCAGTGGACTTTTTTGCTCAGTTCAGAAATCAGGAATCAGAAACGCGAAGGGCTCATTAAGGTTTTTTTCGTTCCACACAAATCGCCCCACCCTAATGTATATACTCACAGAAATGTGTGTTTTTGATATCTTATGTGTCATATATGACTGGTAAATGTTACAAAGAAAAAATATTTATTTTTTTACTCATTTCCATATTTACAACTTTATTATTATATTATAATTTTAATGTAATAAACTGTCATCAGAGTCATTAACAATCATAACTTTATTTATTGTTATTCTATTTTTTATTTTATATACCTAATAATGCTGATGAAGAAACAAAAAAGTATTGGTGAAAAAGTGATTGCTTAATATAAACAATGGTTTATGATTTCATTAACCCCGTTTGAACCACACTCAGTTGTATTTATTGTATAATGTAATAAACTTACTATTTGAACTCCATTCGAAATTATAAACTGAACATATATTTTTCCTCATATTTCATAATAGTTATGCCAGCCCTTAAAGTGTTAACATATTTTTTGCTCTTATTATTGTTCACAACTATAAAAATGCAAATAAACATATCAAAATCTAAATAAATTTAATTATGATAAGTGTATTTAAATTATTATTAATGTGTTTGTTTTTTTCTTCACCTCTTATCATTTCAGGTATGTACACAAAAACAAAACGAAACTACATATTATAAATAATAATTATGGGGAGACAGGTAAGTCCACTAGAAAAAAAATGTAAAAAAGTGTCCGTCAGCTTTGCGTTTGCGGGCTAGATGTCATATACAAGGGGACCTACTTATTTTAAGGTAGTTTTTGGTCATCTGTATAATACCTATTACGTCCAGCGTCTCTATCAGGCATCCACTTACCTTACGAATTAAAATACAGGGGTTAAATCATATGTTTATTGACCTATTAAATAGTATCGCAGCTAAAAAAACTCATTACAAATCGACTTACAAACTCATTATTTTAACAAGAGCACGTCAGCAAAAATCAGTAGTTTTTTTGCCACCAAAACATGGCGGTGATAAGGTTGGCGACGAAGCTGATTGACAATCGGATTCTACTATTTAATTATGATCGGAAACGTGTTGGTTGATGATTATTCGGTTACCAACGATATGATGGGGTTCGGGCATCCAAACATTCATACATATGATCCCACAACATCCCTGAAGGGACAAGGGAGACTTCTCTCATATCAATGAGTGCACGCCGATTAATATTTGCTCAATGATATGGGACCTACTTTTTATTGCCGAGTCCGAACGGCGTGTCTTGCGACACCATTTGTAGAGAAGTTTTTCATGGCTTAAATACTCAGGAAATATCGCCAGCATTACTGAGGATGAATTTTGCCACCGTTGAAAATTTGATGTTGCTTGGCCTGGGATTCGAACCGCAGACCTTCTGAGTGCAAGGCGGACGTGCTAACCATTGCACCACGGTGGCCGGGCGTCCAAACGTTATCTAAAATTTAAACAAAAAGTATTGACAGCACAAAAAACATATTACTGATTTGGTTAGGGTATATAAACATTCATACGGGCAAAATGTGCCTCATCGAAATAATGGTTTTAGACCACAAGCATGCTTGGACGAAATGTGTTTCAGACAATTTAGAGTCGATTGAGCAATGTCCGTCCGTCTGTCTATCTGGCTGGCTGGCTGGAGCACACGATAACTCTCGAAGGGATGAACCGCTTCAGTTCAAATTTTGGATTTTATAATATTTTGCCCAAACATAGTTTAAGTTCGAAGATGGGCTATATCGGTCCACTCCTTCCCGTACCTCCCACGTACAAGTTCGAAAATGTTCGGAAAATTTGTGCGCACGACAACTCTTCAAGGGAGTAACCGATTTGGTCCATACCTTGCACATCGTGAAATTTGTACCAGACTTAGATAAGGTTTTAATATGGACTCAATCAGTTCACTCCTTCGGGTACCTCTCACACAAAATTTCGTAAAAGTTCAGTTTAGGCCTACCTCTCGAATCGCTTTGATTTTTGTATTAACAACTTGTATTCACTGCCCCCCATACGACGGTACAAGTTTCATTGGCGGCAAGTCCATACTTCCTGAGAAAATAGCATGAAAGTTGCAAAAAAACCCCTATGACACCGTGTGAGATGGTTGGAGCGCAAGATAACTCTAAAACGAATCTGCTGATTCGGTCCAAAATTTGGCCTTAGTAATATTTTGTTCAAACATAGTTTAATTTCGAAGATAAGACATATCGGTCCACCCCTTCAGGACCCTCCCCCACAAAAGTTCAAAATTGTTCGGAAAAATTGTTCGTACGGTAACTCTTGAAGGGAGTGGCCGAATTGGTCTATACTACACATCCCAATATATCTACCAGATATACATCAGGTTCAAATATGGACTATATTTGTCCACTCCATCCGGTACCTCCCACATAAAATTTCGGATAAGTTCACTTTAAGATCTGATATTGAATCACTTTGATTTTTGTTGAAGCAACTTGCATTCGCTGCCACAATTACGATGGTAAAAGTTTTTTTAGGGGCAAGTCCATACTTCTTGAGCAAACAGCCCGAAGAGTGTAAAAACCCCCTATGGCACCATATGTTGTGGCTGGAGATCCACTGCCATAACGGTCAATGTCCATTGCTTTTAGTATCTCCTCCGCAAAACTTTTGATCTTTAATCCTAATCAACATTTTTGTCGGTTCAAACGAACCCTCTAAATACATACCTATTTGGGGAAAAAAATTGTTTCAATATACACAGGCTGAGGGTATATCCCTGTCGGCAAAGCCGACTGATACTTTTTTACTTGTTCAGGATCAAGTCAATACTTCCTGAGAAAATGATCAGAAAGCTGTAAAAAACTCCTACAGTCGCCGTATATAGTGGCTAGTGCGCACGACAACTCTCAGCAATGCACAGTGGTCCCACTTGCATGGAAATGAGTGCCAAAAATAGTTCTAATCGAGTTAACGTCTCGAAATTTTAAATATAGTTTTATAACGAGCCCAAAAGGGAGAAAAACTAATTTAATGGATGTAGGTCCACTTTTGGGTGTAGCTCCCATATAAAGGGACCCCCCGATTTTTAATATTTTGACGATTTTAGCCAAATTTTCCAGTCGATATGGCTGTAATTTTGCATTTTGTGTTCTGATGGAACAGCATACCACCTTGCAAAAAATTTTCAATATAGGTACACGTTTAGGTATAGCTCCCATATAAACGTGCCTCCCTATATTCGGTATTTTGACGATTTTTGCCAGATTTTCTAACCGAGTTGGCTCTAATTTTGTATTTTGACTTCGGAGGGAAGATCATACGTCCGTGCAAAAAATGTTTAATATAGGTCCAAGTTTAGGTATAGCTCCCATATAAACATACCTCCCGATATTCGGTATTTTGACGATTTTAGCCAAATTTTCCAACCGATTTGGCTGTAAGTTTGCATTTTAAGTTGTGAGGGAACACCATACCTCCTTGCAAAAAATGTTCATTATAGGTCCACGTTTCGGTATAGCTTCCATATAAACGTACCTCCCGATTTTCGGAATTTTTGCGATTTTACAGGCGTGGTATAAGGGGAATAACTTACAGGGTGGCAGATGGAGGCAGCTGGATTTCTTTTTATCGTAAACTAGAGACTTCCCCTGTATTTAAAAAATATGGACTTGCCCTTACGGGGCCAACATTAGTAAAACTCAACATAAATGTATAGCAATGATATTAAAAATAGCACAAAAAGTCATTTACAAAGAATTTATTTTTAAGGAACTTAGAAAACGAATTTTGAATTTGTTTTTTAATAAGAATATTGTCGATTCCATCATCTATAAGGTTCATTTTGGAAATTGTACATTTACCTCTTAATTTTTTTATAATTTCACTCATAAGCTACGAATGCTTTGCGGATCTTTTTTTCGTTTTCAGGGTACCACATAAAAATCTCAACTTCTTTCACTTAACTTGGCATATTACCGCTGTGAATTGGCAAAAATAATACTGGATAATAAAAATTTTATGTGCTTAGAGAATATTTATTTCAATCGCAATCAAATTTGTCGACATACATTTTTCGATTTTAGTCCACGGGCGGAACCACAGTGCAATGGTCCAAATATTACATATTTTTAAAATTTGTTCTTCCAGTTTTTGATAATGGTAGAAGTTGGTACTTATCGGTCCACTCTCTCCGGTTAATCCTTCACAAAAGCTCAAAAATAATACTCGTGATATATACTTAAAATACAGCAACCAATTTGGTTCCAACTTTGATACTCATAATATTTTGTCCAAACTTAGGATCTGTTTCACTAAGACGAAATTCTAATTTTTGAAAAATATTTGTTCCATTTTCGTTTTCAATCAAACAAACATTTTTTAGTGCATTAGGAGTTTGGTAGTAATTCGAAGGAGTTTGAATTCGAATCGTCTTAGAGAAACAGGCTATTAGTATAAATTAAAAATGGGATATTTCGTTTTTGGTTAAGTGCCGTTTACGGTCTGTTCGAGGATCCTTTGGAATTTAAGACCAAAGCTACTGCTTGTGGTCCTATTTACGGCTATATTATATTTTTCTTGATGTTGAGGGTCCAAAGCTCTAAATTATACGGTGACCAATCGAAATGGCTGGTGGGCGCGAAATCTATCGCAATGAATGACTCCTAAAATAAAGCCGACTTCTAAAATGGACAACGCTGTCAATTTCATCAGGCAAATCCATTTTTTTCGGAAAGTCCATACGTCAAAAAGGGCAACAAAATTCTGAAAACCCTTGAATAGATAATTTTTGAGGAAAGAATTTTAGTTTTGTAGCCGATATTCGACCTTTCCATAGATGAAAGTTTCAATTCACACAGGCTGAGGGTATATCTCTGTGGCAAAGCCGATAGATATTGCTTTACTTGTTTTTTTACTCTTCTGATTTACTTTTGATATAATTTGTATTTTCCATCCAAGTATTGTCTTCTAATTCGTACTTTCTACGCTATGTCAATTTATATTTGAAAGTTAACAGAACTTTCTTCGACATTCAAATTACTATATACGATACTAAACCACATTTGCTATTTGATATCAACTTTAGATGTGAATATTTGATAAGTTTGGTTTTATTGCTGCTGTAACAAATAAAAAAAGGGAAAAAGAGCTACACAACTATCACTTAATGGCAAACATAACGAGCGATGATATTTATGCTATTGCTGATAGTGTCAAAAACGATATGACTTGATGTTGCTGTTGTTTTTATAGTTTCTTTTTTTTATGAGCATATCTTATTGACCTGTCACAAGTATCGGAGAGTATCTCTACTCTGTGCATTGAATGAACGAACGAACTTTGTTTTTATAGTTTCTTCAACTTTATTTGAATATTCAAGTATAGTTCTTGTTGTAGTTGTTATTGTTGCAGAGTTGATATTTTAGTTGAAGGACAATATCAGAAGGTAAGCATCTAGAACATGAAATAAACAACAACAACAACAACGAAAACCAAATGGAACAAACAGGATATAATACCACATAACATTTTGTCCTGTCAGAGAGCAATAAACATTTTTGGAGTTGTTTCCTACGTAATGTGGCAGAACAGTACAAAATATGTATGTAGAAGTGTACAAGTTTTCCAATATCATTATTATTCAGGTGGATAAGTTGTTCTTGTTGTTGTTGTTTTTGTATATAGTACATATGACAACGTTAGCAGGCAGGTAGCATGGTGATGGTGATGATGATGATGATGGTGATATCATCATCATTTATTTATAAAAATACATATATTTTTTCCATGTACATATTATATGTCCTTTTGTATAAATATGTAAATAGGTTGTGTGAAATTCTCCAATGTCGTTGTTGTTGGTTTTCTTTATTTTTTTTTCGTTTGTACTTATCTAGCTCTATAAGTATTTGAATATTTTATGTATTGTTTGTGTTTTTTATTTATATTTGTGACCTAATAGTTTCCACATTTTATTTGGTCCATATACTATTTAGATGTACATACATACATACATACATATTTCTGTCAGGCTTTTAGCGTAATATCTTCTATACCTTGTCTATTCTATGTGTTCAAAAGGGCTAAAAGGCACATTCTTTATACGAACTTTGTATTTTGTTAAATATTTAAATTTTCATTTAACTAAGGCATGGGTAGAAAATGTGTTATAGATATTCCGTAAATGAAGATGACAATAAATTTGCAGTTTTGTTCTACATACTATGACGCGACTTTATGGTCTCTTAGAATACTTTCTGCTCTTCTATGAGAAGACCTTGTGCTCTTCTATGAGGAGACTTTTTGGTTTTCTATGAGAAGACTTTCTGGATTCCCTTGAGAAAACAGCGCTGTCTTCAATTACCACACTTTCTAATCTTCTATGCGAAGCTCTAAATATTCCCACAACGCTTGTTAACAATAATTAAATCATCACCTTTTTTGCTCTCCACGCAAAAAAAAATCACTTTGAGAAAATCCTACCACCAAAACAATACAGAAAGTAAGGGAAAATAAATTTAACTATTATTCCAAGATAAACATAAAACAATAACACAAAGGTTCCCAGACTAAAAATACTAAAAACACATAAATAAAATTTACACGTTGACACATATTTCTCACATGCAAAAGAAATACCAGAAACCCCCCAACAACAAAAATAATACTTTTAAAATTTCCCCCTTTTTGCACGAAGAGAAAAATAGCAAAAGCATCTGATAACAATATTTTTGCCACAACTACGAAAAATATGTCCCCACAAAATAAAAAAACATACGCCAAAAAACCTCAAAACCACAAAAAACCGAAACAAGGAAAAACAAATCTAATATCTGAACATCAAATTTTATATACTCAAGAATATGGTAAAAGGTGTGTTCGCTTAGCAATGTGGGTTGTTACCTGCTAAATCATGAAGTCGTTGGCGTCGTTACGATGCTTTAGGCTTAGATTTAATGAACAGCACAAATAGCAAAAAAATATAGACTGCAAAATGAACTGTTATGCTGGAAATCAAAATTCAAAATCGTGTAGAATTACTTGGAACGCCACCCTCCCTCCCCCACTTCCAAAACCATGACAAAGTTGTATTTACAATGTTGAGATTTTCTTAACTGTACTTACAAATTTAATTTGTATTACAACGACGATTTCAGCTGTTAATAAAAAGAATACGAAAATTGTTGGCTTGTATGTATGTTCGTTGGTGGCAATATAGAGTAGTAACGTTACTATTTCCAGGCACTTTTACCACACTTGACTGTCTAACCAAGCAGAGATTTAATTATAATTGGTTTTTTCGTTGCTGATTTTAATGAGGTAGTTAGTTGTTGGTTATACTATGTTTGCCTCTTGTTGGTGTTTAAGATAGTTAATGTTGGTGGCAGTAATTTTGGGATTTGAAAGAAACAAGTGAAGAGGCTATAGATTCGGTATTGCCGAATTTGTTATACCCTCTACAATAAGGGAAATCAAAATCATTGAATTATTTTAGAAAACGTTGTGAACATCAGGTCTTTAATGTGAAGATCTTATGTTCTTCTATGAGCAGAGCCTGAAATCTTCTATGAAAAAACCCTGAGATCTTCTATGAGAAGCCCTTGGAATCTTCTTTGAGAAGCCCCTGAGATCTTCTATGAGAAGACCCTGAGATCTTCTATGAGAAGACCCTGAGGTTTTCTATGAGAAGACCCTGAGGTTTTCTATGAGAAGACCCTGAGGTTTTCTATGAGAAGACCCTGAGGTTTTCTATGGGAAGACCCTGAGGTTTTCTATGGGAAGACCCTGAGGTTTTCTATGAGAATACCCTGAGGTCTTCTATGAGAAGACCCTGAGTCTTTCTATGAGAAGAACCTGAGGTATTCTATGGGAAGACCCTGAGGTTTTCTATTAGAAGACCCTGAGGTCTTCTATGAGAAGACCCTGAGGTCTTCTATGAGAAGACCCTGAGGTCTTCTATGAGAAGACCCTGAGGTATTCTCTGAGAAGAACCTGACGTATTCTATGAGAAGTCCCTGAGGGCATCTATGAGAAGATCCTAGGTATTTTATGTGGAGGCCAGGAGGTCTTCTATGAGAAGACGATGAGGTCTTCCATGTGAAGGTCTGAGGTCCTCTATTAAAAGACCCGGAGGTCTTTTATGATAAGTAACTGAGGACTTCTAAGAGAACACCCCGAGGTTTCTATGACAAGACCCGAGTTTTTTTATATTAAGAACTTGTGTTCTTCTATGGAAGAATCTGAAGTGTTCTATGAGAAGACACTGAGGTCTTCAATGAGAATACATTCTGTTCTTTGGTCTGCTATGAGCAGACCCTTGGTCTTCCGTGAGAAGACCCTTGATCTTCAAAACGAAGACCCTGAGGTCTTTTAAGGAAGAACCTGAGGTCTTCTATGGGAAGACTCTGAGGTATTCTATGAGAAGAAACTGTGGTTTTCTATGAGAAGACCCTGAGGTCTTCTACGAGTTGACCCTGAGGTCTTCTATGGGAAGACTCCGAGGTCTTCTATGAGAAGACCCTGAGGTCTTCTATGAGAAGGCCCTGAGGTCTTCTATAGAAGACCCTGTAAGTTTTATTTAGCATAACCTGAGGTCTTCTATGAGAAGACCCTGAGGTCACCTATCAGAAGACCCTGAGGACTTCTATAGAAGACCCTGTAGGTTTTTTTAGAATAACCTGAAGTCCCTGAGGTCTTCTATAGAAGACCCTGTAAGTTTTTTTAGAATATCCTGAGGTCTTCTATGAGCAGAACCTGAAGACTTTTGTGAGAAAACTTGAGGTTTTCTAATAAAAGATCCTGAGATATTCTATGTGAAGACCCAAAGGACTTCTTTGAAAAGATCACGAGTTATTCTGTGAGGAAACCTTGAGGTCTTCTATGAAAAGATCCCTAAGACTTTCATGAGAAGATCCTGAGGTCTTTTTTGAGATTACTCTTCTATGAAAAGACCCTGAGGTCTTCTGCAAGAATACCATGAGGTCTTCTATAAGAAGACCCTGAGTTCTTCGAATAGAAGACCCCGAGGTTTCTATGAAAAGACCCTAGGATTTTATGTGAAGAACATGTATTCTTCTTCTAAGTCTTCCATGAGAAGACCCAGAATTATTCTATGAAAAGAACCTGACGTCTTCTATGAGAAGACCCTGAGGTCTTCTATGAGAATACCCTGAGGTCTTCTATGAAAAGATCCCTAAGACTTTCATGAGAAGATCCTGAGGTCTTTTTTGAGAATACTCTTCTATGAAAAGATCCCGAGGTCTTCTGCAAGAGGTCTTCTATAAGAACACCCTGAGGTCTTCGGAGAGAAGACCCCGAGGTTTCTATGAAAAGACCCGAGGATTTTAAGTGAAGAACTTATATTCTACTTCTTAGTCTTCCATGAGAAGACCCAGAATTATTCTATGAAAAGAACCTGATGTCTTCTATGAGAAGACCCTGATGTCTTCTATGAGAAGACCCTGAGGTCTTCGATGAGAAGACCCTGAGGTTTGTTATTAGAAGACCCTGAGGTTTTCTATTAGAAGACCCTGAGTTTTTCTATGAGAATACCCTGAGGTTTTCTATGAGAATACCCTAAGGTCGTCTATAAGAAGACCCTGAGGTCTTCGAAGAGTAGACCCCGAGGTTTCTATGACAATACCCGAGGTATTTTCAATTCAATTCAATTTATTTAACTTGTAATTCAAAGCCAACCGGCCCATCAGTGTAAATTACAAAATGCATAAGAATTGCTTAACCAATTAAAAAGGAAAAACTACTCGAACCTGAAGAACCTGTGTTCTTCTATTAGAAGACCCTGAGGTCTTCTATAAGATGACCCTGAGGGCATTAGAAGACCTGAAGGATTTCTATGCGAAGAGACTGAGGTCTTCTATGAGAAGACCTTGAGGTCTTCTATGGGAGACCCTGAGTTCTTCTATGAGAAGACCCTGAGGTCTTCTAAGAGAAATCCCTGAGCTCTTCTATGAGAAGAACCTTAATTTTATCGGTTTTCAACGACAAGGACCGATCTCTTCTACGTGAAGACCTTTTTTCTATGAGAAGACCGTTCTTCTATGAGAAGAAAATAAGGTCTTCTATAAAAATATCCTGAGGTCCTTATAAGAAGTTCTTGCGTGCTTCTATAAAAAGACCCGAGGTATTTTATGTGAAGACCAGGAGGCCTTCTAAGCGAAAACGCTAAGGTCTTCCATGTAAAAGACGCTCAGGTATTCTATGAGAAGACCTGGAGGACTTTTATGAGAAGTACCTGAGGTCTTCTATGAGAATACTCTGAGGTATTCAATGAGAAGATCTTGAGGTCTTCTATGAGAATTCCTGAGGTCTTCTAACAGAAACCCTGAGAAGAACCTGAGGACTTATATGAGGTGAACCTGAGGCCTTCTATGAGAAGATCCAGAGGTCTTCTATTAGAAGACACTGAGGTCTTCTATGAGAAGCCACTGAGGTCTTCTAAGCTATTCTATGAAAAGACCTTTCGATATTTTGAGAGACGACATTGTGTTTATCTAAGAACAGGTTTTGTGATCCTCTCATATAAAATTTGTGGTCTATTATGAGAAGAAATTTTGGTTTGCTATGGTGAGATTTTATGCTGTTCTATTAGAAGGCGTTCTGGTCGTTTATCAGAAGACTTTGTGTGAAGACTTAATGATCTCCTATGTGAAGACTTAATGTACTTTTTGGTGTAGGACTTTGTGATCTTCTCTGGGAAGACTTTGTAATTTTCTAAGACCGTCATAGAAAATTCCGTAAAGTTTAGGTTAATATTTTATTATCAAGGAATCAATTCTATTCCACAGAAATTTGTCAAAACTCCCTGCTTTGCCATCACCAACAATCAATATTAAGTGGTTTACCATTATCCAACTCAGTTCTGTGGCTTCATTCTGATGCGTATGAAATGCAGCAGCAGGCAGTTGCGATGGATGTTTTTGTTATTACAGACCATTGTCTGGCTAACCAAAAACTGAACAAAAAGTAGAGAGTTATTCTATTGCCAATTTACATAACCAAAAACCAACTACTACATTCAATCAAATATACAGATAGGCAGATACGAACAGACAGACAGAGCTACAAAAATGGAAGCCTTAGATGTATGTACCCAGCAAACCAAATGTCTGATGTCCGACACGTCTGAACAATTTCGGAAGCAAAGTCGTTCAGATTTCGTTCCGATTTCTAAACGATTTTTCGTATAGGAAATAGTTCAGATTTTGTACCGATTTCGTTCCGATTTCGGAACGATTGGTTTGCTGGGTAAGTACCACCAACTACATACGAGTGTGTATGTGACGGTATTGCGTTAAATTATAGTTGATGTTTGTTTTGGGGGGTTCCGGTAGTGGCTTTGGTTCTCAGTTTCTAGTTCGCAAAAAACAAAAAAAACTTTGGTGTTTTGGAATACTGCTACTAACAACAATTGTTCAGAAGATAGAATGAACGAGTGGTTGGATGATTTGATTGCACCGCACTGTATTTTTAGGATATAATAGCACGTGTTGTATTAAGTAAAGCTAGTTTATGTGAAGTTCTTCTAGTGGTGCTGGCTGAAACTCTTCACTCAAACTACCAGAATGATGATGGTAATAATGCTGTTCATCATGTCGTCAACTTACATACATGTGTGTATGTGTGACAGTGATGTTTGATTGTTGTGGGTTTTCTCTTCTTGTAATCGTATCAGTTTTCATTGTTGTTTTGTCTGTCTGCTTGTTTTCCTTTTTGTTGTTGGTTCTGCCATAATTGCAATATATATTCTAAAGTTCATTTGCTGTTGATTCATTACATTCAGCAGTTGTTATTGTTGTTAGTGATTTTATAACTCTTTTCAGTGCACAAACAATTATACATACATATGTATGTAGGTATGTGTGCTTGAAGTACATGGTATACATTTGAATTATGGCTGTTTTATTTGTTTCATTATAGCGTTACATAAGTACTACATTGTTCTATCATAATTTTTAGCGGTAATTTCATTGAAGCATTGAATATGAAATTTGTTCTGAGTTATAAAGAGAGAAAATGTGGCACAAATTAATGAAAGCTGTTTAAAGACTAGAAAAAATATGATTTCTTATATGTATGGAGGGAAAAATGAAATGAAGTTCAATGACCAAGTTTCTGAGATGAAAATATTTGAAATGCTACGATCTAAAGGTGCTGGCGAAAATGGATATAATAAGGCTCATATTTGCGGATAGTCTTGATTTTTAGGACTAAAATTGATGGTTGGCACGACAGGCATCGAAAGAAGTGACTGCCAATGCACATAGGTTTCAATCAGGAAATTTTTGGCCAAAACCCTATTTTTGAAGTTTCGAAATTTTAATTTTTTTTTTGCACAAAATAATAAAAAACACATCAAGTCAACTGAAAATAATTAGTTTTTGTAAATAACGTTAGTATTCGTTGATTGGCGCAGTACCACTTTTTATGTAAAAATAAAACAGACTTTGTGCTGTAAAATATAAAATTTTTGTTGTATTGCGTCGCTGCATAAATATACAGAAGTGAGACCAAAGTTATTATGAATCGGGAAGCTGTTAATGAGTACTTTCATAATATTTACAAAAAGAACGATGAAATTTGTAAAATTAGCGTAATAAAATCAATGATTTTATATATGTATTAAAAATTATTTTTTACAAATATCTTTTAAATATACTTAAACTTTAAAAAAAATTCCAAATATGTCCACCCCCAAATCGAATTTGAAAGATAGCAGGGGGTCTGTACTAATAAATTCAGAAGTCAAATCGTGCTCAAATTTGCCACAGTTAAAATAAAGTGAATTTTTCTATTTTAAGATGGGAGAATTTTTTGTAAATACCTGTTGTGATTGTACGTAGAATCCAATTGAAATAGAACGGTATTACCCACATCTGTCAACCGATTTTCCTTAAAATTCATATTTAAGGGTTTCAGAGCGTAGAAAACAAGTTTTTGAAAATAGCTCAATTTTTTGTCATAGCCCCCACATAAAAGTAGCGTCCGATTTTAGATATTTTGTGGATTTTAGTGACACTTTATGACCGATTCGGCTGAAATTTGGTATTTTGACCTCTTAGAAGATATGAATCCTTCGTACCAAAAATTATTAACATATGTTAATGTTTTGGTTTAGACCCCACACAACGGGACCACCCTGTTCAACAAATTTTGTCAGTTTTTGGTCATTTTGGTCTATAAGACGTAAGAATTGCTGTTTGTACACATTTATTATAAATAATAATTAATTTCAATACAAAATGGACGTTGAAATAGTTTTGGCCAGAAAATTTGGATTTGGGACCATTGTGCGATGGTCCAATTTTTGC
Source organism: Musca autumnalis (assembly GCF_047663935.1). Lineage (NCBI taxonomy): Eukaryota > Metazoa > Arthropoda > Insecta > Diptera > Muscidae > Musca > Musca autumnalis. The sequence goes on along the minus strand of NW_027411644.1, from coordinate 51,816,693 downwards.
ACAACCTAATATTTCTCTCAAACTTAAACAAAGTTCATATATGTATGTTCTCTATCAGATAACTTCTTACTCACACAATAATTCCAATTTGCCGCTTAAGATCATTTACACAACTCCCCTAGGATAGTTTTGAATATTCATCGAAAAAGTCCAAACTTCTTGACAAAAAAGAAACTAAATTTAAATCGAAGGTAGTCCCTGTGATCCCAATATTAATGACAACATTTTTTCGGGGTTAAGTTCAACTATATAAAAATAATTCTTTAAAAAATTCGCAAGAGTTATATATAATACATTTTTACAAAAATATTTTAAAATTCCATGTCTTTAAAAAATATTTGTAAAGAAATTTTATGAAATGGTTTGTAAAAATCCTCTTTTTTTAGAAAAAGATGTAGACCACGCTTATAAAAAATTTTATTATACAAAAAAACAAAAATCCAAGTTTTAAAAAAAAATATTCTTTAAAAAAAATCCAAAAAATATTTATAAAAAATTCAAGTTTATAGCAAAAATGTCATTAAAAAGTTTGCAAACCTTTTTTTAGGAAAAATCTTTAAAAAGTCTTTGTTAAAAAAAAAATTGACAAAACATTTTAAAATTCGAAGTCCTTAAAAAATATTTTTTAAAAATTTTCAAAAATTATGTGTACAAATCTTCTGTGTACTGAAAAAAAAAATACACCACGCTTAAAAAATTTTCTTTAAAAAAATTCGAAATAATTATTTATAAAAAAATCTATTTTTTAGAAACACAATTTTTAACCATTCAAGTTTATAAAAATATGCTTTAAAAATGTCCCGAAAATATTTTTAAAAAATTCAATTAAAAAACTTCATTATTAAAGTCCAAGTTTTAGGAAAGTTTTCTTTAAAAACTTGCAAACAAAAATGTTTTTGAAAAAAAATCTTTAAAAAGTCCTCGTTAAAAAAAGACAAAAAATGTTTAACAAAAACATTTAAAATTCGGAGTCTTTAAAAAATATTTGTTAATAAATTTTGCAAACATGATTAGTAAAAATCCTCTTTTTAGAAAAAAATGTAGAACACGCCTATAAAAAAATACTCTTTAAAAAATTCGAAAAAATTATTTATAAAAAAATCAATTAAAAAAAAATGTATTTTTTTCACGTTCAATAAAAATATAAAAATATACTTTAAAAATGTCCCGAAAATATTTATAATTAAATTCAATTAAAAAACATAATTATTAAAAATTCCAAGTTTTAGGAAAGTTTTAATTAAAAACTTGCAAACAAAAATGTTTTTGAAAAAAAAAATTTAAAAAGTCCTCGTTAAAAAAAGACAAAAAATTTTTACAAAAACATTTTAAAATTCGGAGTCTTTAAAAAATATTTGTTAAAAATTTTGCAAAATGATTAGTAAAAATCCTCTTTTTAGAAAAATGTAGACCACGCTTATAAAAAATACAGTTTAAAAAATTCGAAAAAAATTATTTATAAAAAAATCAATTTAAAAAAACATTCTTACGCATTCTAGTTTATAAAAAAAATAATATTTAAAAATCTCCCAAAAATATTTATAAAAACAATAAAAAGACATCATAAAAAAGACCAAGTTTTAGGAAAATTTTCATTAAAGTTTTGCAAAAAAAAATGTAAAAAAAAAAATTTTTAAAAAGTCCTCTTTAATACAAAATATTCTGTTAAAACTTCGCAAAATTTATAAATTAAAAAAAAAATCAATTAAAATACATCACTATTAAAAAGTCTAAGTTTTAGAAAAGTTTTCATTAAAAACTTGCAAACAAAACTTTTTAAAAGTCCTCTTTAAAAAAAGACAAAGCATTTTCAACAAACATATTTTAAAATTCGTAGTCTTTAAAAAATATTTGTTAAAAAATTAGCAAAAATGATTTGTAAAAATCCTCTTTTTAGAAAAAAATGTAGACCACGTTTATAAAAAATACTCTTTAAAAAAATTCAAAAAAATTATTTATAAAAAAAATAAATTAAAAAAACATTCTTACCCATTCTAGTTTATAAAAAAAATATTATTTAAAAATGTCCCAAAAATATTTATAAAAAAATCAATTAAAAATAATCATTAAAAAGGCCAAGTTTTAGGAAAATTTTCATTAAAATTTTGAAAATAAATTTTGAAAAAAAAATTTTAAAAGTCATCGTTAATACAAAATATTCTGTAAAAACTTCGCAAAATTTATTTATAAAAAACATATTTTGAAAAAAAAAATATAAAAAGTCCACGTTTATAAAATTATGTTTATTAAAATATTCGCAAAAATTACTTATAAAAATCAATTTTTTTGGAAAATAAATCAATAAAAAGACAACGTTTTTATAAAAAATATTCTAAATCATAAAGAAGTCCACTTTAAAAAAAATCATTAAAAAAAACCAACAAATATATTTATTTAAAAAATTCCATTCCAAATTTTTTTTTTTATTATTTTTTTAGAAAAAAAGTTATTGAAAATAAAGTTTGTAAAAAAAGTTTAAAAAAGTTGTAAAGGGGGCCGCTAGGACAACCGACAGAAAAAGTTCAAAGCGATCTGATAGGAGCTCTAAAACTTCACTTTTTTCCGAATTTTGTGTGGGAGATACCCGAAGGAGTAGGTCGATATAGTCCATATTCCAACCTGTTACATGACTGACCTGAACCAATCAGAAACTCCCTGCTAGAATTATCTTGCGGATTTGCATTTTGGTTGGTGCGGTCAGGGTTTCATGGAGCTTTTAGGCCAATTTCTCACGAAGTATGGACTTGCGCAAGAAAAAAATTGTACCGTCGTAAAGGGAGCCGCAAGGAAAACTTACTGAAAAAAATTTCGAAGCGATCCGAGAGGAGCTCATAAACTTCACTTTATCCGAATTTTGTGTGGGAGATACCAGAAGGAGTAGCTCGATATAGTCCATATTCCAACCTGTTACCATGACTGGGTGAAATATTACGATGTCCAAAGTTTGGACCACTCAGAAGCTCCCTGAGAAAGTAATATGTATTATGGATTTGCCATTTTAGTTTGTGCCGTCAGGGTTTCTTGCCTAACATTAATTATGAACTTGAGTCCGACAAAATTGTACCGTCGTAGTAGGGACCGTGATCCGATAGGAGCTGTTAAACCTTTCTGTTTTTCCGAATTTTGTGTGGGAGGTATCCGAAGCATTGCGCCGATATGGTCCATATTGGAAACCCATCATTATCTGGAAGCAATAATACGATGGGCAAAGTTTGGACCAAATCGATTGCTCCCTTCGAGAGTTATCGTTCACACGATTTTACGTAAAAATATTGAACTTTTGTGTTGGAGGTACCCTAAGGAGGGGACCGTCCCATCCTTGAATTTAAAGTAAGTTTCGAGAGTAATCGCACGCACCAGCCAGACAGACGGTCGGACAGACATGGCTAATTTGACTCCAAACTATTTGAAATGAATTTCGTCCAAACATAATTGTAGTCTGAAGCCATTATTTCAATGAGGCAAATTATTGGTTTTTGGTTTTTAGCCTAAAGGCAGAGGGTATAAAAATATGGATCAATTTAAACTGATTTTGCTGTAACTTTTCCGGTCGCTTAAAAAATCCACTCACGTCCTGCTTAATTGACATATAATAAAATTTACGTTTAAAGTGAGAAAATTGTTTGTCCTTTTTTCAATACTCATATCAAAGCCATATTCTCCAACACCCACCTATATACCAACAATCATCATTTAGCCAAATATAGTAAAATTAGTAACCATTTTTAGTAAATTTGTAAATACCATGGTTGGGTCTATGCGGATTTTATATGTCTGTGGTTATTTAGCAGGATGTTATGTTGCAGTTGTTTTTTTTTCATCTATAGTCTATTCGGAAGTGGTCAAAATAATGGCAGATGGTCAGTTATCATCATCATGAATATATACGAATTGAATTGAGAGTCCATTTCATAACAGAGGCAATCAACAAAAATTGTAATTTTCACATGTGTGTTTGCTGTGGTTGGGCCTACTAATGAAGGTGAGTGAATGGGGGAGGAAGGAGAGTGAATGGGGGAGGAAGAGAGTTTGATTGGAGGGCAGGTTTTCTAACAAATAAACTAAATGAACCCGCCAACAAATGTTGCTTAATTTACACCATGTGACCTGCAATTTGTTGTTAAACCTAATATTTTGTTGCTTATTATGTTGGTGGTGGTAGTGATGTTGGCGGTAAATGTTGTGCTAGTGGTGGTTGTTTGCAAAATTCGCTCATTATCCTCTAAAGGTGGGGTGGGACATATCAACCAATTGCCAACAATTTAGCACCACCGAAAAATCAAATGTTGGTTATGTTGCATTAGTTTTATAAACATTGGGGGACAAAACCCCAAAATACATACAGCTCATGATTGCTGCGGTCTTAGGCATGTAGACAGACTTCTTGCCCAACAAGGCAAAAATGAAAAAATTAAACCAAATCAAATCTCGCAATATTTGATTGAGAACCTCAAAATCAGTATAGCAATCCTAAATTACAACCCCACCACAAAAAAAAAATTGATTTGACTTTATCAAAGACCTTTCTTGCTAAATAGGTTTCACCAATCAAATCAAATACATGGTTGTTCAACTCTCTCTCTCTCAATGCATGCATGACTTCTATTCGCCGCAGCAATCTGCAAACCAACAAGGATTAGCTTGGCATATTTGATTAACCTCACGATATGTTCAATATTTGCAACAAAACCGAAAAAAATGAACCTAAATAAATTGCTGACAATATTTTGCCTTTGTACACAATTTCCATCCGGCTTTGATGTTAGTCGTTGTCCCGCCTATAACAACAAAGCGAGGGATAGAGGGAGGTAGGGATATTTATTACCATATTTTTATGTTTTATATTGGTGGCAAGCTTTGTTGTCATTTTTATTTTTGTTGGCAATATGAAAAATTCCAATTTTCTCATTTAGGTCATTCGGGCCCTAGCAATAACACCAACTCCAACAATGACAACAACAACAACGATAGTATTGTTAGCAATAACACTAACATGAGAAAACACGTTAAAATATCGGCTAGTTGTTCGTTATAATTGAAATATTAATAAAAATGTTTAAATATTATAGCACGAGATGGGGTTTTGAGGCGTGTGAGATGTGAGGGAAATGTGTTGTGGAGTGACCTGCAAGTTAATAGGAAGGAACAAAGACATACACTTCCACCTGGTACGAGGTTCTACAGCGATAATGATCATTTTCAGCTCAAAGGCAAATAATACAAGTAATTTGAGCATAATAATTGACCTAAATCTTCTTGCTATTGAAATCCCTTGAAGCATGGATACCTTTGCGACAGTTTACCTATTCCCTATTCACAACCTTCGGAATTACGAAAATCGACAGGTAACGTTCTTTGGCGGCTATATCGAAACGTGGACATATACCGTCGTATTTCAGCCAGAAAGACTAAAGAAGACTAAATGCCATATTTCAGCCATTTCGGTGGGATGCTATGGCCACAACCTTTAAAATACCGAACATCGGGAGGAACCGTTCTATGGAGGTTATATGAAGGCGTGGACCTATACGAACAAATTTCATATGGAAAGTTTAATACCCCAAATGAAGAGCAAATATCAAATTTCAGCCATTTCGGTGGAATATTGAGGCCACAACCTTCAAAGTACCGGAGGTACTGTTCTATGGGAGTTATACTAAGGCGTGGACCTTTACAGAAAAATTTCATATGGAACGTTTAATACCCCAAATGAAGAGCAAATACCAAAATTCAGTCATTTCGGTGGAATATCGAGGCCACAACCTTCAAAGTGCCGGAAATAGGGAGGTACCGTTCTATGGGGGCTATACTAAGGCAGGTATCTGTACCGACAAGTTTCTGGTGGAAAGTTTTATACCTCCAACAAAGACCACAAACCAAATTTCAGTCATTTCGGTGGATTGTTGTGGCCACAACTTTCAAAATACTGAAAACCGGTCTTGTAGAAGACCAAAAGGTGACATCAATGTCATCCTTCAGAAGCCCAAAAAGTCCTCTAATAGAAGGTCTTCTTATAGAAGACCACAAAATATTTTTATAGATGTCCATACGTTATTCTTATAGAAGACCACAAGGTATTCTTATAGAAGACCACAAGGTCTTCCTATAGGAGACCACAAGTTATTCTTATAGAAGACCACAAGGTCTTCTCAAAGAAGACCTCAAGGTCTTCTCACAGAAGACCACAAGGTATTCTCACAGAAGACCACAAGGTCTTCTCACAGAATACAACAAGGTCTTCTCATAGAAGACCACAAGGTGTTCTCATAGAAGACCACAAGGTCTTCTCATAGAAGACCACAAGGTCTTCTTCTAGATGACCACAAGGCCTTCTCATAGAAGACCACAAGGTCTTCTCATAGAAGACCAGAAGGTCTTCTCATAGAAGACCACAAGGTCTTCTCATAGAAGACCACAAGGTCTTCTCATAGAAGACCACAAGGCCTTCTCATAGAAGACCACAAGGTCTTCTCATAGAAGACCAGAAGGTCTTCTCATAGAAGACCACAAGGTCTTCGCATAGAAGACCACAAGGTCTTCTCATAGAAGACCACAAGGTCTTCTCATAGAAGACCACAAGGTCTTCTCATAGAAGACCACAAGGTCTTCTCATAGAAGACCACAAGGTCTTCTCATAGAGGAACACAAGGTCTTCTCATAGAGGAACACAATGTCTTCCTATAGAAGACCACAATGTCTTCCTATAGAAGACCACAAGGTCTTCCTATAGAAGACCACAAGGTCTTCGCATAGAATACCACAAGGTCTTCGCATAGAAGACCACAAGGTCTTCTCATAGAAGACCACAAGGTCTTCTCATAGAAGACCACGAGGTCTTCTCATAGCAGACCACAAGGTCTTCTCATAGAAGACCACAAGGTCTTCTCATAGAGAAACACAATGTCTTCCTATAGAAGACCACAAGGTCTTCTTATAGAAGACCACAAGGTCTTCGCATAGAATACCACAAGGTCTTCGCATAGAAGACCACAAGGTCTTCTCATAGAAGACCACAAGGTCTTCTCATAGAAGACCACGAGGTCTTCTCATAGAAGACCACAAGGTCTTCTCATAGAAGACCACAAGGTCTTCTCATAGAAGACCACAAGGTCTTCTCATAGAAGACCACGAGGTGTTCTCATAGAAGACCACAAGGTCTTCTCATAGAAGACCACAAGGTCTTTTCATAGAAGACCACAAAGTCAACTCATGGAAGACCACAAGGTCTTCTCATAGAAGACCACAAGGTCTTCTCATAGAAGACCACAAGGTCTTCTCATAGAAGACCACAAGGTCTTCTCATAGAAGACCACAAGGTCTTCTCATAGAAGACCACAAGGTCTTCTTATAGAAGGCCACAAGGTCTTCTCATAGAAGACCTCAAAATCTACTCATGGAAGACAACAAGGTGTTCTTATAGGAGACCAGAAGGTCTTGTCATGGAAGACCACAAGGTCTTCTTATAGAACACCACAAGGTCTTCTCATAGAAGACTACAAGGTCTTCTCATAGAAGACCGCAAGGTCTTCTCATCTCACGGTCTTCTCATAGAAGACCACAAGGTCTCCTCACAGAAGATCACAAGGTCTTTCCATAGGAGACCATAAGGTATTCTCATAGAAGACCTCAAGGTATTCTCATAGAAGACCTCAAGGTATTCTCATAGAAGACCTCAAGGTCTTCTCATAGTAGACCACAAGGTCTCCTAAGAGAAGACCGCAAGATCTCCTCATAGAAGACCACAAGGTCTTCTCATAGAAGACACAATGGAACTATCAATTAGTTCCACTCCACAAATATCACCAAACTTTTTTTATGGAGGAATAAAAAATATTTTAATGAGTCAACTTCAACTAATGAGTTTACAGGACCTTGCTAAAATGTTTCTCCCCACAAACATTTATTCTTGCTGTAAAAAAAATTTGACCAAAGTGTGCCATTGTCCTTTACATCTCACCTGAAAACAGTTTACATTTAAAATTTGAATACCCATTCTTCCTGTTTTTTCATCCGTTTTTGTTTTAATAATTCTTTACAGTAACACCCTTTTGAATATTAATTCATTCATTCCCACCTACCAACCTAGCTGCCAAGCATATTAAATGCAATCAATTTACCTGCTACGTACATATGTACATATATATAAAATTGTTAAATTTTTTATTTTGTTCTTTGGTAACAACTTTCCACACCCCTTTTGTTTGGGACCATTATACTGGGTATTCAGAATCCTGCTGTTGCATATTAAATTCTTTTATACTGCTTCAATCGAATGTAAACTATCGACAAACTCAGTGATTTGCTTGGTGTTGGTTGTATATACATATATACACATGTACCATGCATGCATATTTCAATATCCTTTAAGCGTCAACCAACCACCTACCAACTTCACACACTCAAAAAACACAAACAGCATCCTCCCCATTGTATTTAACATTGCAAAAATAATGTTACATATTTATAGGATGTGTGGTGTGAGAGGAGAGAGGATGCAACAAAATAATTTTGCATATATTTCGGTGTTGAGTAATGTGCGGGTGCGGACAAATGTGTTTAAAAATTGTTGGGATATTGATAACACTTTGTTGGAAAATTATTGTTATTATTATTTTTTGGTTGCTTCAGAGAAGATGATATGATCAGATCAGGGACGTACGCAGGATTTCATTTCGGGGGGGGCACAACTTGACCAAAAATCATGAAAAATTCAAATGTTGTGTAGCGTTACGTGAAGCTATTTTAAGGGGTTATGGCCACTTATAAGCATGAGAAAAACCATTTTCATGCATTTTTTATAAAAAATCTATTAAACCTTAAGTTACCTTCTATTTTTTTTTCTTTTGAAAAATCTTACATTCAAATGCCCGCTTATAAAGCACTGTTTTTACTAAAGCAGTTTGCGGTACCTACTGTAGTTTGAAAAAGAATAAACCGATCAGCATATATTTTTGTGGGTCATTACGAACCTAATAATCTTGTCCATTATCGAAAAGCAATTAAAAAATCAATTTTTAAAAATTTTGAACAGTTAAAATCAAAATTTCGATTTTAACAGAAACAAAACACTGTACAAAATTGATATTTTTTCTGACTCTGTCAGCAGTTTTTTTAAGACTCTCTCGGTTAAGCACAAAAAAAATCGCCGGAGGGATTTTTAAATAAATCGCGATTTAAGTTCACATTTTTAGGGGTTCTTTAGGTTTTCACGGTTTTGCTTGGAAACCGCGAGTCCTACGTAAATGGTCTTAAAAAATGTTGTAGCTGTGAAAATTCTCCACAAGACAGACCTTTATGCTATTTTCGTAGGTTTTACCGTTTTTGAGATATAGAAGTTCAAATTGAGACAATGCACTGACTGTATCGTCTTCTTATAAAACAATGTCATTACTGTAATTTCCCAAATTAAACTTATATATCTTAAAAATGGTACAACCTTGGAAAAAAATCATCCAATCTTGTAGAGAATTTTCACAGATTCACCATTTTCTTTAGTCCAATTTTGATATGACTTGCGGTTTCCAAGCAACATCTTGAAGACTTAAGATAAAAACCTAAAAATTTGAACTGAACCTCTATATCTCAAAAATGGTAAAACCTACGAAAAACCTAAAGGTTAGTCTTGTAGAGAATTTTCACAGCTACAACACTTTCTTTCAACTAATTTCGATACGACTTGCGGTTTCCAAGCAAAATCGTGAAAACCTAAAAAGATCCTAAAATTGTGCATTTTTATCGCGATTTATTTAAAAATCCCTCCGGCGATTTTTTGCTGTTTTTTTTATTTTTCTTATCTATGAACTTTGCTGTTTCAGAATCCGCGAAATTTTCCCATGTGTAAGCGGTTTTCAGCAAAAGTTAGTTAAGGCGCACTGAGCATGATATTATTTTATAAGGAGGCGATACAGTCAGTTCATTGTCTCAATTTGAAATTCTATATCTCAAAAACGGTAAGACCTACAAAAATATCATAAAGGTAAATCATGTGGAGAATTTTCACTGCTACAAAATTTTTCTTAGTCCCATTTACATAGGACTCGCGGCTTCCAAGCAAAATCGTGAAAACCTAAAGAACCCCTAAAAATGTGAACATAAATCGCGATTTATTTGAAAATCCCTCCGGCGATTTTTTTGTTTCTTGATATTTCTCATCTATGAGCATTGTAGTATCAGAATCTGCAAAAACTTCCCAAGTGTAAGCACCTTCTATTTAAATTAGGTTAAGGCACACCGTGATTCTATTCTATATTCTATTCTATATTTTATATGAAATAATGGTACAAAGTATATAAATTCAATAGAAAGAATTCATAATATTTAGTCCCAATTTACATTAGGCGAATTTACTTGCGGCAAGTCTCAGTTTGTAGGAGAGACACGTAAGGGGTATGGAAGTGGAAAAAATTGCTCTTACCGGCAATTTTCAGGCAATTCCTTTTATATTTTTCGTTTTTGACATTATTTTCATTGTTTTGAAAACAAAACTTGCAGAAACAGAATTGCCTGTATAAACGCAAGAGGCAAGTTTAAAAGAGAACGAGAAAAATTGCCGCGAGAAAAATCGTTTAATGTAAATTGGGACTAAGGATACAATTTTAAATATTTACAGAGTAGGATATTTGGAATTGAAAATAGACAATATCGTGCCACGTTCGGTAATGTCGCCATGTAAAATTTATTGAAGTATAGTGAAGTTTTTAATCATACAGGTCTACGTTATGGTTTATCGCAGAATTTTACAACAACAAAGAATTGCCGTTGTCTTTGCTATAGCAAGATTTTCACTATTTCAATGATCTTAGCCTAATTTTTAAGAATATCGGCTGTCGTTGTCGTTGATATGTTTCCAAATGAAAACATTAAGAAAAATTTAACAGTTTTGGAGATATGGTGCGAAATGTATACAAATTATGGAATTTTTAGATATATTATAAAATTTATTTTTTTTTTCATTTCTCCAAATATTTTATTTTGGCCCTTATCTACAAATTTGCTGCAAAGGTCAGAAGAAGATTTGCATTGGTTTCAGAGATATAGCCCCGAGTTGTTTAAAAAGTCGATATTTAACAATGTTTAAATGAGACCATAAAATTCAAGCTGTATCTGACTCAACAAAACGGAACTAGAGCTTTTGTACTTTGGGTCTGTACTTTCAAAAAATCCTCACTTCAAATTATTTGCACAATATTGACTTAAAAATGTTGCACCGTGTTATTTACCGAAAGAGATAGGTTCTGATACCAGGATTATTTTTACTTTTAATATTATGTTACAAAAGAAGCTTTATAATTTGTTTTCTTAATTGTACGGTTTGAAGTTTTTGTACCCGATGACAAACACTTTGATGGACTTAGTTCTATATAGTTTTGACAAATAACAATCGATCCTTATTGAACCCCACATAATTATTCACTAATAATTATTTGAGAGACACTCCTCTCGATAGTTACCGCGCCCATAAGCTTTTTAGTTGGCCACCGTAGTATTTAGAGCTTTGTCTGGAAGCAGAAACTTGTCCACGAAAAGTAGGATATCGCTGTAAACAAGACTACAAAATGTCCAAAGAATCATCGAACAGTCTTAAACTGCAGTTATGTTAGACTTGTATAAGAGACCTGAAGATGTTGTCCAAACATATTCTCTTGGACCCTGATGTACTTTTGGAAGTAATCTTGCGAACCATATTAGGTTCGATTTTTGACCGAATCGGTTAGTCCCTTCAACCATTTTAGTGAACATTTTTGAACTTTTATGGCGGAGGTACCGATATGACTTAAATTTAATTTGGACAAAACATTACGAGATCCATAACTTGGACCGAGAGTTATCATGAGTTCCAACCTGCCAGACAAACAGAGATACAGACGGACGGACGGTGGTAAGTACTTCCATCTTGGCTGAAACGAATATCGGCCAAACATATGTGAAGTCTTAAATCATTATTTTGATGAAATCTATACAATCCTAGTGTATATAATCTCGTAATCTAAAGTCTAAGGTTACAATTATACTTCGGTAATGATAAGTAAAAATCAAGTGACGCACAAAAATTCATTTGTCTTCATTATTTTCTCATAGTGTTTAGCAGCAAATTTGTCTAAAACAGAATAACAAAATTTTGGCGATGGCAGTAAAACAAATTTCTAATTGGCTTTCAATATGTAGTCCACGAAGGACCGACCCTTCATACATTTTATTCAATAGATTTTTTTATAAATTTCCATTCCCACAATACTGAACTCGTTATTTTTGTTATAACCGGATGAGTTTTATGCCTCGAGAGCTCTATACAGTTCAAATAAATAATAGACATGGGGTATATTCATTAAGGAATTTGCATTTGATAGTGGTATGATATGACATAAAGAAGTAATTCAGATTTCATTGGAAGTTTCTCTCAAAAACAGCTTACAAACAAAAATTTTTTAAATATTTTCTTACAAAACTTGTTAATGATGTACATTTTCTGTTCAGAAACTTAAGAAAATATAAGTTTTAATTTGAAATCTTTAAATATACACACATTTTTATGAGAAAAAATATAATAACTAGTTACAGTAGCTTAAAAAATTTGTTCGACCAAACCATTTCGGGGGGGGCCCGGGCCCCCCGTGCCCCCCCCCTGCGTACGTCCCTGGATCAGATATATTATTGGGATGTGATATTCTTATTAAAATATCAATGACTTTAACTTTTGTAGTGTTTCGCTTCAGAATTATAATTGATTTTAATGAATTAATATTTTTTTGGTCGTATTTCCTCTTAAACGTTTGTTTCCCTTAATTATTTTAAACATTAAAGTATTCTTCTAGAGGGCTGGGGAAACACACCTGCCCCTTTTGACCTACTGTAGTTATTCATGGCCAGTTTATTTACCTAAGTTAATCGTAAAAATATCCACATGGTATCATCCTATATGCCGTAATTCTTATCTTCCACCCTTGCCATGTTTATTGTTTGCTGCTGCTGTTGCTATTTCCTATCATTATTTTATGCTGATATTGTTGGGTCATATGTTTACAAGCTGTACGTGTTTGCATGCGTGCCTTTGGGGGGGAGTGCTGGTTGCGATAAACGACCTGGAATACGCAACATTTACTAAAAGCTATTGAATTTATATTTTACAGCATTTTTCCTTTTTTGAATAAAATTTTCCCCCCAATTTTATGTGTAGGAAATTTATTTTAACTGCATTGAATATATGCAAACGTGCATATGTATGTGTCAATATATATGTATGTTACCCAGCAAACATTCATATATAAAAGAACTGCATGATTCTCTTTTTGGCTTTGTTATTAATCTGCAGTTGGATATTATACCAAACGGAGAAGGATAACTTTCTCTCATATGAAAGAGTCCAATTTTATTTTCATAATAATGATATGGGAGAACGAAGTCCGAATGACGTACCGAACAGACGACGATCCCACTTATAGAGAAGTATCAAATTACTTAAATATAATGGAAATGTAACCAAAATGACGTATAGATCTTTAACCATCACTGAAGAATGTGATGTTGTGGAACTTTTTGCTGGGTATTACAGGTTTGTAACGTATGGTTCAGTGACGTTACACACCTGTATATATTCAGTATATAGTAAATACTTACATTATGACAATAATGTTCAGAAGCAGCAACAACACTTTTCACTATATCAACGTACTTTATTCCAAACAAGATATTTAAAAAAAAAAAAATATTGTTGTATATAAATACATAAAAGTGTGATGATTATGTTTATCATAATCATTATCGTCATTATTATCATTTATTTATTTGATGGTAGGAAAAAAATTGTTGTTTGTTGCCCATGCCCACAATCAGTGGAAAGCAATATGCAATGAAGCTAATCAATGGCCATTAACTGATATAAAATCCTCATAAACCATTTGTCTACTGTATTCAGTTTTACAGTAGACAGATGGTCTGGTTGCAAGCCACAACAATTAAAATTGTTTGATGCAGTGAAAGGCACTCATTTTTTTCCTTAAATTTGTGGGTATATGGAGTTTTTTGAGAAATATTCATGCAGGATCGAGCAAAGTTAATAATTATATGTTTGCGTACATTTATACAGTAATTATTTAGAAAATCAATTTTTAAGGAAACATGAAACTTCGCATGAATTTTGATGATGGGACTTAAAAAATTCTAAAAGCGCCTCTTAGTGAGCGCTTATGTTTCAAAATTCATTTTTAAATTCCACGTTATCAGAGCCGCTGGTGTTTCAAGCAAAGAAAAATAAAAATTTATAAATTATATACTTAAAAAAAAAAATACTTAAAATATAAAATAAATACATATAAATAGTACAAAATATTTGTTAAAAAAACCCCACATTTATAAAAATAATAAAAATATACTTTAAAAATCCAAATTTATACAAAATATAAAATATATGAAAAATATAAACTAAAAAATATAAAATACATTTAATAAATATACCCTAAAAATTCCACATTTATAAAATGAAAAAAAAAAATGTAAAATGTTTATAAAAGATAAAAATATACCTTATAAAATCAAGGTTTATATAAAACTTAAATAAAAATACAAAAAATATAATATATATATAAAAGATAATAAATATACTTTAAAAAATAAGCGTTTATGAAAAATTATAAAAATATAAAATATATATATAAGATTAAAAAGGTACTTTTAAAAATCCACGTTTATAAAAAATTTAAAAAAAGAAAATATACATATATAATGGATAAAAACCATACATTAAAAACTCCACATTTATAAAAAAATATGTATATATAAAAAATAAAAAATATACTTAAAAAAACTCCACGTTTGTAAAAAAACTATAAAAAATAATATAAGTAAACATAAATAAAAATAAAACAAGTAAAAAGTCGTTAAGTTCGGCCGGGCCGAACTTTTTATACCCTCCACCATAAAATAGTCTTAATTAAAATGGAATAATTAGTGTCCTTTCACAATTTTAGGTGGAAAAAAATGTCGACCATGGATAGATACACCAATTGTCTTAATTGTGTTCAGCCAGGTGAAAGGTACCACCTACGGGACTATATCAAAGTGTCAACCTATCTTTATAATTTTTGGTGGAAAAGTTTTGTAACTGCAGAGAACCTCAAAAGTCAAATTAAATTGAGGGTAGTTCCATCAAACAATGTAGACCCTCAAAATGCCGAAAATCGGGAGGTACCGTTATATAGGAGCTATACGCAAAGATGGACCTATGTTAACGAATTTTAGTGAAGAAGTTTGTGTGATCACTGAAAATTCAAATGTCAAATTATAACTAGTCTGGAAATCGGGAGGTATCGTTATATGGGGGCTTTACCAAACCATGGACCTATGTTGACGATGTTTGGTGGAGAATTTTGATGACCACTGAGAACCTCAAATGTCAATTTACAGCCAGTTCGGGTGAAAATTGTAGCTAAAATTCTCAAAATACCGAAAATCGGGAGGTATCGTTATATGGGGGCTATACCAAACCATGGACCTATGTTGGCGATGTTCGGTGGAGAAGTTTGATGACCACTGAGAACCTCAAATGTCAATTTACAGCTAGTTCGGGTGAAAATTATAGCTAAAATTCTCATAATACCGAAAATCGGGAGGTACCGTTATATGAGGGCTATACCAAAACATGGACCTATGTTGACGATGTTTGGTGGAGAAGTTTGATGACCACTGAGAACCTCAAATGTCAATTTACAGCTAGTCCGGGTGAAAATTGTAGCTAAAATTCTCAAAATACCGAAAATCGGGAGTACCGTTATATGGGGGCTATACCAAACCATGGACCTATGTTGGCGATGATCGGTGGAGAAGTTTGATGACGACTGAGAACCTCAAATGTCAATTTACAGCTAGTTCGGGTGCAAATTGTTGCAAAAATTCTCAAAATACCGAAAATCGGGGGTACCGTTATATGGGGGCTATACCAAAACATGGACCTATGATGACGATGTTTGGTGGAGATGTTTGGTGGAGATGTTTCATGACCACTGAGAACCTCAAATGGCAAAATACAGCTAGTTCGGTTAAAAATTGTAACTAATATGTTCAAAATACCGAAAATCGGGAGGTACGGTTATAAGGGGGCCATACCAAAACATGGACCTATGTTGACGGTGTTCGGTGGAGATGTTTCATGACCACTGAGAACCTCAAATGTAAAATTGCAGATAGTTCGGTTACAAATTGTGGCTAAAATTCTCAAAATACCTAAAATCGGGAGGTACCGTTATATGGGGGCTATACCAAAACATGGACCTATGTTGACGATGTTTGGTGGAGAAGTTTGATGACCACTGAGAACCTCAAATGTCAATTTACAGCTAGTCCGCGTGAAAATTGTAGCTAAAATTCTCAAAATACCGAAAATCGGGGGTACCGTTATATGGGGGCTATACCAAAACATGGACCTATGTTGACGATGTTTGGTGGAGATATTTCATGACCACTGAGAACCTCAAATGGCAAAATACAGCTAGTTCGGTTAAAAATTGTAACTAAAATGTTCAAAATACCGAAAATCGGGAGATACGGTTTTAAGGGGGCCATACCAAAACATGGACCTATGTTGACGGTGTTCGGTGGAGATGTTTCATGACCACTGATAACCTCAAATGTCAAATTGCAGATAGTTCGGTTACAAATTGTGGCTAAAATTCTCAAAATACCGAAAATCGGGAGGTACCGTTATATGGGGGCTATACCAAAACATGGACCTATGTTGACAATGTTTGGAGGAGATATTTCATGACAACTGAGAACCTCAAATGTCAAATTGCAGATAGTTCGGTTAAAAACTGTGGCTAAAATTCTCAAAATACCGAAAATCGGTACCGTTATATGGGGACTATACCAAAACATGGACCTATGCCCATATCCTTTGGGTTACAAGTTTGTTGATCACTAGGAACCCTAAGTGCCAAGTTATAGCTAATTCGGTCTGCAAATGTGGCGAAGAACGTCAAAATACCTCAAATCCGGAGGTACCGTTATATGGGGGCTATACCAAATAGTGGACCGATATAGCCCATCTTCGAACTTGACCTGCCTATGGAAAAAAGACCCTCGGGTGCAAAATTTCAGCACTCTATCTCAATTATTGCGGACGCTAGAGTGATTACAACAGACAGACAGACGGACAGACGGACATGGCTAGATCGTCTTAGAATTTTATCCTGATCAAGAATATATATACTTTTTAGGGTCGCAAATGATTAGTTCGATGTGTTACAAACGGAATGACAAACTTAATATACCCTCCATACTATGGTGGAGGGTATAAAAAATAAAAATACACTTTAAAAATTCACGTTTAAAAAAAAATTATAAAAAATATAATAAATAATAATAAATTTATAAAAAATATAGAATATATATAAAATAAAAAATAGACTTTATTTATAAATAACTTTGTTAATATACTTAAAAAATCCACCTTTACCAAAATAGTTCAAATGTATGTGTGTACTTAAAAATCCACGTTAACAGAAACAACTTTTTTAAAAAAATCCACATTTACAAAAATATTTTTTTTAATATAAACAATCAACCATAGCAATCATCATTAAAAAATATACCACTTTTATAAAAATTTATAAGACATATAATTTAAAAAATCCACGATTACAAAAAAATATTTGGAAAATTTTTGCGAAAAGTTAGTTGGTTCAACCCTCAATAGTTTGGCTTTAACTAACCATAATTCCAGAAATTATGTAAACTTTCATATGTTTCATCAATTTCGATGCGCTAGGTGCAGTTTTTCCTAGTTCATCTATTTGACACTTAAGTTCTACTATTCTAGGACTACAATAATGCTGAAGACCGAAAGCAAAATTCCTATTAGTTTATAAAATAAAGCCCAGTTCAATTGAAAAGGGATTCTTTTAGCTCGGTATAGATGAGGCCATAAAATCCAAACCCGATCTAAAAACGCGAAACCCAACTTGGAGTTCTGTAGCCTCAATATGTACATTCAGAAAATGCCCACTAGAAGTTGTTTGCATTTCAGTGTTGCACAGTGTTATTAAAGTATAAAAGTCCACGATTATAAAAAAAAATTATAAAAAATATTTATTTACAAAAAGTAAAAATTGTTGTTTTTTATATTTAAAAAGTAACAAAACTGAGATTCGGCTACATCACAATTATAAAAAAAGTTATAAAGAAGTCCAAGGTTACAATAACAATCCTCGTTATAAATTGAATCATCGCCATATTATTAAACTATGAAAGTTTATGAAAATATTCATTAAAAAATCCTCGCATAAAAAATTACTCATCAAAATATCAACGTATAAAAATTATTTTTAAAAAATTAACGTTTATAAAAAATATTATTTAAAAAAACTGGTATAAAAAATATTCTTAACTACGTATAAAAAATAAAGCTACGCTTTAAAATAATTTTTTTTAAAAAATTAACGTATAAAAAACATTTATTTAACAAATTAACGTATAAAACCAGGTATTAAAATAATTCTTTAAAAAATAACGTATTAAAAATAATTCTTTAAAAAATTAACTTATAAAAAATAAGTCCTAAAAAACACGTATACAAATAATTCTTTCAAAAATAACGTATAAAAAATAATTCTTTAAAAAATTACCGTTAAAAAATCACATATGAAAAATTATTCTTTCAAAAATCCACGTACTATATATTATTATTTAAAAAATCCACATAAAAAAATCGATCTTTAAAAAATCCACATATAAAAAATTATTCCTTAAAAAAATTATTCGTTAAAAAATCACATATAAAAAGTATTCTTACAAAAATCTACATATAAAAAAATATTCTTACAAAAATCCACAAAAGAAAGTTAATATTCATATAATATTCATTTAATATTCATTTAAAATTTTTTTTTAATATTCATTTAAAATTTTTATTTTACTACTATCTTTTATTTAAAAAATATATTATTAAAAATGTATCCGTTAATAAATATTTTTTTTTTAATTAATGAGATTATTGAAAAATAGTTTTAAGACCCCATAAATGTCACATAGATATACAAAAAAAAATATTTTCTTTAATTATTCTATTTTTAAATTTACTTAAAATATTTCCAGTCTGTAAGTATTCAAAATTATTATTAAAATTCCATGAAAAATTGTCTTAAAAATAATACTGCAATCCCTTATTTTTTTCTACAACTCCTCTTATACATTCCCACATTTTGCCTCATCACGATTTCCCTTAATTTCTGACCAAAGAAACGTTTTTGGTCTTTTTATACCAATAAAAGGTATTATCTGCCCGGTCATCCGTTAAACTATTTCATGGCAAATTTTACATACATTAGTTCTACATAAAAAGGAAGACACACGAGAAAAAAACTAGTAATAAAATTCTACCGATTTAACTGCCACATGACGCCCGAATACAAACAACATTGATGGTCAGTTAAAGCTGTCAACGACTTACCTTATGAAGAGCCGACCATATGGCGTCATAGCAAAAAGAACATCAACTACTATTTATTTTTTAAAAATTAACGTGCAAAAAATCACATATGAAAAATTATTCTTTAACAAATCCACGTATTAAATTTTATTATTTAAAAAATCCACAAATAAAAAAATCTTTAAAAAATCCACAAATACAAAATTATTCCTTAAAAAATTATTCGATAAAAACCCACATATAAAAAAATATTCTTAAAAAAATCCACATTTAAAAAATATTCTTTAAAAAATCCACTCACAAACATTTTTGCTTTAAAAAATCGGCACAATAAAATTTATTCTTTAAAAAAACTCCACGTATATAAAATTATTCTTAATAATCCAACTTTTTAAAAAACATTTTTTATCCACGTTTTTAAAACCCGTTCCTCAAAAATTCAAGTTTTTTCAAAGTATTCTTGAAAAATTGAAGCTTATAAAAATCATGTATTACAAAAACATTTACAAAAAATGGTTTTGTAAAAACTCCTATAAAAATAATATTTAAAAAATTCACATTTTAGAATAATACTTAATTACGTTAGCTACTGCGGCGTTAGAAATTTCTGTCTAAAAAAAATCCATAAAAGTGAGCTCTTCCTTATGAATCCATGTTTTGAAGCCTGTTGTCCTTCAACATACTCATTCGCCGAATTTTATTGAGTTCTTGTCCTAAAAATGTTCTTAAATAATTCAAAGTTATTGCTCTTTCAAAAGTATTCTTGTAAACTCCTCTATCTCTGAATGAACATCAAAATAAATATTTCAATATCCTGGCTCTTTAGTCCTTGTATTTATATTATTTTTGTTTTCAAAAAAATATATTTTTTATTGGCAAAATATTAAAATAAAGCTGAAATTGACATAGTGATCCGAGAGAGTTTGCAACGACCTTTCCACTTGTACTCAATTATATTTTGTATTAGTTTTTTCGTGCTACAACAAATTTCCGTTTCACATTAAATAATTACAAAATAAATGCATTGCTTTTAGCAGTAGCTGTCATTTCCCAATATAGTTAATGTACCAAACAAAGTAAAAAAGACATCAACATATACATATATTGTCCCCTTGGGTATTGACATAGTCAAATTTCATAAAAATACATTTTTTTCGTACTACCAATGCTGATGACATTATTATGATTTTTTGTTGTTTTTGCTATTGAAACAAAATATTAATTTTTTTCATCATTGAAAATATGTGCATGTGCATATATTTTTGTTTAATTGTCATTTAATTGGTAGTTGATATAATGTACATTAAAATTTCATAAAGCAAATAAATATATATCTGTGTGTAGGTATGTACATTATATATGCATTTATATTTTGTGCTGTTGTAGTTGGTTATTATATGTTGTCGGGTTAATTGAAATTGATCGCTTTATGGCTACTAAGTGCCTGGAAATCTCTGGAGGTGTAAACATATATTGGCAACATGCAACTAATTTAAATGTAAAATCTAAAACTCATTTGGGAATTTGTTTCGAATAAATTTTTAATTTGTTATTAGAGTTTTTGTAACGGATAATTTGTATAAATTTTAAATGTAAAAAATATTGGAAATAAAATTAAAATAAAACATTTTTAGAAGAGTCCATAAAGAATTTTTTGGAGGAGTCTATACAGATTCCTTTACAGGAGAGGAATCTAAAAGATTCCTTTAAAAAGTCTATAAAGATTCCTGTAGAGGAGCCCTTAGAGATTCCATTGGAGAAGCCTATAAAGATTCCTACAGACTCCTTTATATGAGCACACATATAAAAACTCCTTTATAATTGCTATACTCTTTCTTTGGTTGTCTCTAAAGCCTCTTCTTTTTGCATTTTTGCAAACATCCTTTCGCCTGTTGTCATAAATTATCTGCCTTAAATTCCCTTAAGACTTCAAAGGTCCCTCTTATAATAGATCACAGACATAGATAATCAACTAGACATGTCTTTTATTGTTTATTTTTTCATATTTTTCTGCTGACAAAGAGGATATCCCTAATATCCTTGTCACTCTCATGCCCATTGTATAATCCTTTATGAGTTCGTGTTTTTTCTCTCAGCACCGACATAAGATAAGGGTTAAAACTTCCGTGTTTTGTAATAAATAATAAATTTTTATTTTTACTAATCCATCCGCACACAAACACACGTACTTCATAAGATTTCCTCGCACACAGGAAAAATATAAAAATAAAGTGTTGGATGTTAAGGACATGTTGGTAGAAAGGGTAATTTTTTATGCACGTATGCAGATTTTAAACGCTGGAACACTTTAATACGAAGTAAATAAAAGAATGTTGAAAAGGGGGAAGAAGAAAGGAAAGAAGGCGATTTTAGCTTGGCCGGTTTTTTAATGTTCATTTACAATTTTTATTTTATTGCTATCTTTTATTTATAAAAAATATATTATTAAAAATTTATCCGTTAATAAATATTTTTTTTAAATGAATGAGATTATTGAAAAATAGTTTTAAAAACCCATAAATGTCACATAGATATACAAAAAAATATTTTCTTAAATTATTATTTTTTTTATTTTTTCTTAAATTATTTCCAGTCTGTAAGTTTTCAAAATTATTATTAAAATTCCATGAAAATTTGTCTTAAAAATAATACTAAAATTCCTCATTTTTTTCTTGCAACTCCTCTTATCCATATCCACATTTTATCTCATCACGATTTCCCTTAATTTCTGGAAAAAAAGTTGTTGGTCTCTTTATACCAATAAAAGCTATAATCGGGCCGGCCATCCATTAAACTATTTCATGGCAAATTTCACATACATTAGTTCTCCATAAAAGGAAGACACACGAGGAAAAAACTAGTAATAAAATTCTACCGCTTCAACTGCCACATGACGCCCCAATACATAAAACATTGATGGTCAGTAAAAGCTTTCAATGACTTACCTTATGAAGAGCCGACCATATGCCGTCATAGCAAAAGGAACACTAACTACTATAACTCCCATAAAAGAAAACCCTCCCCATATTAAAAGCCATCAAGATAATTTTTCACAAAGAAATAAAATGTTTATTATTAAAGGACACGCCTTTGTAACTTCCTTACATAAAACACCACACCACCACTCTTATGAAGGATAAACGGCAACAACAACAACACCAACATCAGCATTTGTGTGCTGTTGGCGCACAGTGGAAAAAAGTACCGATTTAGCGCGCCAAAAGTAAAAGTCTATGTTTTACTGTATGTTTTCCATAAATTCGATATGAACAGCTATAGATTGACAATTTTACTTCATTTATTAATATATTTGGAAAATTTGTATTTTTACCGTCGAATGGTACCTATCGATTTCGGTATTTTAAAGATTTCTACCACATTATCCAACCGAAACGGCTAGGATTTGGTATTTAGTCTCCGTGGGGGTTAAGCATACACTCCTATAAACATTTTCGGTATAGGACCATGTTTTCGTATAGCCCCATAGACCGGTACCACCGATTTCGGTAATTTTGGAGGTTTTAGCCATATTATCCAACCGATATAGCTGAAAGTTGACATTTAGTCTTCGTTGGTGGTATAAAATATTCCGACGAAGAATTTTCGGCACAGGTACACGCATTGATATGGCCCCCATAGAAAGGTACCGCTCTAATTTCAGAATTTTTACATAAAAAATGATATTAATAAAAATAGTAATAAAATAAAATGTTGCAGTTTGTTGCAGCTAAAATTTTACAAATTAGTTAAGAACTATGTGTACTAAAAATAAAATAAAAAATCTACGCGCCATCCCGCGACACTCCTTAGTAATAGCTTTAACAAAGTGCTCAATTTGGAAAAAAATCGGATGTCACATGTTTTAAGTGTAAAATCCGAGTTGCAATAAATAACATTTTATATTCAATATTTTTTAAATCACCTGCTTCACGAAATGTTAAATTCAATAAAGCTTTAAAATTACTTTGTAGGAAGACTGCATGCGACGATCACAAATTTACTACTAAACTATATTATGAAAACTAGTTCAAAAAATGTCAACCAAAAACGGACCGTTATTCCGCTTAGACTGATGCAAAACAAATTATTTTAAATGCCGTTGCATTCTGTGGATACCTTAGATTAATACTGCAACAATCATTTTTAAATTGGCGTATGTGATTTTTTTGACTTTTGGCGCGCTAGATCGGTATTTTTTTCCACTGTGTGGCGGTTAGATGCAAAGTCATCATCATCATCGTCACTATCTTCACTTGATATGTGGTTTGGTAAGCAAGATATTATAAGTTGAACATGTGTTAGTTTTTTCGTTTTGGCCAACACGCCCAGCTACTCACACACACACTCTTAACTAATAAAAAATTACTTTCTTTTTCTCAAGCTGTTAGAGGAAAATGTGGCAGAGACACAAACACACACACATGTGCCGTGTGTGTTTTTGGTTAGAACATTATCCTGTATTCGCTCCCCAACCCCCAATTTTTTTCTCTTGTCCACATGTCCCTCTTCTGCATGTTTCTTGAAGTTTTCATATTAAATGTTGTCTTTTATAACCGAAAACAAAAACAAACCGATAACAGTTTATGTGGTTATCTTGTTTTTGTTGTTGTTTGTGTTTGGTAACGTAGAAAAAACATCAATCTTTTATTCTAATGTCAGTATATTTTGAATAAAGCGTTAAGAGGGAGTTTCATATGTACAAGGATTGATTGAATTGTGGCATATTTATTGGAAAATATTTTTTCAAATAACGAAATCTGACATAATCTTGAGAAGTGCTTAAGACTATGGGAACAATTAAAAATCATGAATGGGAGTCATAAAGACTAACCTACTTAAAGGAGTCTTAGAAAATCTTTAATAGGAGTCAATAATGAACTCCTTTATCTATTCAAAACCAAAACGACAATAGCGACGTATCTACAGACGTAAATAATGTCTCCAATGTGGAATAATGATTTCTCTACACAAGTAGAAGTCAATAATGAATTCTATATAGAAGTCTACAATGACTTCTCTATAGATGTAAATAATGACTTCTCTATAGAAGTCAATAACGACTTCTCTACAGAGTCAATTAAGGCTTCTGTATAAAAGTCAATACTTACTACTCTATAGAAGTCAATAATAACTTCTATAAAGAAGTCAATAATGACTTCTCTATTGAAGTCAATAATAACTTCTCTATTGATGTCCATAATGACTTCTCCATAGAAGTCAATAATGACTTCTCTCTAGAAGACAATAGAGGCTTGTTTATACAAGCCACTATTGACTTCTTTACAAAAGTAGAGAACAGGAGTAAATAATGACTTTTCTATAAAAACAATAAGGCTTTTCTAGACAAACCACTAACAATTTCTCTGTAGAAGTCTATAGCGACTTCTTTATAGAAGACAATGTGGACTTTTTATAGAAGTCAATAATGACTTCCCCAATAAGGTCAATATTGAGTTCTTCATAAAAGTCAGTACCGAAATCATTGCTGACTTTTTAATGAAAGTCAATCATGACTTCTTTATAACGATCTATAAAGGTCAATAATGACGTCTAAATAGAAATCCATAATTACTTCCTTATGGATGCCAAATAGTGACCTCTTTACAGATCTAAAAAACGACTTCTCTATAGGGGTAATAATGACTTCTGTAGAGAAGTCAATAATAACTTCAATAATGTGTCCTTTATATAAGACAATAATGAGTTCTTCATAGAAGTCATTAAGGAATACATTAAAGAAGACATTACTGACTTCCATTAAGAAGTCAATCATGACTTTAATATAACAATCAATAATTGTTTTCCTATTGAAGTCAGTAATGACTTCTCTATAAAAGTCAAAGAGGATTTTTCTGTGAAAGTCAATAATGATTTCTTAATAGAAGACAATGACCTCTTCTTTAAGGAATTAAATAATTGCGTCCCTATTACAGTCAGCAATTACTTTTCTTTAGACGTCAATAATGACTTTTCCGAAGAAGTTTATACAAATCAATAATACATTTTCTACGGAAGTTAATAATGTCTGTTTAATAGAACTCAATGGTGGCTTCTCCATAGATCACCATAATGACATTTCCATAGAAGTCAATAACGAATTGCCAATAGAAGTCAATAATGACTTATCTATACAGTTCAGTAACGACATCTTCGTAGAAACCAAAAAAAATTCTCTATTGGCTTTATCAATGACATCTTCAATGAAGTCAATAATGACTTCCGGATATAAGTCAATAACTACTTCTCTACAGAAGTAAATAATGACTTGTTTATAGAAGTCAATAACGCCTCCTTTATAAAAGTAGGTAATGACTTCTTTATAAAAGTCAATAATGACTTCCCTATAGAAGTCCACATGCACTTCGTTACATAAGTCAATAACAACTTCTGTACTGACTTCTTAACAGAAGTCAATAATGATTTCTTTAGGGAAGTCAATAATAACTTCTTTATAGCAGTCAATAATGCTTTCTTTATAGAAGTCAATAGTGACTTCTTTATAGAAGTCAATAATGACTTATTTTTAGAAGTCAATAATGACTTCTTTATAGAAGTCAATAATGACTTCTTTATAGAAGTCAATAATGACTTCTTTATAGAAGTCAATAATGACTTCGTTATAGATGTCAATAAGGTTTTCTTTTTAGAAGTCAATAATTACTTCGTTATAGACGCCAATAATGACTGCTTTATAGAAGTCAATAATGACTTCTTTATAGAAATCAATAATGGCTTCTTTATAGAAGTCAATATGACTTCTTTATAAAAGTCAATAATGATTGCTTTATAGAAGTCAATAATGATTTCTTCATAGAAGTCAACGATGACTTCTTTATGGAAGGCAATAATGTCTTCCGTATAAAAATCATTAATGATATAAAGTCTATAATGACTTCTTTATATAAGTCACTAATGACTTCTCTATAGGAGTCAATAATATCTTCTCTATTGATGTTGCCAATGAATCCTCTATAGAAGTCAATTTTGACTTCCTTTTTTTCTTTCATTTTCATTACTCCCCAATATACCACCATCATAATAAACATTTCCATATATTGCAGGACACGTATTTCAGTTTCTCTCCATCTCTTTCCTTCAATTTCTGCATATGCTCGCTCGCTCATGTTTAAGTCAAGTGGTTCACGTTTTAATTACTTCAAGTTTTATGTTGATGACAGTATAACAGAAAAATAAAAGCTCTTTCAGGCTATTCATGTTGATGCAAGTCAACAATGACAACAACAACAACAAGACAACAAAATAACAATAACTTTATAGGGAGATTTAAATATGCATAAACATAAAAAAAGAATAAGGCAAAATTTATGAGATGGAATATGGGGGGATAGCTAAGCTCTCTTACACCTCAGACACTTATGTACTAAAGCGATTTCTTGGCTCAATGGAGAAGAAAAGGAACTATAAAAAGTGGTTCCTTTAATAATGGTTTCCTTAGTCATTGCAAGTCAATGCCTCTTTAGTGTCGTAACATGTTTCCTTCCGAACACATGTGTGGGTTGTTTTTACATTTAATTAAAACACTAAAGCCTAGAGAAATTTCATTTTATATTTGAACTTCCAAAATTAAAACAGTATTCACCATAGCTCGGATAAAATAAAACTAAGAACTTTTCTCCTTCCCAATGTCCATTAGTTTATAGGCCATTTTTGTGGCCATAACTGACCATTTATGTCAGCCCTGAACATATTTTCCTATCCTATGTCAACAGTTGTTACATTTATGATATTGATATTCCAATATTAGGAGGAAAGTTTTTTATGTTATAATGATATTGCCCTTTAGTGATTTAATATATGACTCTGTTTACCAAAACAAAGAAACAGAACTGACATTATATCCCCTCATTAACCCCAAAATGTGTTTAATATTTTTCCTCCTCTTCTGTTGCTTAATGTTGACAAAAGAAAGCTTTTTTCTTGTTTTCAAAAATCTCATAAACATAAATCTCTAACTCAAAAAATAGCAAATCACAATATGGCAAATATATTACAATTTGCCACAGCAACAAAAAATTTATGACTTTCTCGGTGCTCAAGCCAACGAAGTCTACTGAAAAAAGTTGCAACGAAATAGAATTATTTATTACCGCATAACAGTACAGATGAAAACAACAACAGCAGAAGCTATGGTGACAAAAAATAACAAAAGAAAATTTTGCTGATGCATGGGGAAGAAAATTGTTAGAGATCTGCAATATATATTCCAAGATTATTTATTTTTAAAGGATATTTTTAAAGGACAATCAGGACTATATTTCTGAATTTTTATTTAGATTTTCAAAAGGGCTAACAGTTCACTCATTTGCGATTTTATGAATATCATTGATTTTCTGCGATGCCACAACAACCGTCAAATAAAATAATAAAAACACAATTGTGATGATCTCGATGGGAAGTGCTGTGTGAGAATTATCTTTTATTCCAAAAGAGTTATAAAAGCGATTGTTTTAAAGATTTTTTGAAGGACAATCAGGATGTGCATAACGAGTTCAAAATTTTGTAAAAGGAGAAGGTATCAAAAATGACTCATTCATACGAGTCAAAAAAGACTTAATCATAGTAGTTAATAATGACTTCTCAGAGGAGTCAAAAATTACTCCTTCATACAAGTCAGCAAGTGTTCCTTTATAAGAATGGAATGACTCCTTCATAGGAGTCAAAAAAGACTTTTTCATAGTAGTCAGCAATTGTTCTTCTAAAGGAGTCAATAATAACTACTTTGTATATATAGGATGATTTTGTATATATAAATGAGTCAATCATGGAGGCAATAATGACTCAATTATAGGAGCCATTACTAACTACATTGTAATGCGATCATTTATTGACATATAAAAGTCTATAACATCTTAATAAAAGTCAATATAAACTTTCCTAACAAATTCAGTAATGAGTCGAAAAAAGACTCCTTCATAGGAGTTAATAATGACTTCTCTGAGGAGTCAAAAATACAAGTCAGCAAGTTTTCCTTTATAAGAATGGAATGACTCCTTCATAGGAGTCAAAAAAGGCTTTTTCATTGTAGTCAGCAATTGTTCTTTTAAAGGAGTCAATAATAACTACTTGGTACATATAGGAGGGGTTAATAATGACTACTATGTACTCCTTTATAGGGGTCAATAAAGACTTATTTATATGAGTCAATCATGGAGGCAATAATGACTCAATAATAGGAGCCATTACTACCTACATTGTATATGGAATCATTTATTGATATAAAATACGAATTTTAACTTCTAAATAGAAAGAAATCTGTAATACTTTCCTCTACGAATTAATTTATCTAATAGTAGACAATAATAACTTCTCTTCCAAGTAAGAAGAGTTCATAGAGAATGATTTGTCTACAGCGGCTTCTTTATTACTTTTCAATGGAGGCCAGTATTGACTTTTCTATAGAAATCAATATTGACTACTTCATAGAAGTCCTCATATAAATCTGACATCTTTATAGAAGTTAGACTTCTCTATAGAAATAAGTAATGACTTTTTTGTAGAAGTCAATAATGTCCATAATGACTTCTTTGGAAGTCCGTAATGACTTTTCTATTAAATTCAGCAACGGATTCTCTCTAGAAATCATCACAGATTTTTTACTGAAGTTAAGTATGTTTTCTGCATGGACGTCGATAACAAGTTTTTTATTGCAGTCAACAATGACTTCTTCATAGAAGTTAATATTGAATTCTCCGTAGAAGTTAACCGTCAACGGTGACTTCTCTATAGAAGTCAACAATGACTTCTGTATAGAAGTCAACAATAACTTCTGTATAGAAATCAACAATGACTTCTATATCGAAATCAACAATGACTTCTACATAAAAGTCAACAGTGACTTATCTACAGAAGTCAAAAAATGACTTCTCTATAGAAAACAGAAGTGACTTTTCTAAAGAACTTAGTAATGACTTCTCTATAGAAGTCAACAATGACTTCTATATAGAAGTCAATAAAGATATTCCCTAAGAAGTCAAGAGCGAATTCTCTTTAGAAGACAATTCGACTCCTCTATAGAAGTAAATAGTCCCTTTCGTATAGAAGCCAGTATTGCAATCTCCATAGAAGTACACAATGACTTCTCCATAGAAATCAATAACAAATAATCTAAAGATGTCAGAAGTGACTTTATATAGATATCAATTGTGAATTTGTATAGAAATCAATAGTGACTTTTTATAGAAGTCAGTAATGACTTCTTTGTAACAGTCAACTATAATCATTCTAGAGAAGTAACAATGACTTCTCGATAGAAGTCAACAGCAACTTTAGAGAAGTCAACGATGACTTTTCTTCAGATATCAACAATGACTTTCTCTATAGAAGTCAACAGTGACTTCTCTATTGAAGTCAACGGTGACTTCTCTATATATTTCAATAATCACTTTTTATAGAAGTCAGTAATGACTTTTCTAAAGAAGAGAACAATGATTTCTCTACAGAAGTCAAGAGTTACTTATCTATAGATGTCAGCAGTGACATATATATCGATGTCAACAAGTAATTCTATATCGAAGTCAATAATGACTTCTATATCGATATCAACAATGACTTCTATATCGAATTCAACAATGACTTTTATATAAAAGTCAACAGTGACGTATCTATAGAAGTCAACGATGACTTCTACAGTGACTTATCTACAGAAGTCAACTGACGTCTCTATAGAAGAAAAAAGTGACTTTACTAAAAAACTTAGTAATGACTTCTCTATAGAAATCAACAATGATTTCTATATAGAAGTCAATAAACATATTGCCTAAGAAGTCAAGAGCGACTTCTCTTTAGAAGTCAATTCGACTCCTCTATAGAAGTAAATAGTGACTTTCTTATAGAAGCCAATATTGAATTCTCCATAGAAGTACACAATGACTTCTATATAGAAGTACATAAAGACTTCTCCATAGAAATCAATAACGAATCATCTAAAGAAGTCAGTAGTGACTTTATATAGATATCAGTTGTGAATTTATATAAAAATCTATTGTGACTTTTTATAGAAGTAAATAATGACTTCTTTATAATAGTCAACAATAATCATTCTAGAGAAGTAACAATGACTTCTCTATAGAATTCAACAGCTACTTTGACTTTTCTTCAGATATCAACAGTGACTTCTCTATAGAAGTCAACAGTGACTTCTCTATAGAAGTCAACAGTGACTTCTCTATAAAAGTCAACAGTGACTTCTCTATAGAAGTCAACAGTGACTTCTCTATAGAAGTCAACAGTGACTTCTCTATAGAAGTCCACAGTGACTTCACTATAGAAGTCAACAGTGACTTCTCTTTAGAAGTTAACAGTGACTTCTCTATAGAAGTCAACAGTGACTTCTCTATAGAAGTCAACAGGGACTTCTCTATAGAAGTCAACAGTGACATCTCCATAGAAGTCAACAGGGACTTTCCTATAGAAGTCAACAATGACTTCTCTACAGATATCAACAATGACTTTCTCTATAGAAGTCAACAGTGACTTCTCTATCGAAGTCAACGGTGACTTTCTCTATAGAAGTCAACAGTGACTTCTCTGTGTACGTCAAAAATGACTTCTCAATATAAGTCAGATGTGACATCTCTATATAGGCCAACAATTGCTTCTCTACAGAAGAGTCAATGACTTCTTTGTAGGAAGTTAGAAACGACTTCAGTGAAGACTTACCTATAGAAGCTAGTAAAGGCTTCCCTATAGAGGTCAATAATGTCATCTCTTTTAAAATCCATAATGACTTCTCTATCAAATTCAGCAACAAATTCTCTTTATAAATGGCCACAGAATTTTAATAGAAGGTTACAATGACTTCTTTATATAATTTAGGAAAGACTTCTCAATCGAATTTAACAACGAATTCTCTCAAGAAATTATCACAGAATTTTTTATTTTTTTATTGAAGGTTATTATGACTTCTGCTTAGACGTCAATAATGACTTTTCTATTGCAGTCAACAATGACTGCTCCTTAGCAGTCAGTATTGAATTCTCTATAAAATCAACGATGATTTCTTTATAGGAGTCAACAATGACTTCGTTATAGAATTTAACAATGACTTCGTTATAGAATTTAACAATGACTTCTCTATAAAAATCGAAAATGACTTCTCTGAAAAAGAATATAGAAGAATAACTTTCCCGCAGAGGTCAATAATGACTTCTTTGCAAAGGTAAATATCTTTTTAATAATGGCTTCTTTAAAGGAGTCAATAACGACTTCTCCATACAAATCAATAACACAGCAAAATTTAAAGAAAGGGGTTCTATGTGATGACGTGATTTCATGGCATCTTTTGCATTGGTTTAAACGAAGTCGTGAAAAATCCGATCTTTTCGTTAGCATTTGAACCAATGCAAAGAAAGTTATGAAAGATCCGACCTTTTCATCAGCATTTGAATCCATTCCATCGATCTAATAGAAATGAATTTTCTGTTTTTATTTATACACATTTTTCTGAATATATAAGATTAATTATTTACAATAGGCTTTATGTTGTCGGAGACTCGAAATCAAAACCAACGTTGTTAAAACTCTCGTCGTAATGATAATGTCATTGCAAAGGGTTGTTGAAATTGTCATACCAAAACATAGGTAAAAATGTCATGCCAAAGCAATGGTGAAAATTACATATCAAAGTATTGGTGTAAATGACATGCTTTGGATCCAAAAATGAATAGCATCCACGCTCATATAAAATTCATCGATGAAGATGCTAAAAAGTTGACATGTCAGATCACTTGCACCCTTGATTGAATAGCATTTTTGGCATCGAACATTTTGCTGGGAATGTATTCATCCGACCATAACACCTTTGTATGTAACTGTTGCTTTTTTCATGTTATAGGTGTCCATCTCTGTTGGTATTTCCTTCTATGATAGAAATAGATGCTAGTTGGCACTCACAAATACTTTTCGCATGTCCGCAAGTTGCATCAACATCAGAACAGAATACTGTGAGTTTGTGTTACAAAAGTGAGGTCCTTAAGCATGTCCCTTGAGCACACATCGAAATAATTTCTCATTTTACTGTCAACATTACACCGGGCGAATTTAACAGTGATATATATGTATGTGTGTGTATGGACATGGTCATAATGCTTTTACAAGGGAAAGGTTAATAGAAATTAAAGGGTTATAGAGGACGATGTGAAGTATTTAATGGTAAAAGGTAATAGGTAATGCAATACAAAAATAAAATCTAATATTCTACTCAGTGAATATATGAACTCAGAGTCAATTGATTTTGGGGAATGCATTTAGTGGTAATATTCCAGCTATAAGCCAACTTAGGCCTGTTATGAAAGAGAGGCTTTGTAGGAGAAAACGAAGCCTCCTATGAAAAAACAAAATCCGATCCTTTATAATATCTTTGTCCCAGCCCATTCCAGCCATTGTGTTATGCATTTCTTCCCGTACACTTTTTGCAAATAATAACATGTTTTATTTACTGCAACAAATATTTTGTTATAAATATTTATTTCATTCGTGTTTTGTTTCATTTTATTATGTCGCTTGTTTTCAACAACTATAACAAATATTATTTGTTTTCGTGTATAAGTACACCGTATTTGTATGACATTAAAATTTATTACTCCCGTTTAATTCTCAAAGGCGTCATTTTATGTTTTTATAACGGGGTGTATGAGTCACAAAAAATATTTTGATGGGAATGGTGGTGTAAACAGGTACCAAAAGGATTACTACCAAAACAAAATATAAACATATATAACATAACATAAAGATTAAAGGACAAAAAAATGAGACACGTTTTATAGGAGGAATAAAAACATTTTTCTGTAAAAGTTATTTTTGAGTACTCGTAGAAAATTATTTTGGTGTAGAACATAACATAGTTCATACATTTATTAAAATTGGTCTGTTCCAGTACTGCAAGAATCTACTAATTTTCACTAATTTTTTCGATAACATAAAGGAAAAAATGTTATCGTAGTAAAAAATAGTAGCTTCTTGCAGGTTCTGGAACAGAGCAAATATCTATCGGTAATTTTAACATTATTAATGTTTTTTCTTTTCTTTGCAGGTATGTACTTGTGACATTAAATTATTTGAAAATATAATATGTTGGTATGTATGCATATACAGAAACAGCTTTGCAGTTAACATAAGGAACTGTCTAAAATTTCGAGAAAAATATAAATTTGATTTCCATAGAATCGACTTATGTCAATTCTAAGTTATTAGTACAGCATATATGAATTTTTGGTAGCTTTACAGACTTAAAATTAAACATGTTCATACGACACAATCTCCAAGCCACCAAAAAAAGCCCATCATTATTTAATGCGTTAAACAAAATGTGTCCTAAATTACATAATGCCCAACAAAAAGTGCTAAATCATGTTAAAGCCCTTCCACAAAAAAATCACCAAACAAAAAATCCTAAATGTCCTCTAGATTCCATAACATCCTTTAGAACTCATGTTTTTTTCTTCTTGTTGTTCTTCTTGGGTTATCTGTGGCATTTGAAGCTTGTATCCTCTGGTTAGTAGTGATAAACTTGAAGGTTTTTCTAACGCTTTTTTATGTTCTAAAACTTGCTTTGTCACGCTGTTTTTTTGTCTTTGTTGAGCAACAAAAAACTGCCGTGAATAACGTGTCCAATATAACGATGCCAGTCAACAACGCTAGGGTAGTCATGTGGTTGGTGGTTCTTCTAATGTCATCTCAGCTGCTGTCATGCCATGGTGGCTTGGCTAAATCACAAGAAAAGCACTGTCACAGAAATATGCGTATAAAATGTAAAAAATGTGTTACTTGTCATTTTGTCACTCTTGTTTTCTTGTCAAGCATTTACAGTGTTTTTATTCTTTTTTGTTTTGGTTGTTTTACTTCGTTTGCCCTGTGGCCTGATTCAGTTAAAGGGAATGTTTTTGGTGATAGAAAAGGAAGTGAAGGATTTTAAGACAGTGGGTAGAAGATGTGATTGTAATGGACTTCTGTCCCTAGAAAAGACCACTTGAGAAAGATTTTCTTACAGAAAAGCAATGAAAAGATTTCTCGAGACAGCCTTTTTCCGTACAACAGGAAAACTTTAAAAAATTATTCTACCCATAGAAGACGTAGAATGGTCATTTCCATACAGAAAGGTATTTCTCCACATAAAAGACATTAAAGAGATCTCTTAACATTTTGAACTTCTATTTTCAAAAACAGCCCCGCAGAAAGATTTTTTGCCATAAAATACCTTTAAGAAGCAGTTTTCTCATGGAACATTTTTAGGATGTGTTCTTCCCATAGAAAACTTTAAAGATGATTTCTTCCCATATCAAATATTTAGGGGGTCTTCTTGAGAATATTTTAAAAGTCTTCTTCTAATAGACCATAATATGACGTTTACAAAGTCTTTTTCACATAGAAGGTTTTGAAAAGGTCTTCTCTCATAAATGACCTTTAGAAGGTCTTCTCCCTAGATGTCTTCTTTTCATAGAGGACTTTAAGAATGTTTTCTTTCCCTAGAAGACTTTTAGGATGTCTTCTTCTTCCTGTAGAATACCTTCAGGGCGTCTTCTTCTTCCATAGAAGACCTTTAGGTGTTCTTTCCATAGATCTTTTGGCCTTCATTCCATACAATATCTTCAGGTCCCCTTTTCGTATAAGAACTTTAAGTCTTCTTTCCATAGAAGACCTTTTGGTATTTTTCTTCCATAGAAGACCTTTAAGCTCTCTTTCCATAGAAAACATTCTATGATGTTTAGGCCTTCATTCCATACAAAATCTTTAGGTCCCGTTTTCGTATGAGAACTTTAAGTCCTCGTTCTATAAAAGACCTTTTGGTATTTTTCTTCCATACAAGACCTCTCTTTCCATAGAAAATATGATGTCTTCTATCCTTCTATCTCCTTCCTTCTATCCTTTCTTCTATCTTTCCATAGGACAGATTTAGGTTTTCATTCATTCACAAAAGCCCCTTAGGTCTTCTTTTTTCTATAGAAGACATACCTTTATATCTTCAATAAATATTTTAAAATATCTACCATTTCAATAAATATATTATTTAACTTACCACGAATTAAAAGAATATGTTTAAAAAAATTCAGGATTTCAAAAAATATACTTAAAAAATATTCACGGCTTCAAAAAATATACATATAAAATATCCACGATTTCGAAAGTCATTTTTTTAAAATTCCACGATTTAAAAATTATACTTAAAAATATCCACCATTTCATAAAAATATGTTTTAAGAAATCTACGATTTCATACAAAAATATTCTAAAAATTCCACGATTTCATAAAAATATGTTAAAAAATCCACGTTTTCATAAAAATATTTTAAAAAATCCACGATTTCATAAAAATATTTTAAAAAATCCACGAATTAAAAAAAAAAAACATTTTAAAAAATCAAAGATTTCAAAAAAATATTTTTTTTAAATTTTCAGAATTTTGAAAAAAAAATATTTTTTGAAAATATTCACAATTTCGAAAAAAAAATATTTTTTTTAATATATTCACAATTTCGAAAAAAATATTTTTATAAATTTTTTTTTAAAAAATCTTTGATTTAAAAAAAAATTATTTAAAAAATCTACGATTTCATAAAAATATTTTAAAAATTTCATTAAAATATTTTAAAAATTTCATAAAAATATTTAGAAAAACCACGATTTCATAAAAATATTTAAAAAATCCACGAATTAAAAAAAAACATTTTAAAAAATCCACGAATTAAAAAAAAACATTTTAAAAAATCAACGATTTCAAAAAAAAAATATTTTAAAAAACGATTTTAAAAAAAATATTAAAAAAATCAACGATTTCAAAAATTATAATTTAAAAAAATCAGCGATTTCAAAAAAAAATATTTTTTACAATATTCACAATTTTGATTTCATAAAAATATGTTTTAAAAAATCTTCGATTTCATAAAAATATATTTTAAAAAATCTTCGATTTCATAAAAATATTTAGAAAATCCACGATTTCATAAAAATATTTAAAAAAAATCCATGAATTTTTCAAAATATTCACACCTTCGAAAAAAAATATTTTTTTAAATATATTCACAATTTCGAAAAAAAATATTTTTATTAAAATATTTTTTAAAATATTCACAATTTTGATTTCATAAAAATATGTTTTAAAAAATCCACGATTCCATAAAAATATGTTTTAAAAAATCTTCGATTTCATAAAAATATTTAAAAAAAAATCCATGAATTTTTCAAAATATCACAACTTTGAAAAAAAAAATATTTTTTTAAATATATTCACAATTTCGGAAAAAAAAATATTTTTATAAAAATATTTTTTAAAAAATCCACGATTTCATAAAAATATGTTTTAAAAAATCCACGATTTCATAAAAATATGTTTTAAAAAATCCACGATTTCATAAAAATATGTTTTAAAAAATCCACGATTTCATAAAAATATGTTTTAAAAAATCCACGATTTCATAAAAATATGTTTTAAAAAATCCACGATTTCATAAAAATATGTTTTAAAAAATCCACGATTTCATAAAAATATGTTTTAAAAAATCCACGATTTCATAAAAATATGTTTTAAAAAATCCACGATTTCATAAAAATATGTTTTAAAAAATCCACGATTTCATAAAAATATGTTTTAAAAAATCCACGATTTCATAAAAATATGTTTTAAAAAATCCACGATTTCATAAAAATATGTTTTAAAAAATCCACGATTTCATAAAAATATGTTTTAAAAAATCCACGATTTCATAAAAATATGTTTTAAAAAATCCACGATTTCATAAAAATATGTTTTAAAAAATCCACGATTTCATAAAAATATGTTTTAAAAAATCCACGATTTCATAAAAATATGTTTTAAAAAATCCACGATTTCATAAAAATATGTTTTAAAAAATCCACGATTTCATAAAAATATGTTTTAAAAAATCCACGATTTCATAAAAATATGTTTTAAAAAATCCACGATTTCATAAAAATATGTTTTAAAAAATCCACGATTTCATAAAAATATGTTTTAAAAAATCCACGATTTCATAAAAATATGTTTTAAAAAATCCACGATTTCATAAAAATATGTTTTAAAAAATCCACGATTTCATAAAAATATGTTTTAAAAAATCCACGATTTCATAAAAATATGTTTTAAAAAATCCACGATTTCATAAAAATATGTTTTAAAAAATCCACGATTTCATAAAAATATGTTTTAAAAAATCCACGATTTCATAAAAATATGTTTTAAAAAATCCACGATTTCATAAAAATATGTTTTAAAAAATCCACGATTTCATAAAAATATGTTTTAAAAAATCCACGATTTCATAAAAATATGTTTTAAAAAATCCACGATTTCATAAAAATATGTTTTAAAAAATCCACGATTTCATAAAAATATGTTTTAAAAAATCCACGATTTCATAAAAATATGTTTTAAAAAATCCACGATTTCATAAAAATATGTTTTAAAAAATCCACGATTTCATAAAAATATTTTAAAAAATCCACGATTTCATAAAAATATTTTAAAAAATCCACGAATTAACAAAACATTTTTGCAAAATCAACGATTAAAAAAAAAAATTTTAATATTTACAGTTTTGAGAAAAAAAATATTTTTTCAATATATTCACAATTTGGAAAAAAAAATATTTTCTTCGATTTCATAAAAATATTTTAAAACCTCCACGATTTCATACAAATATTTAGAAAATCCACGATTTCATAAAAATATTAAAAAAAAATTCACGGTTTCATAAAAATATTTTAAAAATCCACGAATTAAAAAAAAACATTTTAAAAAATCAACAATTTCAAAAAAAAATTTTTTTAAATATTCTCAATTTCGAAAAAAAAAATATTTTTTAAAAAATATTCACAATTTCGAAAAACAAAAATATTTTTATAAAAATCTACGATTTCCAAAAAATATTTAAAAAATCCACAATTTCAAAAAATATATATTTAAAAAAATCCACGATTTCTAAAACGTATTTATTTATATCCAAAATTTAAAAAACAATCGATGATTTCAAAAAATCATTTTAAAATTCACAATTTCAAAAAATCATTTTAAAATTCACAATTCCAAAAAAAATATTTTTTAAAAATTTAAAGTCTCAAAAAGATATATTTATAAAAAATCAACGATTTCAAAAAACACATTTTTTAAAAAATCCACAAAATATTTTTTTAATCCAATATTTCAACAAATATATTTTAAAAAATCCATGATTTCAAAAATATACTTAAAGAATCCACGATTCCGTTAAATCGTTTTTTAAAGACCCACGATTTCCTAATTATTTAAAAAAAGTATTTTTCAGGAGGGTTGGCGTTTTTTATTTGGGATTACGACTTCTATTTTCTTTTTCAAAATAGTCAGGCTTAATCCCATAGTCGTTGTTTAATATTTTATTAAAACAACTTTAATTTTTTCCCACAAATAAATTAAAGTTGTTTTAATAAAATATTAAAACAACGACTATGGGATTAAGCCTGACTTTTTTGAAAAACAAAATAAAAGTATTTTTCTTTTAAATCCACGTTTTCAAAAAATTATTTTTTAAAAGTCAATATTTCAAAAAATAAATGTTTTAAAAACCCCCAATTTCAAAAAATTTATTTTAAAAAATCCATAATTTACAAAATATACTTAAAAAATCTACGATTTCGTAAAATCGTTTTTTAAAGACCCACGATTTCCTAATTATTTAAAAAATAATTTTTCTTTTAAATCAACGTTTTCAAAAAATAATTTTTTAAAAGTCAAAAAATATATTTTTAAAAACTCCCAATTTCAGAAAACATATCTTTTAAAACCGCGATTTCAAAAAATATATTTTAAAAATCCTCGATTTCAAAAAACATATTTTTTAAAATGCACGATTTTAAAAAACATATTTTGTTACAATCCAAAATTTCAACAAATTATATTTTAAATAATATAATATTTTTTTACGTGGATCGTTAAAAAATCTTAAAAAATATATACTATTTTTTAAAGATCCAAATTCCTTTTTATTTTTAATCCACGATTTCAACAAAGTGTCTTTTAATTCACGTTTTCAAAAAAAAGCGTTGTAAAAAATCCGCGATTTTTAACATAAAAAATATAAAAATATTTTTTTTATAAGTCCATAATTTAAAAAATATTTTTAAATATTAAATATTAAAATATAAATTTAAAAATATTTTTTCTTTATAAATCCATCATTTAAAAAATATTTTTTAATCCAATTTTATTTAAAAAAATTCATGATTACAAAAAAGTCAATTTTTTTAAATTCACAATTTAAAAAAAATACTATATGTTTTTTTTAATTAAATTTTTCTATAACACATTACTAAAAAATATTTTTAAAAAAACAAATATTGTTTCCACAGGTGGTTTCCTTTAAAAGGTTTGTTTTTCTTGTTCTTCTTTTTTGTTGATTGTTGTCCTCTTCCTGCCGCAGAGAACACTGTGCCCTACATGGCGCTCGCAACATTTCAAATTCATCTTAACATGGCCCGCATAAATTTGGCACAAAAAAGTGCAAAACCGTTTTTTTTCTCTCAGAATTTGTTATACTACCATTCTTTGGTATCCTTTGCACTACTTATTAGATGTCTATCTGGTCTTTGACAATTTTTGTCCAATGTGGTGATTTTTTATTCGATTCTGTTTTGTGAGTTTTGTTGTCATGTTGGTTGTTAGCCTTCATTCGGCATGCCTTTCAATGGTTTTTCGTTTTTGTTTTCGCTTTTGACAATCGAAAAACATTTTGTCATAATATTGTCATAAAAGCTGTTACACGATTTATACGAGTTTTATGACATTTTGGTGTTTTTATAACAAATAAAGTTTATTATGGCCGGAAGGAGGCCGGAAGAAAGAGAAAAATTAATATGAAATTAAAGAAAAGGAAATTGTCCTGTTTTTCCTCTTAAGTAGGGATAAAATATTTAATCGAGCAATTGTTCAACTCCTTTCAATACAGTATTTCCAATGAATACCTAAGAAGGTATAACTGTCATGGTCCTTGTGGATCCTTGCAACAATCATCTTTAAGTACTTTTTAGATCCAAAAGACTCTTTAAAATTTTTTAACGTTCTTTCATAAAAAAAGATTAATCGGTATTAAAAATAAAAAAACAAACTAAAAATCTAACAAATGTATTAGAGTGGGGTGATTTGAACACCTTATTGGCCCATCGCGTTTCTGATTCCTGGGATTGTACTGAGCAGAAAAATACACTCGACCATATGTCTGCGGTGAATATCGAGCCTCCCGATATTGACTTGAAGTTTTATATCCACAAGGGCAAAACTGTCTGAAGGAGCGTTCCCATGCTTTTGCGACGTTCTAGAGAGTTCTTAATTATTGTCTTGGCTACAATTTTTGTCTTAGTGTTGGATCGAGAATATCAATGGTTTGTATGTTATATGCCAAAATATCCAAAAAAAAAACGTGGATAAAAAACTTTAAAATAGGGAGGCTCGATTTTTACCATAGACATATGGTCTAGTGAACTTTAATGCTCAGTACAATCCCTGGAGGTGTTTTTCCCAATAAGATGTTTTTCCTTCCCCGGCCTAATATGTATCTTTCTTAAAAATCGTTAACAGATTACATATATTTCCCCAATAGTTTCATCAAATTGGGATCACACATTTACCCACACTGTAGGGCGACCCATTTTTCCATCATTCTTTTTTTCCCACAATAAATAAAATTGATGGCAATTTGTTGTGCTTTTCCAATTCATATTTTTCTTTTTTCTTTCTTTTTTGTCAAACATCATATATCAAAAATTTTTACGGATATTTATGAAGGACAATTGATAAGAAATCTCTTAGAGGGAACCCCCATAAAACCCATAACAATTCCATACCGTTTAAAGAAATAAAAAGGAAACTTTTTCTTCTTCTCAAAAAACCCGATATGAAATTTTCCTAAAAGTATTTCTTTAATTTGCCAAGTCATGTACGCTACCAGCATGTAAACAATAACAAAAGAACCACACACACAAAAAGGAGTACCAAAAGAAAAAAGATACCGAAAAGCAAAAGCAAAGAAAAAGTTTGTAGGTTTTGGCAAAAATTCTTTAGTAGAGAGAACGAGAAACAAGAAAAAACGTGTTAATAACCAAATCACGTGCCTGTCTCTCATTCTTTGTTGGTAGATTTTTTTCCAGTTAAGTTAAACCATCACAGAAAGCAATTTAGCAACAAACTCAGAGGCACACACACACAAAGAAGAGGTGTTTTTTCCAAGGGGGTGAAAGAAAAAAAAACCCATATTCTTACACACATAATTTTCACACACACACATGTGTGTACCCCACATTTTTGTGGCAATATTTGTAATCGTTTATTAAAGTTTCCATCATGTATTCCATCATGGTACACACATTAGGGATACATGTGTTTCATTTTGTATGCGTTTTTGATGTTATCTGATTTTGGGGAAAGAAAGAAGAGAACTTTTCGAATCAATAGAGATCATTAATTATGGCAAGAAGGCAATACATAAAATCAGAAATTATTATTCTAGCAGAAAATTTTGAAAAATTACAAAAAAGAAAATTTTATTTCGGAAGTGAAATAAAATCCACTGATACATACCACAATTTAACATTTATTTACTGCTTAGCCCTACTCTTTATTCTATCTACCATAAATACCTACTTATTTTTTTAAACTTGTCTTTAAATCCACTCCCTAACTTCCCTAAATAAATATTTGTTATTTATTTTATAACCACTTTTTTCGCAAAACAAAGGCAAAAACAACTAAAGTTCCTCGCTTTGAAATGTGATTACGCCTATAAGACTGAAAAAACCCACTTGACACAGCTTCTGTTGTGTATGTGTGTTCAGACTTTTTTCAATCCTCAAAACAACATGCGTTGATTTTTCTTGTCAAGGACTTCTTAACGCTTAAATCTGTAGTTGACAATCGCATTTGAATACATTCTCCAGTGTTTACTGATTGTCAAGTGATTTTATGCACGCCTCTAAGCCTATAAACAGCTTATTATAGATTTCCTCCGACTAAGTAGTTAAAGAGCTATAACAGCGGATTTATTGTTATTCATGTTAAGTGATAATGTTGTGACAAAAAATTGTCGCAGTTAGAGCAAGCGAAGGCATGGTGATTCTATAAAAATATTTATAAAATATATAGAAAAAAAATTCAACGACAACTAAGATATTAATCGCCACTTGACGCCGTGGTGTCACGGTCAATTTCAGTAAAATGGGGCTAACTGAATCAAGATTGTCAGCAAAAATAGATAAATAAAAATAAAAGAATGTTAAGTTATTTCATGCGACCTTTAGAGTTCAGTTTATATGTTGTTGTTGTTTTTATTAAACGTGTGGAAAATTAATATAAACTAAAAGATAAATAATGGAAAAAAGTTCCTTTCACTATAGGAAAATGTAATCCATTAAAAAAAAAACTCCCAAAACATTGAAATCCCAAGGTATAAAGGTTCCTTTTTAAAAAAAAAAAAATATGACCTAAGGAAGGGAAATATTAACAAAATC
The DNA here is from genome assembly GCF_047663935.1 of Musca autumnalis. Classification (NCBI taxonomy): domain Eukaryota; kingdom Metazoa; phylum Arthropoda; class Insecta; order Diptera; family Muscidae; genus Musca; species Musca autumnalis. The sequence goes on along the minus strand of NW_027411644.1, from coordinate 51,773,771 downwards.
TCTAAAAATACAAGTGTCAATTTTTACAAAATGGACAATCTATTCCAAAACATGATCTTTATGTCATATTTTGGGATTTTGTGTATCAGCAGAAAATTCTAAAACCAACATTACATTTCATAGTCAGGTGAATAAAAAAACTTATGTTGATGATTTTTTGAGGAGATTAAATTTTCATAACGATCCTTAGATACTAAAATAAAGCCAATTTTACCGAAAAGTGTTAAAAAATCCTAATGACATTTTTTCCTTAAGACGATTTTAATTCAAATTCGTTGGAATTACTACCAAACTCTTGTTATTGTGGAAAATTTCAAGTTTTCAAAAAAAAAAACAGTTTTTTATTTTTAATTTATCATTTTAATAAATGGATTTTTAAATGTTTATAATATTTTTTTTTTAAATTATCAGTAAAGTAAACAAATCTTTTCCCATATTAAAAACACTTTTTAAACTAGAATTTTTTCTGTAATTAAAAATCATTGCTATTTCTGTGATTGGAAAAATTTTGAAAACATTTTTTTTGAGATTAAAAAATATTCAAAAAACATATTCTATTCTTTTTTAATAGTCATCAAAGGCCATAATTAAAAAAAATAAATAATATTAAATTATTAAAATTTTACATTTAACATTTTTTGATATTTATATTGATTCTGCTTATTTTTTCTCTTAATTTGATTTTTTGAGGAGATTAAAATTTCATAACGGTATAAAGCCAGTTTTACCGACAAGTGTTAAAAAATTCTAATGACCTGTTTCTGTAAGACGATTCGAATTCAAATTCGTTGGAATTACTACCAAACTCCTGTTATTGTGGACAATTTAAAATTTTCTAAAAAAAAACCTCCTGCTTTTAGTTCACCAATTGTTTTTTATTTTTAATTTTGCATTATAATAAATGGATTTTTAAATGTTTTATAATATTGTTTTAAAATTATTTAAAAAGTAAAAAATATTTTCCCATAATAAAACACTTTCTAAAATAGAATTTTTTCTATAATTAAAAATCATTGCTCATTTTTTGTGATTGGAAAAATGTTGAAAAAATTGGAAAAATTTTTTGAGATTAAAAAATATTCAAAAAAACATTTTCTGTTCTTTTTTAATTGTCATCAAAGGCCATAATTTTACAAAAAAAAAAAAAAAAATAAATAAATAATATTAAATTATTAAAATGTAACATTTTTTGATATTTATATTGATTGGAAAAATGTTGAAAAAAATTGGAAAAACTTTTAGTGATTACTAAATTTTTTAAAAATATTTTCTGTTTATTTTTTTTCTCTAGTTTGATTTTTCCTAACGATCCTCAGATGCTAAAATAAAACCAATTTTACCGACAAGTATTAAAAAATTCTAATGATCTGTTTCTGTACGGCGATTCGAAGTAAAATTCGTTGGAATTACTACCAAACTCTTGTTAATGTGGACAATTCCAAATTTTCAAAAAAAAAAAAAAAAACAGGAGTTAGCCCAACAATGTTTTTTTTTTATTTTTAATGTATCATTATAATAAATGGATTTTTTAAATGTTTTATAATATTGTTTTAAAATTATTTAAAAAGTAAAAAATATTTTCCCATAATAAAACACTTTCTAAAATAGAATTTTTTCTATAATTAAAAATCATTGCTCATTTTTTGTGATTGGAAAAATGTTGAAAAAGTTGGAAACATTTTTTGAGATTAAAAAATATTCAAAAAAACATTTTCTGTTCTTTTTTAATTGTCATCAAAGGCCACAATGTAACAAAAAAAAATAAAAATTTTAAATTATTAAAATTTAACATTTTTGATATTTGTTATATTGATTGGAAAAATATTGAAAAAATTCAAAATAACAAAATAAAAAAGATATAAAAATATTAAATTATTAAAATTTAACATTTGTTAATTTTTTATATTTCTACAAAAATTGTTGATTTTTGAAAAATAATTTTAACACTGTGTATTTTTTAAGAATTGTTTGTCCAATTTTTTTTAATTTATTTATGTATTCAAAAAAGTAAATATTAAAAATTCAGGATGCCGAAAAAAATTTGAAAAATACTCTCTTAAAGCTCCATGATGTTTAGAAAATATTTTTTACAAAATAAACGATGTTTAACAATTTTTAAAACATATTCGTATAAAGTATCTTTGTCTAGAAAAAATATTCTTTAAAAAACAACGATATATAGAAAATATTTTCAAAAAGCACTTCACAATATTGAAAAAAGTTTCAGAAAACAGAAATTTGAAAAATATCCTTGTAAAGCTCTATGATGTTAGAAAATATTTAATTTTTAAAACAATATTCGTAAAACAGTATGTTTGTCTAGAAAAATATTAAAAAACAACGATGTCTTGAAAATATTTTTTCAAAAAACCACTTCAGGTCTAACAATTTTGAAAAAGGTTTCAGAAAATATATTTTGTAAAAACTCTCTATGTGTAAAAAAATATTGAGAAAATAAAAAATAAAAAAAATATATATTGCTCATTTCTTGTGATTGGAAATGTTGAAAAAATTGGACAATTTTTTTGAGATTAATAAATATTCAAAAAATATTTTTTCTTAATTATTTGAATAAATTTTTTTTAATTTTTCTGTTAATTTTTTTTAATTTCCATCAAAGGCCATAATTAAACAAAAAAAAATATAAAATTATTAAAATATACCATTTTTAACAATTATATTGATTGCAAAAAATATTGAAAAAAATGGAAAAAATTTTCGTGAATAAACAAATTTCAAAATAACATTTCTGTTTATTTTTTCTTTCAATTGACATCAAAAACCATCGTTTAACAAAGAGTATAAAAGAAATAAAAATATTAAACTATTAAAATTTAACATTTTTTAATTTTTTATATTTTTACAAAATTGTTGATTTTTTGAAAAATAATTTTTGGATTTTTTAAATATTTTTTGTCCAATTTCTTTTTTTTGATTTCTTTATGTATTCAAAAAAGAAAATATTAAAAATTCAAGATGCCGAAAAAATATTATTTTAAAGAAAATATTTTTTTTTATGTTTAATAATTTTTAAAACATATTCGTAAAAAATATGTTTGTCTAGAAAAATATTCTGAAAAAAACGATGTATAGAAAATATTTTCAAAAAACACTTCACGTCTAATCAATTTTGAAAAAATTTTCAGAAAACAGAAATTTTAAAAAAAACTCTATGATGTTAGAAAATGTTTTTTTTTTAAGATTCCACGATGTCTAATAATTTTTAAAACAATATTTATAAAACAGTATTTTTGCCTAGAAAAATAGTTTTAAAAAAATCAAAGACGTCTTAAAAATATTTTTCAAAAAAACACTTCACGTCTAAACAATATTGGAAAAGGTTTCAGAAAATATATTTTGAAAAAACTCTCTATGTCTAAAAAATATTGAAACAATAAGAAATCCCCTAGAAATTAAAAATTATTTTTAAATATTCTTTAAAAAATTATATAATGTGATTATTGATTGTTCTTTCAAAAATTGTCAATTTTAAAAAATATGTTTTCCAAAATATTCGCTCTGTCTCAAAGATATTAAAATAGAATATTCGTAAAAAATATGTTTGTCTAGAAAATATTTTTCAAACAACACTTTACGCCTAAACAATCTGGAAAAAAGTTTCAGAAAATAGAAATTTAAAAAATATTTTTTAAAGCTCTATGATGTTGAAAAATATTTTTTTTAAATTCTACGATGTCTGATAATTTTTAAAACGATTTTCATAAAACAGTATTTTTGTCTAGAAAAATATTTTTAAAAAAAATCAACGATGTCTTGAAAATATTTTTCAAAAAAAAAAAAAAACAAAGCAAAACAGAAACACTTAACGTCTAAACAATTTCGAAAACGCTCTCTGTGTCAAAATAATATTGAGAAAATAAAAAAATCGCCTAAAAATTAAAAGTTACTTTAAAATATTCTTTAAAAAAGTATATAATGTAATAATAAATATTCTTTCACAAATATCCAATTTTAAAAAAATATGTTTTTCCAAAATATTCGCTTTGTTTCAAAGATATTGAAAAATATATATTTTTTTAAATTGAACGATGTGTGGAAAATATTTTTTTTTAAATCTATGATGTATAAAGTCCTTAAAAGTTTTCAACAAATATTTTTTCAAAATGATCCCATTGCTAAAAATTAAAAAAACATAATTTTTTAGCTTTGTTATTTTTCTCTTTCGAGACGAGCTTTATTAGCGATGTCTAAAAACTATTCTCAAAAAAATCTGCAATGTCTAAAAAATTAAAATGATATTATTTAAGAAAAAAAAAATAACAATTTCTGGAAAAATTTTTTCAAAAATTTCTGGATGTCCAATGTGAATAAATATTTTGAACAAAAAAATTAAAAGATCTATGATGTCTAGAAAAGATACTAAAAAAACAGCCATTTCGAAAAATTATTGAAAAAAAAAATTCTGTATAAATTAACGATTTCAAAAAATATTCATTGAAAGTTTAATTATTTAAAATATTCCTTAATATTTGTTCAAATCGATTTTTTGTAATTTTAAAATAATTTTAAGACATAGTGCATTTTTTTAAAAATGTTTGCCTAACATATCGAATTTTCTAAACATCATATTTAAAAAACAAACAATATGTATTTTTATATTTTTTAATTTTATATTTTTATTTAATTTTAAAGAATATTTTATGTATGATTTTTATTATTTAAAATTTATTATTATTAAAGTGAATCGATTTTTTTTAATATATTTCCTGAAAATCTAGAATTCTAAATTATTTTTTTAATTTTAGTCATTTTTAAAAATTCCTATACATCATTACTTAAAAAAAAAATTGATTCCATTATTTTTTAGACTTCGCGAATTTTTGTAAAATATTTTTAGACATGGCTGAATTTAAAAAAAACATAATTTTTAGTCATTTGAGATTTTTGCACATTTTTTCAAATCAAATCGATTTACGTATTTCAGCCTTTGCTCCTTTATTTTCTTTCCTCTTCTAACCATTTTCCTTATTCATTTCTTAATTAAAAATATTTCCTCATGTACAATTTGTGGCATAAAAGCCAAAATATTTGCATATATGACCAAAAATAAATATTGGTTTTAATTTTGTTAAAAACATTTTATTTGTGTTGAACTTTTGCAAATTGCTGTGAATTGTCTTGGTTTCTTAACACAATTACTTTATGAAGAAAAGCTGAAAAATGAAAAAGAACAAAAAAAAACTCACACGCATACACACAATTGCAGCAACAAACTTAATAACAAACAAAACTTTCTTAAATAGTTGGCAACCATCATTCTATGGTTTTTGGATTTTTTAATAAACTTTTCTAATTAAAACTATTTTGAAAACTATAGAAGCAGCAGAGACCATTCATATGGAGAGATATTTTTCTATATTAATTTCTTAACACATAACATACGAATAAACTCCACCACAATGTTGTAATATATTTGAAAATTTATGGTAAAGGAAGGCAATAAAAAATTATATTCTCAAAACTAGAGACACGCACACGCACTCGAGGAGAAAGTAAACTAATTTTTATAAAGAGACACAATTAAGTTAGGGCAAAATGTCAAACAGGCCAAAGACACATCACCATTCATATCAACCATAATAACTTGACAAACAAGAGAAAAAAAACTGAAAACTTTGTGAGTTCCACATACTTGTCTGTGACATTTGCTTTGCTGGCTGGCTTGCCACAAATTAAGTGAAAAAGTACTAAAGAAGGAAAACAACAAAGATGAAAAACGAAAAAGAAAAATAAATGGGAAAGTACTTCAATGTAATGATCAACTCAAATCCCTTTCAATAGATACACATGAACAGACACACGTACACGGGGACTACCACACAAAGGCTATAAAGCACTGAACCAAACAGTGCACCATACCCATTCCCAAAAAGACAACCAACAAACCACCACAAATGAGCAGAGGGACGCCCAGGAAGTTAGCAAACGAATGATGTTGTAAATTCGCGCACTTGTCATCAATTTATAAAATCATTATCAACGTCATACTGCAATGAGGCAGGCAGACAGACAGACATACTGAAAGACTAACAGCATCAGAGTCACATGCATCAAGCAGCAAGCAGGCTGTTTGGCATATTTTAACAATACGAAAGACCAAGTTTTCGTTTTTTTTATTACCACAAGACACCAGAAATTCATACTCTCGAAGACAACCAAGAGACGTTAGACAAATTATTTTGTTACACACACACTCGTGCATGTACATTTGTTGTCAAAAAGTTGTTGCAAAGAAATATGCCTTTAAGGCCTTAATAATCGTGGCAAGTCACAAGAATCACAGAACAAGCCACAAAATATATGAAATGTTTTTCTTTGTATTTTTTACCCTCTTCTTGCTTACTGCTCTCAATTGCCAACTCATTTTTGCCATTTTATTTTAGCCATATAATAAATGTTTACGTTTTGCCATCATCATATTTAAGAGCTTATTAAGAACAATGATGGTAAATATATGTATGTACATACGAGGGTGAGGAGCATTTGATTCGATATTCAGGCTACAATAATTTAAATGTGCAATTTTTATACATACATGGATTTGTTGTTAAAGATTATTTTCTTTAAATATTTTTTTTAGAAATTAAAGGATTTTGAGAAAATAAATTTTTTAAAAAGTTCTGGATTTTTTGAAAGAAACAATCATGGATCAGTAAATCATGGATTTTTAAAACTATTTTTCATTTAGCAAAATGTCGATTATTTAAAATATATTCTTAAAGGAACCCATTTCAAGACATTTTGAATTAAAAAATATATTTTCAAAGAATACCCTTATAGAAACTGTGAACTTTTTAAAAATAAGTTTTAAAGGATAACATTTAGAAGTTGTGAATTAAAAAATATATATTTTTAATTAGTTTTTCTGTAGCAAATATGAATTTCTTAAAAAAAATTTTTTTGGTGTTTTTAACAAAATAATAAATTTTTAAATTTTGGATTTTATAAAAAAAAATAGTCTAGGTATTTTTAATTTAAACAAATTATTTATAGACATTTTTAAATTACATATTTTTTTAACGTTGATTTCTTCAAAATTACATTTATAAAATCGTGCATTTTTAGAAAAAGTTAACTTAATTTTTTTAAAAAAAAAAACTTAAAGTTAAAAAATCCACGATACCTAAAAATAATTTTTAAAGACATCTGATCACGATTTTAAATAGATATTAAGATAAAAATCTTATCACGATTTCCAATAAATATCTTTTATATTTCCATTAATACTTTTTAAAAAATTCAAGATTTCAAATATTTTTTTAAATCCATGATTTTAAAAACATATTTTTTTATAAAATCCACGATTTGCAAGATTTTATAAAAAGTATTTATTTGAAATCTTGAATATTTCAAAAAGTATTAATTGAAAATTTAAAAAAAATATTTGAAATTGTAAAATGTTTTTTTAATAATAATTTTAATAAATTGTTAATAATAATTTTTTGGATTTTATAAAAAAAAGATTTTCAGGTATTATTAATTTAAACAATATATTTTTGGACATTTTAAATTAATTTCTTTTTAAATAACATATTTTTTAATCGTTGGTTTCTTCAAAATTACATTTATAAAATCGTAATTTTTTAAAAAAAAGTCAACTTAATTTTTTAAAAAAGTTAAAGTTACAAAATTTGCGGTACCTAAAAATAATTTTTAAAATATCTGATCACGATTTCAGATAAATATAAAAAAAAAATCTCAACACAATTTCAAATAAATAATTTTAAATTTTCAATTAACACTTTTAAAAAAATCCACGATTTCAAATAAATTTTTTTTTTAAAATTCATGATTTTTAAGTTCATGATTTTCAGAACATCTTTTTTTATAAAATCCACGATTTGTAAGATTTTATAAAAAAAAATATCTATTTGAAATCTTGAATATTTCAAAAAGTATTAATTGAAAATTAAAAAAAAAATTATGTAAATTTGTGAAATGGTTTTTTATATTTTATAAAAAAGTTAAAGTTAATAAATCCACGATATTAAAAAATAATTTTTAAAAAAATCTGACCACGATTTCAAATAAATATTAAAAAATTCGGATCACAATTTCAAATAAATATTTTTTTTTAATTTTCCATTAATACTTTTTAAAAAATTCACTATTTCAAATAAATATTTTTTTAAATCCATGATTTTAAAAACATAAATTTTTATTAAATCCACGCAAGATTTTATAAAAAATATTTATTTGAAATCTTGAATATTTTAAAAAGTATTAACTGAAAACAAAAAAATATTTGAAATTGTGAAATGTTTTTTTTTTGTGAAATGGTTTTTTATATTTTATAAAAAAGTTAAAGTTAAAAAATCCACGATACCTAAAAGTAATTTTTAAAAAAATCTGATCACGATTTCAAATAAATATTAAAAAAATCTGATCACAATTTCAAATAAATATTTTTTAATTCTCCAGTAATACTTTTGTAAGATTTTATAAAAAAAATTAATTTGAAATCTTGAATATTTCAAAAAGTATTAATTGAAAATTAAAAAAAAAATATTTAAAATTGTGACATTTTTTTTTGTGAAATTTTAAAAAAAATATTTATTTGAAATCTTGAATATTTCAAAAAGTATTAACTGAAAATTGAAATTATGAAATGTTTTTTTTTGTGAAATTTTAAAAAATATTTATTTGAAATCGTGCATTTTTAAACAAATATTTTTTCGAATCGTATATTAAAAAAATGTTAAAACCTTATATTTATTAAAAAATATTTTTTGGGAATCACATCTTTTTTTTAGAAAAATTCTGGATTTTTAAGAAAAATATTTTTTGTACAAACCACAAATCTTTTAAAAAATATTTTTTTACAAATCGTAAATTTTTAAAATATATTTTTATACAAATCGTGGATTTTTTGGAAAAATATTTTTATACAAATCGTGAATTTTGAAAAAAAATGCAAATCGTGGAATTTTGAAAAAAATATATATTTGTTTTTAATTGTGGGCTTAATAAAAAATATGTTTATATAAATCATTAATAAAAAAATATTTAAAAATTGTAGACTTATTTAATTTTTGTTAATGAATTTAATTTTTTTTTTTTTTTTTTTTGAATTCGTAAATTTTGAAAATATATTTTATTGAAATCCTGAGTGTAAAAAAATAACATTCGGGATTTTTTTAAAATAAAATGTTCTCTAGAAAATGTATTTTTTTAATATTTCCTTATTAATCGCAGTTTAAAAAATAGAAATCAAGGATTAAAAAAACAGATTGCAAATATTGAATATATTAAAAAATCGGTGATTTAAAAAAATTGCTGAAATCGCGACTTAAAAAATTCGACCTATTTGCAATTATTTTTCATAAATAGAGGATATTTTAAAAAATATTTATTTAAAATCGTGCATTTTTTAAAAAAATATTTTTTGGAATCGCATATTAAAAAAAATGTTACAACCTTATATTTGTTTAAAAAAATATTTTTGGGAATCATATATTTTTAAAAAATAATTTTTGTACATTGTTAAAAATATTTTTTAATTTTTTTAGAAATCGTAAATTTTAAAAATATATTTTTACACAAATCGTGGATTTTTTGGGAATCATAAATTTTTAAAAATATTTTTTGTATAATGTTAAAAATATTTTTTTTTTTTTTTTATTTTTTTAGAAATCGTAAATTTTTAAAATATATTTTTACACAAATCGTGGATTTTTTGGGAAAATATTTTTATACAAATCGTGGATTTTTTGAAAAAATATTTTTATACAAATCGTGAATTTAAAAAAAAAAACAAAAAAAATATAAAAATCTTAGAATTTTGAAAAAACTATATAATTTAAAAGAAATAAAATCGTAGATTTTTCTTAATTTTTAAAATTTTTTAATGAATTTAATTTTTTTTTTTTGAAATCGTGAATTTTTGAAAGTATATTTTATTGAAATTGTGAATGTGAAAAATAGTATTCGTGGTTTTTTAAAAAGAAATGTTTTCTATAACACGTTTTTTTTAATTTTTTTCTTAGAAATCGCAGTTTAAAAAAAAGAAATCAAGAATTAAAAAGGAGATTACAAATCGTAAATATATTAAAAATCGTCTATTTAAAAAAAATATTTGTTGAAATCGCGGACTTAAAAAATATTTCTTTAAATCACTGATTAAACAAATATTTGTTCCAATCGCTCATTTTGAAAACGCAAATTGAAAACAAAATAATAAAAAAAATCGTTGATTTAAAAAAAATTTATTTGTCTTTCGACACCATTTGTAGAGAAGTTTTACATGCCTGAAATATTCTGGAAATGACGCCAACATTACTGAACGGTATTTTGCCACCCTTGAAAATTTGATGTTGCCTGGTCTGGGAATCGAACCGCAGAGCTTCTGAAAGCAGGGTGGGTGTGCCTGCGTTTACCATTTTTATTTCCCACTAAGAGTTATAATAAAAATGCCAAAATTCATTTTCCCCCACTTTTTCCAGCGTACCTCGTGTGTCTTTAACACATGAACTTTATGCCTTGAGACATTTATTTGCAAACTATGTGTGAAATTATTCTAATTGAACATAAAAATCAATGCGTTAGCCAAAGTTTAGGTGAGTGACTGTGACAAGCTGACACGCATACACACAGAAATTTATGCCTTAACATTAATATCAATGCTAAACGGAAAACAACCGTTTCGAAAAAAGAAACTTTCATGAAACTTTTTCTATTAGACATATTGTTGCTTATGGCCTACTCAATGATAATGACACCGTTGATGATGATGGTGATGTTCACGGGATTGATTATGTCTTGTTGTGGAAGGGAGGGAGATTTGTTTATTTCTAGGCATACATTGAAAACTTTGAAGATTTAAAACAGCTATCAATAAAAAGTACACACGTGTTTCTCCTTCTCTCTTCACACACACACAATTCTACTAATTGAAAAACCACACACTCAAAAGCTCCCTAAATTAGGCAAAATATTATTTTTTGCCACTACCTTATATAAACCATTCCCTTTAAATGTGACCTAATAATGAGTAAATTGCAATGTCTTTGTCAGCTAGTTCAATAGCTCACGAATATTCCCAATGCCATAGTGCAATTAGTTGAATTTGTTTCCTAAAACTAGAAGTTGATGGCTTGGGAAAGTTTTGAAGTGTTCTTTGCAGCAAGTTTTCTTGCTTCGGTTTGTTCATGAAGCCAAATATAAGTTTTGCTATTGCCTTAAATTTTATAGGCCAAAACTAGTTTGACCAGAAAAAATTGGAGCCGGAAAAATTATATTGGCACAGTCAAGATTGTTGATTTGATTGCTTGTTCCCTTTAAGGAAATGGTTTGGGAAGCCAACATAATGGAAAGAGTATGTAGGTCACTGCTTAATATGCAATGACAATATGGGATAAGTGGAGAAAATATTGAGACAATTTTATAAGCAAACAGTGCCTTGAGTGCATTGAGGTAGAAGCAAACCTCAATTATAGCCTTTAGTAAATCTTCCTGAATATTCCCCTAGGATTCCTAAGCATTTTCCAATTACATACCATTAATTTTTTCCAGAATTAAGTTATGTATTTTTCATTTGACACATTAAACGTCGAGTTATTGCCTGTAGCTCATAAATATTTTTTAACAAAATTCCCATAAAAATAAAAAAGTCTAAAGTAAATCACTTCAATTAAGCCCTCAGCATTACTATTTTAAATATTTAACTTATTTTCTCTCACCCGCTCTCTGCAATGTCAACATTCCCGACAGCCAATCCACCAACTTCAATGATTCTGATGGAACAATCTGTTTTTATCCCCGTTTTTTTTTTTTTTTTGTTGGCATTGTAATGCCCATTTATTCATTCATCCAGCCATTCATTCATCCAATACCAATGAAAACTTTGCAGATTTTGAACATATTGACATATCGACAAATTACTTTAAAGCCAAACATCGTTGACGTTGACATAAAGTGGGCAAATATCACACAACTTCATTAGAGTTGTATATTGAATTGGTGATGTTAAATGCTGTCGGCTTGCCTTTTGGCAGACATACATATTTTTGTTTTGTTTTGTGATTCTCAGCAATATTTCATGGTATACGACGGTAGCGGCTCCATAAAACTGGTTAACACCATTTGCCTGGAAAAAATGACTTTCAGGGTAAGAACAAAAAACAACAACAACAAAAATTAAATATGAAAATAAAAATACGTAAAAGTAGATTTTTTCGAAAACAAAAAAAGAAAATAAAATGAAAATGTCGACAATTCATCAACAAGGACAAATATTATTGTAACACATACAAGAGTTTCCGATTTGTTTGGATATTGTCATGGTCAATATTGTTGATGATGTTGATGGTGCGCAAGCAACATTGCCATCCTCCTCCTCGTTGAGCTCAAGCGTACACAAGGACAATAAATCAATAGATGGAGATTCTGTGTGAGTGCGGGTGTGTGTGTGTTCCGTTGTGTTGGTTTAAAGGAGTCAGCAATGAATAAATGTTGTAGGAGTTTATATAGTTGGCTGACAATGTGATGACACCAATGAAAAGGACACGATGACTCTGTGCTCGAAGGTTGTGACATATCCACCATCCTGTACACGGCAGCAGCAGCAGTAGCAAAGTTGCAACTTCACGGCTATATGCCATACAAATACAGTTTGCTGTTGTTGAGTTGAGTGACAATAATGAATTTACTTTTTGTCAATAACAAACGAACACCAAAAACGGTCAAAACTTCATTTATTCTGTTTGTTTAGTTTTGTTGTTATAAAAACAAAAAAGAAGGGGATATGAAGTCAAAAAAAAGAAAAACAAATAAAAATCCACCAAAGTGATTCAACTGAAACAACTTTTATTTATCTCTCACTCACATACTATTTGTTGTCCATGTCCAATGGACAAGTTAAGTTGTTGTTGTTGTTGCAATTCCCAGTATCATCTACAATTCCTGAGTAGTATTTTTCTTTATCTATCCCACCATGGATGGCACGTCCATTTGCCAGAATGGATAGATAGCCAGGCCTATTGTCATAACAATGAATGGGAGGAAAAAAAGAAAAACATTGTGTGGATGTACCAATCGCAGCCAATGATTTGTCACGTTCTATTTTGCTTCTTCTGTTAGAACAATTAAGCAAATGATGTAGAATACGTGGAACTTGGCAAAGTTTAACAACAATAAAAAACAAGGCAAAGGAAAACAAGGAACTTATTTGGCTAGCAGTTTATGTTGCAGGAAACACCAATTTATTCAATTTAAATATTTTGTTTTAAATAATGGAAATTTTGTCTATATATCGTATGATTAATATTAATATAGTGAGTGCACTGTGGCGCCTTAGAAATATTCTGTTAAATATTTATCATAAAATATCGCTGAACTTAACTCAAAATCCTTATGTTTACGTATTCCAAAAATAACCCAAGTTCAACTTTATACCTTCAGACTTTAGGCTAAAATTCATTTCGCGCTTAGAACATAGGAAAATTAAGACCCAGTTATGTTTCTTTCAACAAGGAATTGTTGAGTGAAAGTTAAACACTATTAATTTTTATTTATTTTTCTGCTTTCTTTGTTCTTTATTGAAGATTTAATACATAAGGTGACTAGGTGGGTATGAGTAGTATCATACCTCATACGCCATGGGTTACACTTTAAGTAATGAATAGTGCGTATGGGTAACATCAATAGTTATACGCATCCTTGTACTTTTTTCATTGGAGTTGAATGAAAAAGGAAATCCAAATAGATTCACACACAAACATCAAAATGTTTGTTATATACGCAGTTCATCATGCATATCTGGTGTGAAAGTGGCTTCTCTGGCAATGCTTCGAATCTTATACTTATACTACTTATTGTAATCAATTTGTATCCACAGGCCATGATAAATTGTTGTACCATCCTTTACCCATTCTGTAATATTCGTCGAAAATATCTCGATATCCTCAAGTCTTAGGCTAACACTTTGATGCGATCAAAAATGTGCCGCAACAAAATAATTTTTTGGGCCGCACGTATGTTTGGACGAAATCAGTTTGAGACAATGTCGAGTCGATTTAGACATGTCCGTCTGTCGATAACTCTCCAACTGATCAACTTCTTTGATCGAAACTTTGTTCCTACATTTAAATAAAATCCGAAGAAAGACCACCGATATGGCTACTCCTTCGAGTACCTCTCCAAAAAAGTTCAACATTTTGGCGCAAATGGTTGTTAATTATGTTTTTTAAATGAGTTGTCGAAGAAATAACCCACATGCGTAGAATAAGTACAAATGACTATATTGGTATGACTATATTGGTATCAACCGAATTAACAAAATTTTTGAAAATTGAAAAAAAAAAAAATTAAAAATCTACGAATTTTGGTAATTGATTAAGATTTAAAAAAAAAGCACAAAATCCGGTTACACACTGGTCCTTAATCGAGAAAAGTCCATTCATTTTGGCAATTTTGGTAATTGAATTGAAATAGTTTTTAAATAATCCACGCATTTTGGTAATTGAAAAAAATATATTGGTAATTGAAAAACAAAATTTAAAAATCCACGACCTTGGTAATTGAAAAAACAAAAATAATTTTAAAAAAAATCCACGCATTTTGGTAACTAAAAAAATAGTTTTTTTTTTAAATCCACGCACTTTGGTAATTGAAAAAAGTAGAAAAAAAGTTTTTAAAAAATCTACGCATTTCGGTAATTGACGAAAATAGTTTTTAAAAAAATCTACGCATTTCGGTAATTGACGAAAATAGTTTTTAAAAAATCTACGAATTTCGGTAATGGACGAAAATAGTTTTTAAAAAATCGACGCATTTCGGTAATTGACGAAAATAGTTTTTAAAAAATCCACGCATTTTGGTAATTGAAAAAAATAGTTTTTAAAAGATCCACGCATTTTTGTAATTAAAAAAATTAAAACAGCCACGCACCTTGGTAATTGAAAAAAATTATTTTTAAAAAATCCACGCATTTTGGTGGTAATTGAAGAAAAAAAATGATTTTTAAAAAATCCACGCATTTTGGTGGTAAAAGAAGAAAAAAATAATTTTTAAAAAATCCACGCATTTTGGTGGTAATTGAAATTTTTTTTTAAAAAATCCACGCATTTTGGTGGTAATTGAAAATTTTTTTAAAAAATCCACGCATTTTGGTGGTAATTGAAGAAAAAATAATTTTTTAAAAATCCACGCATTTTGGTGGTAATTGAAAATTTTTTTAAAAAATCCACGCATTTTGGTGGTAATTGAAGAAAAAATAATTTTTTAAAAATCCACGCATTATGGTGGTAATTGAAAATTTTTTTAAAAAATCCACACACCTTGGTAATTGAAGAAAAAAATAATTTTTAAAAAATCCACGCATTTTGGCAATTGAAAAAAATAGTTTTTAAAAAAGGTTCGCATTTTGGTAATTTAAAAAAAAGTTTATTAAAAATCCACGCCCTTGGGTAATTGAAAAAAAACAAAATAGTTTTTAAGAAATAAGGGCGTGGATTTCTTAAAAACTATTTTGTAATTGAAAAAAAAATACTTTTTGAAAAATCTACGCATTTTGGCAATTGAAAAAAATAGTTTTTAAGAAATACACGCAATTGGGTAATTAAAAAAAATCTTTTTTAGAAAATCTACGCATTTTGGTAATTGAAAAAAAAATAGTTTTTAAAAATCCACGCATTTCGTAATTAAAAAAGAAGTTTCTAAAAATTCCACGCATTTTGGTAATTAAAAAATTTGTTTTTAAAAAATCCACGCATAAATATTTTTTAAAAAATCCAATCATTTAAATAATTAAATAAAAATATTTAAAACAACCAGGCATTTGGATATTTAAAAAAATATTTTGTTACAAATCAACGCATTTGGATATTAAAAAAATATTAAATTTTTTAAAGATCCACCCAGTTTGGTTATTGAAAAAAAGAATTTTTAAAAATTTTGAAAAAAGAAAATTTTGGTAAGTGTAAAAATATTTTTTAAATAACCAGCACATTTTGTGATTTGAAGAAATATTTGATATACATATATGAAAAAATATTTCTTAAAAACTAACGCATTCTTGAAATTGAAAAAATAATTTTTAAAAACTCTATGAAAAAATATTTCTTAAAAAATATATATTTTTAAAAAATCTACGCATTTTGGTAATTAAAACATTTTTTGTTAACAATCATTGCGTCGATTTTTGGTAAATTAAAAATAAATTTTTTTAAAAATCTACTCATTTTAAATTATCAAAATCAAAAAAAATCACGCATTTTCGTAATTTAATAAATATATATTTTTTTAAATCCATTCATTTAAATAATTAAAAAAGATATTTTCAAAAAATCCACGCATTTGGATATTTTAAAAAATATTTATTTTTAATACATGCATTTGAATAATTAAAACGAATATTTTTTAAATCTTCGCATTTGGATATTCAAAAAAAGATGCTTTTTTTTTTAATTCACGCATTTCAATAAATAAAACGAATATTTAAAAAAAAAAATTTAAAAATTTCACGCCTTTAGATAATCAAAAAAAAATATTGTTTAAAAATCCGCGCACTTTGATAATTAAAAAAATATAAAAAATTTAAATCTGCGCCCATTTTTTACAAAAATCCACGCATTTATGGAAAAAAATTGACGCATTTTGGCAATAAAAAAAAATATTTTTAAAAAATTTGCGCATTTTGATATTTAAAAAAATATTTTTTTTAAATCCACGCATTTGGTTAGTTACAACGAATATTTAAAAAAATCCTCGCATTGGATATTCAAAAAAACGTTTTTAAAAAATCCACGCATTTGGATAATCAAAAAAATATTTTTTTAAAAAATCCACGCACTTTTATAAATAAAAAAAAATGTTTTTCAAAACCCACGCATTCTGAAAATTAAACAAATATTTTTCAAATCTACGCCTATTTGTTAAAAAAATAACGCATACTGGAAATAAAAAAAAACCATATTTTTAAAATCTACGCCTATTTTTTTAAAAAATTAAAAATATTTTTAAAATTTAACATTTTGGTAATAGAAAATATTGGTTTAAAAAATCGAAGCATTTTGGCAATAAAAAATATTCTTTAAAAAATCCACGTATTTTGATATTAAAAAACTATTTTTTAAATCCACGCATTTAGATAATTAAAACGAATATTTTTTTAAAAAAAAATCCTCGCATTTGGATATTCAAAAACCATTTTTTAAAAAATCCACCCATTTGGATAATCGAAAAAATATTTTTTTAAAAAATCCACTCACTTTGATAATTAAAAAAAAAATATTTTTTTAAAACCCACGCATTCTGAAAATTAAAAAAAATATTTTTCAAATGTACGCCTATTTTTTTACAAAAATCCACGCATTATGGAAAATTAAAAAAAAAAAAATTCAAATTTACGCCTAATTTTTACAAAAATCCACGCATTATGGAAAATTAAAAAAAAAAAACAAAATTTTAAAATCTACGCCTATTTTTTAAAAAAAGAAAAATATTTAAAAAAAATCGACTCATTTTGGTAATAGGAAATATTTGTTTAAAAAATCGACGCATTTTGGCAATAAAAATATTTTTTTAAAAAATCCTCGCTTTTTTGTAATTAAAAAAATATATTTTTTTTAAATCCACGCATTTTAATAATATAAAAATATTTTGGTAATGCATTTTGGTAATTAAAAAAGTATTTTTTATTACATCCACACATTTCGGCAAAATATTTTTTAAAAAATCTACAAATTTTGCCAAATTAAAAAAATGAAAAACACATATTTAAAAAAATCCACGCATTTGGATCCAAAATACGAAAAAATATTTAAAAAAATAATCGACACTTTAAAATATACGCTTAAAGCTTCCAAAACTTATTTTGTTATTCACAAAAATGTTATTTATTTTTAAAATTAGGGATCTGTCCATAGTCCATTTAGGTCCACCAATCCTATTATTTAATTATCTTTTTTTTAAGTTCTAGTCCTATTAACCTGTCGACAAAGCCTGCTTATCTTTTTCATATGTGTGTTAAAAAACACATATAAAAGTTGAGCTATTATTACCTAATGAGTGCTTTGTTACAATTTCCTTTTTTTTCATAATACAAACTGAACATGACATCAAAAATGCCCATTGTCATTAAATCTCTGCATCAGTTTCAAACTTTCTATTTGGGTATTTATTTTTAAAGAACTAAAACAAATATTACAATGCCATTGTGTTTGTTTGTTATTTTGATACATTGTTGTTGACATGTCAAATAGAAAGTAAACAACAACGCCACCAGCAACTGCAGCAACAATGATATGCAGCAAAGTAAATCATATTTATTGGCTGTCAATACAATTTGCATTTGTTTCAATATTATACAAAATGCAAATGTAAATATTACCCCCCCTCTGAGTCTCTGGTTTTATTTCTACCCTTTGTCACTCTTACCTATGGGAAAAAGTGTTTACTTAAACATGAATGTGAATAAAAGAAAATGGGTTATTGGAAAGGGATAATAAATAGAAATTTGGAATATTTGTTTGGGAACTCTGTGGCGTGTGAGAATTATTATTACTACTACTATGGGGCATATTGTTGATATTAATTTATATTGGAATGTGGAGCGCATGATTTATAAATCAAATTAATTTAAATGAGATTATTTAAAAAATTCACGCATTATTTTAGTAATTGAGAAAAATATATTCACGCATATTTGGAAATGAAAAATATTTTTTTCAAAAAATCCACGCATATTGTAATTGAAAAAATATTAAAAAAATACGAGTGCATTGATAGTTAAAACAAAAATTTTAGCGATTGTAGAAAAGTATTTATTAAAAATCCTCGAAATTGGTATTTGAAAAATATTTTTTTTAAAAAAATTCACGCATTTTGGTAATTAAAAAAATATTTTTGGCAAATCCACATATTTCTGTAATTGAAAAACAAAAAAAATATTATAAAGATACGTCACTTGTTCTCAAAAATTATTTTAACCTTTAAAATGTAATTATTTCACATATAATTCAATTTATATAAATTACAACATTTGACCTTTCAATACAACTCCTGTCATAATCCCCACTTAAAAAATAATTATTAACCATATTTGTTTACCCTAACCATAATGCGATTGTTAACATATTTACTATATAAGTATTTATATAAATCATTTGTTATGATATGATTGACTGATTGATTGATTTTTCTTTCTCCCCCTGTTCCCTGCAACAATATTCAGTTACACAATAAGAGGTGAATTGCACACACATATTCTTACATACATACATATATATGTAAATAATATGGCACAATAGCAACATTATGTGCAATTGTAATTTGAAGTTATTGCAAACATATCTTCAAGCTATTGACTTTATTGGTATGACGGTAATTGTTTTTCAATGATGTTGAGGTAATAAATTTCATTTTGTACAAATTATCTATTGAAGGCTCTTTTATTTGATAATGAATGCCATTACCGTTTGGGTGTGTATTTGTGTGAAAACTGCAAATGTTTACTCTTGACTTTATTCTTTTTATTGAAGGACTTTTGTGTGTTGGGTTATGGTTGTGTGTGTGAGTTTGTGTACAAAAGGTCATTGTTTATATGCAAAATTTGTGCTGTGAAATGCTGAAAATAATTGCTTTTTGTCTGTGTAGCTTTATTTGTTATGCTGCGTACGCTCGCTTGTCCTCTCTCTCTCCCAATACATTCGAAGAACGTTGACATTTTAATGACGCACACAAACAACTGGGAAAAATTGAAATTTAAATATTTAATCAAAATTAAATTAAACAAAATAAATTGATAGCAAATGATTGATGATGAATGATCAAAGGGAATATTTCTTTTTGAGTTTTTTGATTTATTAAATATATTTTCTGTCAGGCTTGTCGTGGAGACAAACGCACAGAGAGATGAAAGGAAGTTGCAGAGATTTCAAGAACAATTTTAAAAAATTATAATTTAAACAAAATAATAAATTATAATAAATTTTTTCATTCTTGCGGTGCGCTCATATAAAGATGAAAGGAAGTTTAAGAGAATTCAGGGAAATTTCGTTTAAATTATAAACAAAATTAGCTCAGTGTTCAAATCTACGCTTGAGTAAACCAATTCTTGGTTCGAAGAACAACTTCTTTTTTGGGGTACTTAACTACGTGTATGCAATCGGCTAATATCCTCAGTATTTCAACAAAAATGAATTGAATGTGGTCCAACAGCTCACTTTTCCTTTCCATTGCAATGTCATTTTGGCCTTTAATCCACATAACATTTTAATTATATTAAATACTTATGTACATATAAAAATATGTTTTTTTTTTGTTTCTGAGAAATGCACTTTTAATTTATGTTAAATATTATAAAGCAAATTTGTTGGATAATCCTTATAATTAACGTTTCGAAACAGCTGTCAGCAGTAATATGATCATCATCACTATTATCAATGCCATGAAGGTATTAGCATTATTGGCTTTATTATAATTCGTTTAATTTTTAAAATCAACATAATATGCCAATGAATAAATAAGCCCAAAATTTATACAACAACAACAACAGCAAATTGTTCGTTCTATTTATTTTAATGACATTTGACACAGATAGTATGCAAATCTATAGAAATTAGTCAGGTAGATAATATTTTTTGAAAATATGTATGTGCAAATATATTTGTTTATTAAAAATCAAATCTAATTAAAATATAACGCTAAATTGCATTGAAAAGGGGGAGACGTGGGCGAGGGGAAAATTCAAATGGCAGTGAGGTAGTAATGGCAATAGGAGTATTATAGTACGTTTACATATAAGTGGGTTTAGTAAATACAGTAGGTCCCAAATGTCAAATCTAAGTAAATCCTCCTAATGACAACTCCACGCATTTTGGTAATTGAAAGAAATATTCTATTTTTGCCTTATTAAAGCGAAGGTCATTTATAGTGAATTTTTTATTTAATTAGTTAATTCTCTTTCGAGTTGAACTTTCATGACCTAAGAGATACATTGAAAAAGTAGGAGTCTACCGAATTTCCACGCATCCAAATATTCTTTTACAAAATCCACGCATTTTGGTAATTGAGACAATATTTTCTTACAAAAACTTACGCATTTTGGTAATTGACAAACAAATATTTTTTAAAAATCCACGCATTTTGGTAATTGCGAAAAATATATTTTTAATAAAATCGACGCATTTTGGTAATTGCGAAAAATACATTTTTCAGTAACTGAAAAAAAATATTTAAAAAAAAAATCACGCATTTTGGTAAGTGAAAAAAAAATATTTCTTAAAAAATCTTGGCCATTTGGTAATTGAAAAAATATTTATTTAAAAAATTCATGCATTTTGGTAGCTAAAAAATATTTTCTTTTAAAAATCTATGCATTTTGGTAATTGAAAAACATATCTTTTTTTAAAAATCAACGAATTTTTGTAATTGAAAAAATATTTTTTTTAAAAATCCGCGCATTTTGGTATTTAAACAAAATATTTTTTAAAAAATCCATGGATTTTGGTAATTGAAAAAAAAAATATTTCTTAAAAAATTCATGGCCATTTGATAATTGAAAAAATATTTATTTAAAAAATACATGGATTTTGGCAATTGAAAAAAAAAAATATTTCTTAAAAAATCTTGGCCATTTTTTAATACTCAACTAATATTTGTAATTGAAAAAATATTTTTTTAAAAAAATCCACGCATTTAGGTAATTGAAAAAAATATATTTTTTTTAAATCAACGCATTTTGTCAATTTAATGAAATATTTTTTAAAAAATCCACGCATTTTCGCAAATTAAACTCAACTCTAACGAGAAAATAATTAAAATTAATATTAAAAAATGATCCTCGCCCTAATAAGCAAAATGTTCAAAATAAATAAAATCAGCTTGAGCCATGCTGAGGTTTGAACCCACGTCCTTGAAAAACATGGAAGCCATACAATGATTGAAGAAATATTCAGCTTTCTAAAAAAATTGCATTTGAAAGAGGAAAAGTTAGCTGATAGCGAAGCCGCTCCACAGCCGATATGTCTGATGAGCCTGTCCCAAAGGCGAAACATGTCACATAGTGGTGATTGTGTGGGTTCAAATCTTCGGCTTTCCTTTTTCACTTGCAAATATCGTTGGTCATTAAGCTCGACTCTAACGCGAAATTAATTAAGAGAAAAAATATTTTTTGTTTAATTCACGCATTTTGGTAATTGAAAAAATATTTAAAAGAAAATCCATGAATTTTGGTAATTGAAAAAATATTTAAAAGAAAATCCATGAATTTTGGTAATTGCAGGAATATTTTTTAAAAAAATCCACTCATTTTTTTTAATTGAAAAAATATTTTTTTAAAAAAGTCAATGCCTTTTTTATTGAGGAATATTTTTAAAAAAAACCCATACATTTCAGTTATTGAAACAATATTTTTTAAAAAAATCCATGCCTTTTTTTAATTGAAAAAATATTTTTTAAAATAAGCAATGCCTTTTTTAATTGAAAAAATATTTTTTAAAAAAAGCAATGCCTTTTTTAATTGAAAAAATATTTTTTAAAACAAGCAATGCCTTTTTTAATTGAAAAAATATTTTTTTAAAAAAGCAATGCCTTTTTTTAATTGAAAAAATATTTTTAAAAAAATACATGAATTTCTGTAATTGAAAAAATATTTTTTATAAAAAATCCACGCATTTATTGAAAAAAATATTTTATATAAAAAATCCACGCATTTAATGAAAAAAATATTTTATATAAAAAATCCACGCATTTTTTGAAAAAAAAAATTTAGAAAAAATCCACGCATATAATAAAAAAAAAAAATTATAAAAAATCCACGCATTTAATGAAAAAAATATTTTTTATAAAAAATCCACGCATTTAATGAAAAAAATATTTGTTATAAAAATCCACGCATTTTGATAATTGAAAGAAAATATTTTTTTAAAAATCCAAGCATTTTGATATTTAAAGAAAATATTTTTTTATTTCTTAACAAATATTTTCTTTATTTAAAGTAATTGAAAAAATATTTTTTAAAAAATCCCCGCATATCGATAATTGAAAGAAAATATTTTTTTAAAAAATCCACACATTTTGGTAGTTGAAAAAAATAATTTTTAAAAAATCCACGCATATTGATACTTGAAAGAAAATAATTTTTAAAAAATCCACGCATTTTGATAATTGAAAGAAAATATTTTTTAAAAATTCCACGCATATTGATAATTGAATGAAAATATTTTTTAAAAAATCCACGCATATTGATAATTGAAAGAAAATATTTTTTTAAAAAAATCCACGCATATTGATAATTGAAAGAAAATATTTGTTAAAAAATACACACATTTTGGTAATTGAATATTTTTAACAAATCCACGCATATCGATAATTGAAAGAAAACATTTTTTAAAAAATCCAAGCATTTTGATATTTAAAGAAAATATTTTTTTATTTCTTAACAAATATTTTCTTTATTTAAAGTAATTGAAAAAATATTTTTTAAAAAATCCCCGCATATCGATAATTGAAAGAAAATATTTTTTTTAAAAATCCACACATTTTGGTAGTTGAAAAAAAGATTTTTTAAAAAATCCACGCATATTGATACTTGAAAGAAAATAATTTTTAAAAAATCCACGCATATTGATACTTGAAAGAAAATAATTTTTAAAAAATCCACGCATATTGGTAATTGAAAGAAAATAATTTTTAAAAAATCCGCGCATACTGACAATTGAAAGAAAATATTTTTAAAAAAATTTAAAAAAAAGAAAGTATTTTTTAAAAAATCTACTCATTTCAGTAACTGAAAAATATTTTTTAAAAAATCCACGCATATTGATACTTGAAAGAAAATAATTTTTAAAAAATCCACGCATTTTGATAATTGAAAGAAAATAATTTTTAAAAAATCCACGCATATTGGTAATTGAAAGAAAATAATTTTTAAAAAACCGCGCATACTGATAATTAAAAGAAAATATTTTTAAAAAAATTTAAAAAAAAGAAAGTATTTTTTAAAAAATCTACACATTTCAGTAACTGAAAAATATTTTTTAAAAAATCCACGCATATTGATAATTGGAAGAAAGTATTTAAAAAAAATCCACGCATATTGATAATTGAAAGAAAATAAAAAATTCACGCATTTGATAATTAAAAAATATTTTTAAAAAATACACACATTTTGGTAATTGAAAAACATTGAAAGAAAAAATATTGAAAAAAAATATTTTTTTTTTATAAAATTCCTCGAATATTTTACAATTCCTAAGAAAAATGTTCACCACTACGCCTTTGTGTGAAAAATATATAATTAGTCCTTCACAGTAATATGAAAAATTTTGTATATTCATTAGCTTATATTTTTGTCAAGGACTCTTAATGAATCCCCCCATTAACTTAATAGTAAAGAGTATCAGCGAATTTTCAATATGATTTCAAACAATAGTTTTTTCAATATCAAATACTTTTAGGATTATGTTATTGCTATCTGCAATTTTGTGTTTGAAATTGACATTGAGTGGTGCAATACTTGTGTCTAACCAATCCAAAAAAAAAGTGAGATACTAAAACCAATATTCATGCAATCAAAACTAAAAATGTGAATTGCTTAGTTTAGTCTCTCCATTCCATTTGTTAGTGGAATCTAATGGTGTTTATTTTGAAAATACCATTATTGCAATGGTACAAATAAGAACAGGAAATCAAAAACTAAATGGAATCAAAACTAAAATAAAAAAATTCCCCGCCAAATATATTGTGGTTTAAAATGTTTTTTGCCTTTGTATGTGTAAGGATGCCACATAAATGTCAGAAAAAAATTAAAAAACCAAGTTGAGAACGCAACAAAAATGTCTGAGTTTTGTTAACTGGATTTACCACAAAATAACTGCAGGCCACAAATATACATATTGAGAAAAAATACGGAAAATTGAACAACCATAAAAATTACATAGACCAAAGGCACAACAGCAACAACAACCACACGAAAAAACGCAGTCAATTTCCTGTTACTTTTTTCCCTGGCATCAACAAGAAAGGAGAACATCATCACTGCAAGTAGAAAATGTAAAATACAGTGGATTACAATAGAAAAGCTACAAATAACTCTATGTATAAGGTTTGTACTAAGGGAATACAATAGTGTGTATGGTTTTTTGGAATTTTGGAGTTTTCTGGGCTTGTAACAAACAAAAACATTTTATATATAAGTATTTTGTATATTTTTAGATACAAGACTCCTCTAATTAATGTCTACCATAGGTGAAAAAGCTTTCATATCTAATTGTATTTAAGAAATACTTTCATTAACCCACTGTTAT
>NW_027411644.1:51716003-51741003 GCF_047663935.1 Musca autumnalis | reverse complement strand
CATGCCGGGCATCAGCGCGTAGAGGAAAAAATACAAACCACAAAATTAAAAATAAATCTTACCGTAAAAATTTATTTACATTGGAAGAATAAAAAAACCGATAATAATAAATATAGCATTTTTTGCAATAAATCAATTATTTGCAATTCATTTGGTCGAACAAGCGAGCCGCATTTATGATGATGGGGCTGAGATACGAATATTTCTGAAAAAGAAACACTATATTAAAAGAAATTAAGGAAAGATGATGAATAAACGATAAAAATGATGGGATGGCGTATAAGTAATGTTAATAAAAGTAATGGGTGGACGTATGAGTATTGTTAATTTTATTTCAACGAGGGGTTATTGGTGCGTATGAGAACTTATACGAATGACTTTAAGTGTTACTAAATCAAACCAAAATTTTGAAAATCTTTGAGAATTAAAAAAAAATTAAATTTAAATATTTTTTTTTATTTCTATGATTAAAATAGAGTAATATAAAGTAATGGGTGGACGTATGAGTATTGTTAATTTTATTTCAACGAGGGGTTATTGGTGCGTATGAGAACTTATACGAATGACTTTAAGTGTTACTAAATCAAACCAAAATTTTGAAAATCTTTGAGAATTAAAAAAAATTAAATTTAAATATTTTTTTTATTTCTATGATTAAAATAGAGTGTTTTTACCTTTTTTATACATGGACTCAGCTCTACTATAGACAGATTCTTCCGCTCGTCTAAATATGAACTCCCTTTTCAGTCTTCAGTTAAGTTTCATAAAGTTTCCATTCAGCATGTGTTTTGAAGCCTTTCCAGCTTGTCCACAAAGATTCAATCTACTAGAACCTAATAGCCTTACTTACTTACTTAGCTGGCCCATTACGGAACATTTGTTCCATAGACCGAACTAAGAAAAGATTTCCAATTCTCTCTGTTTCGTGCTTCGCTTTTTGGAATACCGCGCGTTGTCATCTCTTCATCCACTTGTTTGAGCCATATATTCTTTGGCCTGCCAACTCTGCGTGCACCGCCATGTGGCTCGAATATATACGCCTTTTTTGTTTGACGAGTTATGGCTTTGTTTTTAAAGTGCTTACTTAAGCCAAAGTAGCATCTGTTGGCCAATACAATTCTTCTTTTTATTTCACAACTGATGTCGTTTGTTGTGTTTACGGCGGTGCCGAGGTATACGAAGTCTTTTACTAGCTAAAAATTATAGGAACCAACTTCAACAGCTGGTCCGATCTCAATGGACGCATTGCGCGTCGACACCATCAGCTACGTCTTCTCGCAGTTTACCGCCAGACCCACTTTAGCCGATTCTCCTTCGACCTTCATAAAGGTATCGGTTACTTCTTTTACTGATCGTCCCATGATGTCTATGTCATCAGCAAAAGCAAGTAACATGTGGCTATTGGTGTAGATTGTGCCACTTCTTTTGACGTTTGCCTCTCGTATAACCTTTTCTCGCAGGATGTTGAAAAGATCACACGAAAGGCTGTCTCCTTGCCTGAAACCTCTTTTGGTACAAAACTCTTCGGAGAGGTTATTTCCTATTTTAACTGAAGATCTTGTGTCAGTTAGAGTCATTTTACAAAGCCGAATGAGATTTGCGGGGATACCAAATTCAGACATGGCTTAGAGTACCTTTGAACGTAGCGGGCTGTCGAAGGCTGCTTTATAATCGACAAAAAGGTGGTAGGTGTCGATCTGCATCTCTTGGGTCATCTCCAGGATTTGCCGCAAGATAAATATGACACTATCTTGTAGGCGATAGGGAGAAGACTTATGCCCCTATTGTTGGAGCATAAAGTAGTATCTCCTTTCTTATGGACGGGACACAGGATGCTCAGGTTCCAATCGTCGGGTACGCGTTCTTCCTGCCAGATGGAGCTAAGTAGCTGATGCATACACCTTATCAGCGTGTTGCCTCCGGTTTTAAACAGCTCGGCTGGTAGGCCATCAGTTCCTGCTGCCTTATTATTCTTCAGCCGGTTTATTCCTGTCTTTACCTCATCTTGGCCGGGTGGTACACATTCAATACCATTTTTTGGGATTGGATCTGTGGTATCTTCTTCGACTTCGCTACTATTGGATACCAACAGTTTGGAAAAATGCTCTTTCCATAGCACACTATCTGTATCAGTTACCAGTTTATCTTGCTGGTCACTACAGGAGGATGTGCCAGTTCCAAAGCCATCAGTTTGATGTTTCACTCTTTGGTAGAATTTTCGGACTTCATTCTGTCTCCAGTACATCTTGATTAGTTCACACTCCCGCTTTTCCATCTCTCTCTTTTTCCTGCGGAAAAGACGTTTCTCCTCTCTTCTTTTCTCCCGATACCTCTCTTGTGCGCTACGCGTTGCTATTGATTGTAAAGTAGCCCTATATGCCGCATTTTTCTCTTCGGTAGCAGCACGACACTCCTGGTCATACCATGGAGGTCTCTGGTATCCAAGTACTGATTTTGCGGCTGTTTGCATGGAGTGGGCAATGTTTTGTCATTGTCCTGATATGTTATCGGGACGAGAAGTGCTTTGATTATGCAGTTCGGCCAGTTGAGTGGAATATGCTGTAGCTATCTGTTGCGATTGCAGCTTACCGATGTCCAACTTTCGTGTTGTGTCTGTTCGCACTTTGTTTGCTACGTTTAATCTGGTACATACCTTTGCTGCAACAAGGTAGTGGTCCGAGTCTATGTTTGCACCTCGGAGCGATCGTACATCCAACACGCTTGATGCATGTCTTCCATCTATCACAACGTGATCAATTTGATTTCTTGTTCTTTGATCTGGCGACAGCCAGGTGGCCTTATGAATATCGAGATGTTTAAATCTGGTACTGCTAACTACCATGTTTCTTGCAACTGCAAAGTCTATCAGCCTCATACCATTGTCAGATGTTTCACTGTGGAAACTGAATTTCCCAACTGTTGGGCCAAAGATATTCTTCTTTCCAATTTTGGCATTAAAATCGCGTAGTATAATTTTAATGTCATGGGCAGGGCAACGGTCATAAGTTTCTCCTATTATTAGAACCTAATAGCCTCTGTTCGTATTTTCCTCATCAGGTTTCTGATTGACAATAAAATACAAATTAATGCTTATTTGTGGTAGGGAGCGTATGAATTCTGTCACTATGTATACGCTCCCCTAAATGCCTTTCGAAAATTACATAGTACCGGTATTAGGGTTATGACTTTTTTACAACCTCATATCATAAAATTAAATTAAATCTTAATTATAAAGTGATTCGATAAAAAAAGCTTCCGCATAAAAAGCTTTTAAAGTTTTTATTTTTCAGAACTTTTGACCATTTTTTGAAGTCACTATAAGCAGATATTTAGCCGAAAACAAGGTATAGGGGCACACGACATAACCGAAATAACATAACCGTTAGTTTCTCACTATTTTATCGTCGTATTATTACATATATATATCATTTTATATTATAATGTTATATATAATATTATATATAATAATATTTCATATATCATAAAAATTAAAAGTGGTTTGTGCGGGATCCTTTTTAATATTTATGTGAAATAAAATTATTAATAGACAAATAATTTTGTAAAAAAACATTTTTTTTAATTTCATAGTATTTTATCCAAAAAAATTTTTAAAGTGATTTATGAGAAACCTTTTTATAAAAAAAATGAAATGAATGTTATTTTAGGCATAAGTAGACAAAAGTTCATTCATTCTCACTACAGGAAATCATTTTTGATAAAAAATTTCTAAAATTCATAACCCTAATCTGTACATAAATACCTATTTGCTCATCTTAAATAACTTCTACGCCAGGGCTGGTAATTTTGTTCAATTAGTTCTTATTGGCCAATTTTGCGTATGATTTTTAAAAATATAATCAGTATTTCTATTTAATGTTTATCTCAAATGCCAGCTAATGTCCCGTATTATATTTCTACCTCGTGACCGACTAAAATGTCTCGTTTTATAACGAGAACAATTTAGTGTTGAAATGTACTGATTACTTTGTGTTCCCTTCATCTGCGGCTGCTGCTACCTCTCATCTCAATTTTCAAGTTGTCCATTATAATGCCCCCTAGTCCAATCAAAAGGAAAAAAGTTCCTCTATTACTATTTACCGCATCTGACTTTCGATCGGTGTGATAGGGAGCGTATGAATACTGACAATATGTATACGCTCCCCAATCCCATTAGAAAATTACTTAGCATCTATAAATAATGTCCCCTTTGCTCATCTAAAATAACTCATACGCTCTACAGACCTGGTTATTTTATTCAAATTATTTTAATTGGCCTAGTTTAAGTATGATTATTAAGCATTTATAATTTTATTCAACTTTCTTAGTTTTTATTTAGCAAAAAAAAATAAATGTCCATTAAATATTAATTTCACGTTTTTTCTTCTCTCTTTCTAGGTATGTTTAAAATTCTTTAAAAACAGAAAAAAATCAATCAAACCTTCGAATGGTAAGCTAAATTATGCAGCATTTTCCCTTAAATAGTTTATGAGTTTTATAAATATTTCTTACCAACAAAACCCATCAATAATGTAGGTCATGTTTTATTTAAACCCTTGTTACTTTATTGCGATATGCATTAGTTAAGAAGTAAACAAGAACCAAAAATGAAAAAGAAAAATAAACAAATCAATTTCAACCACAAAATGTTTGAAAGTAAAATCTATTTTAAAATTCACATGACTTCATCGTATTGTGGTTAGGAAAGTCAAACTTCAAGTTAAAATAAATAACGAAGAAACCCCAGATCCCAAAAAAAGAAGAAAATAAACAAACAGTAATGGTTTCAAAAATATAAAACAAACATTTGTTGCAAGGCAGAAGAGAAAGAAGGGTAGGCTACTTAGAGGATATATAGATTTTGGGATTTATGTTTGTTTTGGTGTCTTATAGGGCAAATGTAGAAAGGATAAGTAGAGAAAACGGATGGATACAGACAGTAACGTGGAATTGAGAGGGGGTATTGTTTCTCACAATTTAATCGAATATAGTAAGTTGGATATAAAGAAGCATGTTAAGGAAATAAATGTATTTGTTCTACTGTAGCACTATAAATTTTTTTTAAACTAAAAACATTTAAATCCTAATTAAGTTATTTTAAACTAGAAAATATAAGTGCTAAGGTCTGTAAAGATGACATCAATAAATTAATTTTAAAATAATATTTTAATTCCCTAGAAATCCAAATGATAATAAAATTAAATCAAATAACTCGAAAATGTCTATACAGTAATAATTTCGCAGAGGTATAGAATTGTAATGAAGTTGGTTGCGTATAAGTGTTTATAGCACTAATACGTCACAAGGATTCCTAGGCAAATAACTTGAAGGGTAAATACCACAAAAAGATCGAACACTTTTGTGTAAGGCTGTTCGAAAAAGGCCATTTGAGAATCAGTTTAAAGCTCTACAATAAATAAGTCTAATTTTCATCTAGATCATACATACAAATTCAATTTCCTTCTTTTATTTCAGTGTTTTTAATTTTGTTTTGTCAGCGCTTTTCTTCATTACCAAATAATCGTCACACAAATGTCCAAAAATCAGTTCTACCAATTTGTTACCCTAAGAAATTTGTCTGGTAGAAGAGAAAACCATTTCACTCTCTTAAAAATTGCTTCCAGTTTTACCACTTTTTGAGGTTAAGGAAAGCTTTGCAGGTTGAAAATAGTAAAAATGATAACCTCAGGAAAGTAAAGGAACACAACTATTATCTAAAGGAAGAGCTTCATCTTGTCTAAAGACACCTGCTCCATTCCATAATTAAGTTCGTAATAAATAGACTCAGATTACATTCATCTCATCCATAATGTCTTCATTCAGCTCATCTATATAGACTCCCTTCAGTCTAGTCAGATAGTCTACTGAGACTATGATGCTAAAAATACGTATTCGCCCTCCTTAAGATCTATCCGAAAATAACAATTATTATCTAGACATTGAGTCTCTTCAATTCGTCTAAAGATAATTTATTCAGTTTTCTTTTAGAAGCCTCGTTCAGCTGGTAGTACCTAGGGGTTGAGTTACTTTCTTCAGTTCGTCTTTAGAAGACTCATTCAGCTGGTCTATTTATAAACTGGCATTTCAGTTCGTCAATAAATAGACTCATATTTCTTGCAACTAATCTAAAAAGACTCATTTCCTCTGAAAATACGAGAATCATTTCCTTTGAAATTAAGAATCTTCGGTTCCAATTTTCCTTATCAGGTTTTTGATTTACAACAAGAATGGGAACGTATGAATACTGACGATATGTATACGCTACCCATAACTTCCAGAAGAAAATTACCATTATTGTTTTTTGTCTGTAGAGACTTCCTTCAGTTTCTTTATAGAAGCTCCCTTCTGTGTGTCTATAGAGAGACACAGACTCCGTTCAGCTCAATCATAAATATTCCACGCCACTCGTCCAAAAACTGCAGCTCTTTTATATAGACTCCCTTCAGCCTAGGCAATTAGTCTAAATCTGATCTGATCGACAACATAATCATGCAGTGCAGAAGGAGAGCGTATGAAAGCTGA
This sequence comes from Musca autumnalis, assembly GCF_047663935.1. Lineage (NCBI taxonomy): Eukaryota > Metazoa > Arthropoda > Insecta > Diptera > Muscidae > Musca > Musca autumnalis. The sequence continues at coordinate 51,734,484 of NW_027411644.1, read as the reverse complement.
CAATCTGTATTCGCTCCCCTTAAAGGTTATTCGAAAGTTCCCATTATTAACTCTTGATACAGGCCAATTTGGTTTGTCTATAGAGACTTCCTTGACTTTGTGATTAGAAGCTCACTTTAGTTCTTCTATATGTAGACTTATTTTTTAATTTGTCCATATATTTGTTTTTATATATATACATATATTGTTTTCAATTTCATTTAAAGGGACTGGACTACTTATAATACGTATTGTCCATCCAAATTATCAGTACTATCTATAGTTGTGTTCCTTTACTTGTCTGAGTTGACCACTTTTACCATTTTTAACCAGCAAAAAACACCAAAAATAGTCAAAGTGGAAGCAAGAGAGAGAACTAACTCTTCTAACACAGGCTACCAGACAAATTTCTTCGGGTAAAAAATGGTACAACTGATTTTTTGACATTTGTTTGGCGATTATTTGGCAATGAAAAAAAAACGAACGCTGACAAACCAAAATCAAAAACAGTGAAATAAAAGAAGGAAATTTAATTTTTATGTTTCAATTTGAATTTGGGGCTGGATTCTTGTTCTATGAAAATTTGAAATGAAAAATATTTTCTTTATAATTTTTTTCATTTGACAGTTTTTTCCTTTATAAAAGTTTTCATTTCACATTTTCATTGAAGCTGAATTGAGCACCAGGGTACCTATTCTGTAACCTTTTAACAACTTTACTCATCGTTTATTTTACAACATTTTCGTTTGTTTGTTTTGTAGTTGTTACAAAACCAAAAGCAATTTTAACAATAATTTAATCGATAAAAGTTACAGAATAGGCCTACAGAACTAAAATTTTTCCGTTCCTTTACTATTCTGGCAAAACTGCTCATGAGAGAGCAATTTTCTCTTTTACCCCTTTTACCATTAAAAAAGCAAAGAAACAAAGCTTATACATTATACCCTGTTCACACATTCTTAGGTTTATATGTAGATGTTAGTCCGTCCGTAGATATGTGTCTTTTTCATCTCATCTAATGAAAGACTGAGATTCCCTTCAGCCCATCTATAAGGTTTTCCTTAAGCTCGTCTCTACAGATTCACTGCAGCTTGTATAAAAGGACTATTTTCTTCTCTCGACTACATATTTTTTCTGTTCTTATACCGCCATATGAATGGGAGCGTATAACCACTGACACAACTCATACGCTCCCCTTTAAACAGCTATAGAAATGCAACTCAATATCTTTCCGCTTTCCTTAAACAATTTTTATCACAATCAAAGCAAACTACAGCTCATCTTATGTGACACTTTTCTAAATTATTTTTTTTAACTCGTCTAGAGATAGACTTATTTTTAGCTGAGATACTCTAATTAGCTTCTGCCTATCCATAAAGATTCCCTTGAACTCCCATTCGTGTATGCAGATTATTTTTGTGTTCCTTTTCTGTATGTGAATTAGAGCGTATGCCTACTGAAACCACTCATACGCTCCCCTTACAACACTTACAAAAATTGTGCTTAGTACGTTCCTGCCTTGCTTAAAAACGGGGCCACAATCAAAGCAAACACCAAATTTTTTTCGAAGAAATTTGCCACAAAATTTTACGAAGTATAAAATAAAGTCATACATTGACCAATACAAATACATTAGCGGAAAAACGAAAAAGCATCTATGCACACTTATACTAAAGCCTTTCTGTACCGAAAAAAAAAACAAAATGTGTGTTGAATCAATCCAAAAAGAGAAAAAACTAAACGTTTCTACTGATTGACCTAAAAATTCACTTGATTTAACAGCAAATATTCTGATGATTGGCTTTTTTTGCAGGAATAAGGGGATAAAAAGGAGTTATAGAAAAACTACATGTGTTTATACTTTTTCAAAGAAGACCTAAACCGTTTTCGGTTTTTTGGTAAAATCCCAAAAAAAAAATTATTGATGAGCTGGCAAAAAAAAACCAAATCTTTGCGCATAATAAACACAACATATTTTGTATTTTTTATTTTTTGTTTTCTTCTCTACATACATGGAGTATATATGGGTTAAACATAAGTAGACCATGACAAAGGAAAAGTATAAGAAAAGTTCATTCCACTTGCTGCAAACGGTTGGTTCACACAAATCTAGCAATACAAAGAGAGGAAAAGATGCAGGAGTGGAAAAAAATTCACACACATACTCGTAAATCTGTTCAACTTTGCCACCTTAATAATAATAATGTTAGCCTAGCTATCTGCCGGCTTAGCTGGCTGACTGCAATCGGCTGCTTGTTGGAGAAAAACTCTTTGGTTTGAAACCATAAGTAGAAAATCTCTGTGCGATTATGGTTAACGAAAGAAACACCATCATTTCCATTGCTGTTCTCAACACTGTGGAGCAAACAACGGACTTGGGGAGTTGAATTGAAGATAGCAAAACATGGTTGCGTTAAGTTTTGTTGGTGTTGTTTTTTTTTTTTCGTTCATCCTCTTGTATTTTCTTTTTTTGTTTTACTGCATTGCAGTAAATATAATCATTATTCTGTGTGTGTGAACAACTTTCAACCATAAACTCACACAAACACTCACTCACAAGCAATTCTTTGCAAAAGTTTAAAGCAAAAAGAGTTTATCTGTACAATTTCCTCTTAAATTGTAGATGTCTGAGTACTCGTTCGTTTATGTTTTTGCTTTATATTTGTTGGTGGTTTTATATGAGCTCTGTATAACTGACGATCACATAGAATAATACAAAGACATTTTAAACAAGACCAACAAAACGCCGTGCGTTTTAATGCAGCAAAGTGTCTTTTGTGTCTGTTAATCGTAAACAAAAGGTTGTGGTAGGCTGTGATTTGATTATAGTTTAACAGCAACAAAAAAAAAACACGCACACATACAAACCGTAAATGTAATTTAATGACATGTTGTATGGCGTGATTTTGTAATATATTGTTTGGAATTGCATCTATGGATTCCCAATGGGAAACTGAGATTTAGTTGGCGATAAGTCTATGAAAAGTAGGGTTGTGAAATACTGGCTTCATACTGGTTATGGAAAAACATAATGTGCATCATAGTCCTTCAAAAATCATTAGAATATTTTCTGTTAAATCAAGTTAATTTTTAGATCAATCATTTTACATGTCTTTCCCTTTTCCTGTGTATATAACGAATGGGAGCGTATGATTACTGACACCACTCATACGCTATCATTACAGCGCTTAGAAAAATTTTCCCTAGAACGTTTCTTTCTGCCTTTCTTGTAAAAACAGGGTTACAATTAAAGCAACCGAAAAAGTATTTTCAAAGAAATCGCCACAAACATTGAGGACTACAAAATAAATAATGATTTTTTTCTTTCTGTAAAGAAAGGCTTACTTATAAATGTGCATATAAGTTCTTTCCATTTCACTCTGTAGTAAATGACTTTATTTCCTAAATATTTATGATAATTTTCTTTGGCCATATTTTGAGGTTTGTTTTGATTGTGGCCCCGATTTTTAAAAAAAAGGCAGAAACATGGCTCAACTGCAGCGTATGAGTATTGTCAGTATTCATACGCTCAGATTCACATTTTAATATTACATATATTGGGATTAAATTGTCGATAATTTAGGCTTCTAAGATAAATAGATAGATAGATAGATAGATAGATAGATAGATAGATAGATAGATAGATAGATAGATAGATAGATAGATAGATAGATAGATAGATAGATAGATAGATAGATAGATAGATAGATAGATAGATAGATAGATAGATAGATAGATAGATAGATAGATAGATAGATAGATAGATGGATAGATAGATAGATAAATATATAAGAATCTATATCATATGACTGCTATAGACAAGCTGAAGACGTAGTCTGTAAATAAGCTGAAGGGAAGCGTAATGGTCGAGATGACGGTAGTCTTAGTCTATCTATAGACGAGTTGGAAAGGGAGTATATTATGAAAGAGATAAAATCTATCTGAAAGAAGTCTTTGTAGACGTGCAGTGAGGATTTTTATCTATAAACGGTCCATGTTTAGATGAGCTGAATGGATTCATTGTTTTGACGAGCTCAACTCGTTGACTGGAGCTTCTAATGGCAAATGAAACGGAGCTTTAAAAGAAGAACGGAATGTAATCAGGTACCTGATGAAAACCGAATTGACTCGATTACGCATAAATCGAAATCGTATATTTCGAATTTTGGTGAATATTTTATTGAAATTGTGATTGGATTTTAAAAATATTATTTAAATAAGGGAATTCGCGAAGAAAATATATATTTATCGCCAAAGGCAAACCTAATATATTTAATTTCGATTCTGCATATCGAGTCGGATCGGTTTTTATCACATACCTGAATATATAGATATTATCATAGATTATCATAGATATTAACTCATTTTCGAATAGTCTTTAGGGGATCGTATACATATTGTCAGTACTCATACGCCTGCATTTACACGCTAATAGAGCACATAGTGACATCAAATCTTAAATCAGAAACCAGCAGAGCTAAATACGAAATGAAAGCAGACTTTTCAACTCGAGATGAAATTAGCCCTATTAAATCAGCTATAGGGAGGACAAACTGAAAAAAGGTATATCTGTAGATAAGCTGATAAGAGAGGCTATCTAGAGAACTTAAAAAAGAATTTATCTTTAGACGATCGAAAATGGGAGTTTATCTAAAGACGAGCTGAAAAGGGTGTCTCTCTTTAGACGAGCTGAAGAGAGCTAAGTGTATCTAGCTGAGCTTCTAAAGACAATCTGAAGGAAGTCACTATGAACAACTTGAAGAGACTTCATCTGTAGATATGGAGACATTTTCGAATGGATTTATGGGGAGCGTACACAAGCAGAAGAGGGTCTTTATGGATAAACTGAAATAAGGTATATCTGTAGATAAGCTGATAAGAGAGGCTATCTTTAGAGATCTAAAAAGTGAATTTATCTTTAGACGATCGAAAAAGGGAGTTTATCTATAGACGAGCTGAAAAGGGTGTCTCTCTTTAGACGAGCTGAAGATAGCTAAGTGTATTTAGCTGAGCTTCTAAATACAAACTGAAGGGAGTCACTATGAACAACTTGAAGAGACTCCATCTGTAGATATGGAGACATTTTCGAATGGATTTATGGGGAGCGTACACAAGCAGAAGAGGGTCTTTATGGATAAACTGAAATAAGGTATATCTGTAGATAAGCTGATAAGAGAGGCTATCTTTAGAGATCTAAAAAGTGAATTTATCTTTAGACGATCGAAAAAGGGAGTTTATCTATAGACGAGCTGAAAAGGGTGTCTCTCTTTAGACGAGCTGATGAGAGCTAAGTGTATTTAGCTGAGCTTCTAAAGACAAACTGAAGGGAGTCACTATGGTCAACTTGAAGGGACTCCATCTGTAGATATGAGGACATTTTCGATTGGATTTTAGGGAGCGTATTAATATTGTCAGTATTCATACGCCTCCATTCACATGCTAATTAAGCACATAGTTGCATAAAATCACAAACCAGAAACCAGCATAGCTAAATACGAACATAAAACAGAGTTTTTATTCGGGATTGAAATGAGTTCCTCTAAACCGACAGCAGGGAGTTTGCACAGACAAACAGAAAAGGAATCTTTATGGACAAACTGAAGTAAGGTCTATCTATAGATTTGCTCAAAAGGGAGTTTATCTATAGAGAAGCTGAATATGGAGTTAAATAGAGCCTATCTTTAGACGAGCTGCAGTGAGTCTTCCTTTTGACGAGCTTAAGAGAGTCTATCTGTCGACGAGTTTAGTGTATCTAGCTGAGCTTTTAAAGACAAACTGTAGTTAGTCACTTAAATCAGAAACCAGCCTAGCTAATTACGTAAAGAAAGAAGACTCTTTAACTTTAAAATCCTTCGAGGAAAAAAAGATGACTACGAAATATTGTGTACTGTAGTCTCTGTGAAGATGGCTAAGTCTATCGAGCATGTTTTAGTTGGTAACTTTGAAAAATTAGACAGTTTGGTGACCATAAAGTCCCGCCTCCTTCTCTCCTTCATGAAACCTATGTCCAGGATCTTGTGTAAATTAACTCATATTTACAGGATTCCTACCCTTCCATTCTTCAATTATGTCATCACTATAGGTCTTTTAATAGCACCAATTGCCCTCTTCGTTGAAAAAGACTCCCTACATTATGCTTAAACATAATATTTCCTAAACAAATTCTATCTTTGTTTTCTTGTTCTAATTATGACTGGGGTGCGTATAATTATTGACAACGGTTATACGCATCAGCGCACCATACACTGATTTTACTTAGTAGGTTGTTGTTAATAGTCGATTCTATTGGCTCACAGATTATACTGGCTTTTCGGATTAAATACAGAGTTCCTCTTATTTATACATATCAAATTTAATAGTTTTATTAACGATTATTTAAAAAACTCCCAGACAATGCTTTCAGCTCCAGTTTTTTTTTCTTAAAACATTTATTCCAAAACCCCTTCTTAACGTCCTCTTGAGAATTTCTTTATTTTACATGTAAGCTTATTATGATAATTTCATTCAAATAAAGCATAATTAAATTATTTAATCACTGGAAATCTGGCACTCACACTCATAAAACAACAAACCGAAAAAAATTAACTTCTCAGCATGTGAATATGGTACTAACACAAAGACAAAAAAAAACGGGAATAAAGATGCAATAAAAATACAAACTTAAAGCACTTGACGTGTTAAATACAAACAATAGCAACAAAAAAACATGAAATACACACAAGCGTAATAAGAAAAAATTACAGCATAACAAAAAACCAAAAAGAGAGAGGGAGAAAAAAGTAAATAACATTTGCTCATACACATTAAAGACACTCACATATGTACTTTAGATTTACTTTTGCAATAAATAATCACAATTCTCTTGCCCGAGAAACAACAATAGCAATGAATATAAAATTGTTGGTTGTACAACAGATAGGAAAGGCTGGAGAAGGAAAGGAACCAAGAGTTATATTCCCAGATAAAAACTACTAGAGTTGATTACCAAGCAGAAGATGACAGCCACTTCTTCTTGCCAAGTCAAAGCCAACAAAAATATTTTACTCAACTCAACTTCACTCGACTCTACTTTACTGTGTTTTAAGTACTGGGTGTAAATTATTAAAAATGGCGCTAATTACCACTAAAGCAATTGTTATACAATCATCATGGCATCATCCGCATTAACACCAACCAACCCAACCAACCAGCCAGCCAACAATTGCTAGGGATTACTGGAATGCTGTTTGTTGTATTATCTCTTTGCGAACAATGCAAGCAATGCAGTAGTGGTTGCATTGGCAATTTTTCTCCACAATAAGCAACGTAACAAAGATAAGAAATGAAAACAGAAAAACAAAAAAAAAAACAAAGAAGTAAAGGAATCTGTTTACTTGTAATCCTTGTTGGGAGTTGCCAGGAATGTGGTATTTTTCTGGAATATTTTATTTTTTCCTTTTGTTGTTTCATATAGCTCTATTTTGATTACTTTGTTATGAGACTATTGTTTTTAAGGAAAAGTCGGGATATGAGAATTCTTTAATGTTATTGTTTTGTGCAGAAACAAAAGAGTTAGTTGGATAAGATAAAATAAGCTTTTGCTGCAAAATGAACTTAAAACAGGTTCAGTAGTTTTATATAATTTATTTTTCAAACAAATGAACCCATCATTATGTATTGTTATACAAACGAACATACCTGAGTATGAGTACTGACAACTCTCATACGCACCCAGGTGCATTGATAGATATTTAAAGGTTTTTTTAAGTTTGTTTAGTGAGATAAAGAGAAATGTGGCTGCCTTTTACTAATAATCTACACGTCCAAACCTTCCAAAATATTTCCTTACCCTGCTACTGTTTTTCTAAATAATTTTTATATTTTTATTAAATCACATAAATATTTAGTTTACCACCAACGCTTGCACATTTTGAAGAGAAGCACTATGTACTCCATTTTTTGGGGTTGTGTTTTTATATTATTACTTTGTTATGTGCTCTGGCAAGCCAAAGTGATTTATTATCCATGGGTTTAATGCATTTTGATTGGATGATTAATAATAAAAAAAGCATGGAAAATATTTGGTTGTGCAATAACAAGGTTGACAGAGTTAAATGTTTGGGGAATTTATAAGTTTTTAATTTATCAATATACCGTAATTGATAGTAAACAAGGAAGTTCAGATAGACTTAATTTTTCTGACGAGATAATAGCTTTAAGACAAAAAAATGGAAGTTACAGGTCTGGTGACATAGGACAGTTGCTTTGCACGTTGAATGTATCGGATCTATTCACAAGCTTTAAGTGGCCTCGTTAGAAACGCCGTCACTTGACGAATTCGCATACCTATACTAGGTAAAGCAAAGCAGCATATCCTCCAACTAGAAGAGTTATCGAAGTCACTAAAATAAAAAAAAATTCCATGGTTGCGTATAAATGGTGTCAGTACTCATACGCCTAGATGATCTAAGGCTTTATATAGAAAAATTAAATTGGTGCCAACGCTGTTGGTTAGTAAGCTTATCACACTGTTACGAATGTAACTGATAGGTTTGTGTTAAATTAGTTTAATTTCTGTTAATTTAAAAATTTGAATTGTATCGTAAAGTTTTATTACTCAGTTACTTTATTTAAGCAACAACATCATTCTAGTTCTTACTTTTCGTTGCACGGATTCAAGTGGTTGCCAGATGTGTTAAGCGTTGAACTGAACAGTTGTTTAAAGAAGAGCTGCGTGCTAACTACAGACAAGCTGTGTGCTTAGTAATTAAAGTCGGTTCCGAATAAGTGTAATAAAGTAAATAAAGCATTGTAGAAACGTAATCTGAAACGAACCCTGTTTTATTTGTTACAAATCGTACTGGGGAATAAAACAACGTCTACACGGAGATTAGTTAAAACTAATTACGTAACAATACAACATTCTCTATTGATTGGCGAGTATCTATGTTCAAAACCTAACAAGGCTCATGCTTAAATATTTTTTTTTTTACTAATTTAAAGTTGAAGGTGACTTTTGGTGATATTTTTCCGGTTTTCTTTCTCCCAGCAGGACTTGCTTACGCTGGTTACATTGCTCAAATAAAATATACGAGAATATTTTCTGTTGGTTTGTAGCAGGTCTTGCTTCTAAAGCTCCAATATATCTACTTACCTGTCAATGACTCGGTATCTCCTATTGATGATGGTGATCTGCTATGTCACTGCCATGGATGCGTATAAATGGTGTCAGTAGTCATACGCCAATATGGCCTACAGGGTTGTATTAACAAATAGTATCTACCGAAGTCATCACATTTAACCAGTATGTTTTGATCGTTCCGTTGGAGGTTACTCAGTTCACCAAGCATATCAGAAAACATTTTCAGTTGGTTGGCTAGAAAGTATGTTCAAATCCTAACAGGTCTCTTGCATAACTTATTTTCTTATATGTCTAATTAGAGCGAACGCCACTTTTGGTGATATTTCTAGGTTTTCCTTCTTCTTCCTTGGCTTCTCGGGACCCAGTAACCCTTAATGCTAGAGCTAATTTTGATAATCGATTATCTGGCAGCAAAATGTATGGTCTGAAGATTTGTTTAACATAATTGTTTAGGTGCTTTCTCTTCATTCCAGAAGTTTGGATTCAAATCAATGTGTAGGTTGATTTGAATCATTATTTATTTCTCTCTTTTGCTGACAATATATCAGTTCAGATTGTAGTATAGACTTAAAGTAGTACTACGGTTAAAGTATGCTTGTCGTCATCGCTCAGTATCATAAAAAGGTAGCAAAAATATTGTACATGTTTTAAGTGTTCCGTTCAGATTTATCGGGTATATTCTGAGACACACTTCACTTCACTTCACACCTCAAGCATTTTGTTCACCCCATAGGCTCCTATTTTTGGCGAATTTCTTGGGGTTAATATTAATTAGGTTATTTAAAAAGAAGAGTACACCCTAGTCCGTCCATAAAATATTCGAAAAATAAGCGTAAATGGGGTGAACAAAATGCTTTAGGATTGAAGTGAGAGGTGAAGTGTGTGTCAGAACATACCCGTATAGCTTTTGTATGCGTTAATTTGGGCTGACAGCCATTGTTCCTCGTCTTTCACGATTATTATAGTACAATTGGTTATCGGCCTCCTTGACAATAAAGATCATAGTGGCAACCTGCCGGTCATTTAATACTTCGGATAGCCTATATTTTCCTATTTTCGTTATGAATTTCATCGGACCTTTCGGATGATCTTACCATTAATAAGCTGCAAGATTCCATGGAACCCTAATTTCCCCATCTGTTAGTTAGAAGAATAAAGCTGAACGATGTTATGATGTCTCCCAGCGGCTTCAAACCCAATATCTTTGTACACAAGCGGTTCCTTATAAAATCTAAAAATCAGCAAACCCTACATGGATCTAAACAATTGAAGCATTTTAATTTGTAAACAAAATCGCGTATTACTGCTGATAATACTCATACGCTCAGATCTTTATCAAGAATAAGTTGATAAGTTTATAGAAAAGAACTATAGAGCAGGACAGCGTGTTCAGGCAGCATTGAAATGAGATACGATGTCTCCCAGCAAACCCACAACCATCGGTATTAATTAATGTATTAATGTTGACTGCACTCATACGGTAGTATCTGGCATAATGTGTAAGTGACCAAAGCCTTTGGTCAAGAAAATAATTGGATCCTATTAGTGCGGATTTACACCGAGCAAATCCACCATTGACCAGATATTTGCTTTGAGACAAATCCTGGAAAAGACCCAAGAAATGCAGATTGACACCTTCCGTTTTTTGTCGATTATAAAGCAGCCTTTGACAGCCCTATATGTTCAAAAGTGTTCCAAGCCATGTCTGATTTCGATATTCCCGCAAAGCCCATTCGCCGACTTTGTAAGATGACATCAACTGATACTCGATCCTCAGATAAAATAGGATAGAACCTCTTCGAAGAGTTTATTACCAAAAAATGTTTCTGACAAGTAGATGGCCTCCCGTGTGACTTATTCCACATTCTGCTGGGAAAGGGCATACGATACGCGAAGGTCAAAAGAAGTGGATATCGATGTAGTATGAACTACGACTTCAATATAGTTGAACGAATCGAGATACAACGATTGCGATGGCTAGACCTTGTCATTAGAATGAGTGATGATGAACCCGATAAAAAGGTGTATAAATACGGGCCGCATTGAGGTTCAAGCAGATCTGGAAGGCCAACGCTTCGTTTGAGCGAACAAGTGAAACGAGACATCAGAGAGCTACATATCCCAGATTGGGAAAATACAACAGCAAACAGAGAGGATTGGAGATCTTTTCTTAGTTCGGCTTGTGGAACAAATGTTCGGTAAAAAGCCAGCTAAGTTAAGTAAGTAAGTACTCATACAGTAAGATAATTAACAAGAATTTAATGATAAGTTTAAAGAAATACAATACAGACCCGATTAAAAACTCAATTTCTTTCATTTTGGACCTTAAGGAAGTAAGCACTCATACGGTTAGATGTTTAACAAGAATTGAATGATAAGTTTAAAGAAATGCAATACAGGCCCAAATAAAAACTCATTTAATTTCATTTTGGACCTTATGATCTCTCCAATGATGGTCAAAAAGTCTAAATAAAACAGAACAGGTCGGTTACTTCTTGCCTCATATAGATCATCTTCAGCACATAGTCACATATAATACCAATTTTCCTCTGGACGGACTAAATGCCATCTAACATATCACCTTTTTGAACAGGTTATTAGATAAGCCATCAACTCCTGCCGTGTTACCACTCTTCTGTGTGAATACCATCGCCCTGCAGCCTTCCTAGTTGGGCGTATAGCCCGGTTCTATAATTAACTGGTAGATATGGGACCTAGTTTTTATCCCCTATTCCGAACAGTTTTTTAGGGGAGTTTGCTGCTACCAATGTCATCCTTGTTATGTTTTACTCCTTATAAAATATTCGGACATTACTTTATTGTTATTATATTTTGCAGCAGAGATTGGCGAGCAAAACTCCATAGAATTCACTCAATCATCTTATCTTCTTGCACGCCACTACTCGTGGATCTGCAACGTCTTCCTTCGTCCCTTTGCAAAGTTATTACCTTATGTTTCAATTTTTTTCAAATGATTTTAAATTCTCTCCAATCTTATTACATTAAAAACTAAATTGTCAGCCAAGCTAAAGTTATTTCAAAATTTATAAACTTTTCCAAAGCCAGTTCCGTGTGCCATTAAAAAAACGAACTCAAGGAAAATGTTTTTATTTTAAAGTTAAATGTTAAACATTTTTCCCTGTTCCGTTCATGCTTCTCAAATACTAGGAACTTTTTCATGCCACCCATTCTTTCTCACAGAAAAAAACGAAAACATAACAAAACTAGCTAACATAGGTCTCTTAATATGTTTTAGTTTCCTTGAACGGTAACAATTCATGCTTCCTGCTTGTAGAGCGAAAAAAACATTTCCTTCTCTTTTTGACACTAACAATAAACTCCTCAGGTTTTTCCTACGCTTCTCCTTGTTGGACTTGTTAATAAGTTTAAAGTTTTAGCAAGGGAACTTTTTCACTACTCTGGACCTTGCACAGAGCTGGCTATGCAATGCTTTAGGTGTTAGCTCCTACATCAACATTAAACATTTCAAAGTGTTAATGAGTTTTAATTATTTAAAGCGACAAAATTGTCTAAGCTTTTGCTGTTGTTGTTGTTGCTCTTCACCGTAGAATTTGCCCAGCAGTCAGTCAGTCAGCTGCTGTTCACAAATTCAGTTGTAACACAAAAAAAACTTAAATTTCTCTTGGGGCAGCTGCCCTAAGCTTTAGTTGGCAAGCATTCTCGAAAAGGACACCTGACTTTATGCTAAAGTCGCTGCCGTAGTTGCAGCTTCTTGTATTTCTTCACAACGTTTTTTTTGTGTTCTATGCAAGTTTTCCATAAATAATTTGCCAAAAGGATTTAATTGCAGTTGATTGCCAAGTTTGTGCTTGAACCGGTAAAATGCAGATGTATGTTGTTTCTTTTTTGAAATGCAAGATGTTTCCATATTTTGTTTAATTATTATTTTTGTTAGTTTTTGAAGGGAAAACTTTTTGTCTGTAAGGAAATATTTTGAATGCATAAATAAATTGCAATTAAAAAAGGAAACTCTAGTTGTTTTGGTAATGGGATATAAGTTACAGTTTATTTTATAGTTATTTTTTCATGTTCTAGGAAATTTTCTACTATTTTTTCATTAAATAACGTGGTGGCGTATGAATGTTATTGTAAGTTACACGCCATAATGGGAAAAATTTTGGTACATATGAAAAAGACTTTGCCTTTCTCACGGATATAGAAAAAATATTGACAAAAACTTCCCCATTTTTGGCTATTAAATTGGTAAAATTAAATTATTTGTTTCCGATTTTTTTATTTTATTTTGTTTTATTTTATTTTATTTTATTTTATATTATTTTATTTTATTTTATTTTATTTTATTTTATTTTATTTTATTTTATTTTATTTTATTTTATTTTATTTTATTTTATTTTATTTTATTTTATTTTATTTTATTTTATTTTATTTTATTTTATTTTATTTTATTTTATTTTATTTTATTTTATTTTATTTTATTTTATTTTATTTTATTTTATTTTATTTTATTTTATTTTATTTTATTTTATTTTATTTTATTTTATTTTATTTTATTTTATTTTATTTTATTTTATTTTATTTTATTTTATTTTATTTTATTTTATTTTATTTTATTTTATTTTATTTTATTTTATTTTATTTTATTTTATTTTATTTTATTTTATTTTATTTTATTTTATTTTATTTTATTTTGTTTTATTTTATTTTATTTTATTTTATTTTATTTTATTTTATTTTATTTTATTTTATTTTATTTTATTTTATTTTATTTTATTTTATTTTATTTTATTTTATTTTATTTTATTTTATTTTATTTTATTTTATTTTATTTTATTTTATTTTATTTTATTTTATTTTATTTTATTTTATTTTATTTTATTTTATTTTATTTTATTTTATTTTATTTTATTTTATTTTATTTTATTTTATTTTATTTTATTTTATTTTATTTTATTTTATTTTATTTTATTTTATTTTATTTTATTTTATTTTATTTTATTTTATTTTATTTTATTTTATTTTATTTTATTTTATTTTATTTTATTTTATTTTATTTTATTTTATTTTATTTTATTTTATTTTATTTTATTTATTTATTTATTTATTTATTTATTTATTTATTTATTTATTTATTTATTTATTTATTTATTTATTTATTTATTTATTTATTTATTTATTTATTTATTTATTTATTTATTTATTTATTTATTTATTTATTTATTTATTTATTTATTTATTTATTTATTTATTTATTTATTTATTTATTTATTTGTATTGAGAATTTTTCTTATTTTTTATTCATATATTCTTTTTTCATTTTCTTCAACTTAAACTTAAAATTAATATTAATTCCCATTAAATAAAAATGTTAATGTCGATAACAGGCTAATTAACCTCAAAATTTACTATTTCCGTCTACGATAGCGTATGAGTACCGACAACACTTATACGCACCCCATTATACATGGCATACAAAATCAGAGATTAAAAGTCAAGGCATTTATGTGTTCCCTCCTGGAATTTCATTCAGTTTAACTTTAGTGTCACTCTCTGTTAACAAATGCTTGGCTACAAGTCTTTCCCTGGAATTGCTGCTTACAATTTGCTTAAAGCAGTTAACACAACATCCCTGTGACAATGTTATTATTGTTCTTAAAGCATGATTATATTTCCTGACTTTTTTTCTCTCTCTCATTCTTCTCTCCGAATGTTATTTATAAATTATTAAATTATACATTTTCTAGCTGACTGTTTTGCCAACAAGTTTTTTCTTCCTCATGGCAAAAGTTTTTCCTTCTCTTCTCTTTTTTTTTTGTTTTGCTTGGTCATAATGGATATTGTCAAAGTAGAAGTTGTTGTTGTTGTTGCTGCTGTTAAAAAAGACCTAACTTCTCATCCAATAAACAAGCAGACAGTGGAATAAAGTATGATTTTCCACAAAAAAAATAAATTTTCCTACAGAAAACTAAAAAAAAACTTTTTTGTTTCATTCCGACATTTGTTTTAAGGGCAAGCAAGTGTCAGGCAAACCGTATCAGTAGTTTCATATTTCAATTTTCATCTGTATGCTACTACTGTAACTGTCTGCTGCGGCAACTGTCAAATATTCTCAGTCAAATTCTGCTACACAAACTAACATCATGACACCCGCCACAATTCACTATTTATACTACCTTAACTATCAGCTATAAGTTTACAGTTTGAAATTGAGTTGAGGTAAAAAGTTAGAGAAACAATTTTTTCCCAAGAAGTTCCATCCTATTTCATGGGAAATTTTGGCCAACAACATAGTCTTTTGTTTTTGTTTTCTTCTTTCTTTTTTCTGCATGTCTCTTTTCACAAATGACATCAGTTATTTCTTGCTGTGGCACGGACATAGAATTACTTAAATTTACTATGTAAATTCGTTGTCAAAACAAGGCAGCGACCAGAGAAAATAAGTGGAAATAAAAGCCATTAAATTAAAGATTTGCTCAGGCTAGTTCATAATAAATTATTATAAAGTTAGGCGTAAGCCTGTTGATGTTACTAATTTGGTGTAATTAACATATACGTATAAGTGATGTCCAACTATTGTTATTTTAATTACAAAAAATGTATTATTGTACTATCATAACTTCTCTCTCAGGCTACTTCTGGTCCAGGAATTAAAAACGCTTAAGTTTTAAAATTTCCACTATACTCATTTTAGTAGAAAGTTTCGGAAGATGAAAAAAAAGTTATTTTATGGTTTCTACTTAGAAGACTAGAGACATTCTCATAAAAACATGTTACGTCTTCTGAGAGAAAAAAATATACTCAATCTGTCTTCTTAGTCAATAGTCAGAGTCAAAGTTTGAAACATCCCTATTGAAATACCAAAAATATTCTCCAGACTGTGACTCTTTTTTCCTAATCAAAGACTAATTTCTCCCATGGTAGATTAAAAGCTATTTATAAAATGAGGTACCATATAATTGGGGTAGCCTACTGATATGTGAAGTGTCTGCTTTCGCCCTCCGAAACGAATGCAGAAAATAATCCTAAGTCATAAAAATCCCTCAGATAACAAGTTGGGCCATAGAGGACTGTTTTGGACAATTTTCGAATCAAATAAAAATATGCTTAAGTAAACTGATGCGTATTGGTGTTGTTAACACTTATACGTCACCATACTCTTTGATTTTAATTTTACGAAAAAGCTAAGCCAATGCGTATTGGTGTTGTCAAAACTCATACGCTAAAATACTCTTTAATATTATGTTTCAGAAAAACCAGTCTGCACTAATAAACACTATTTTAAGTGAACTGATGCGTATTGGTGTTGTTAACACTTATACGTCACCATACTCTTTGATTTTAGTTTTACGAAAAAGCTAAGCCAATGCGTATTGGTGTTGTCAAAACTCATACGCCAAAATACTCTTTAATATTATGTTTCAGAAAAACCAGTCAGCACTAATAAACACTATTTTATCATAATTTCTCATATCTGATCTTCAAATACATTGAATTCATCATTACTTACAGCCTGGTTACAACATCGCTCTTGATTTGAGAATTACACATTTCACTTGATTATAACAAGAATCCCTGCCAAAGCAGGATATACGGGTTTATCCTTAAACAGGAGGGATATACTTTTACTGAATATTACTGAAAGTACTTAGGTTTCGCCCCCCGAAACGAATGCAGAAAATAATTCTAAGTCATAAAAATCCCTCATATAACAAGTTGGGCCATAGAGGACTGTTTTGTACAATTTTCGAATCAAATAAAAATATGCTTTAGTAAACTGATGCGTATTGGTGTTGTCAACACTTATACGTCACAATACTCTTTGATTTTAGTTTTACGAAAAAGCTAAGCCAATGCGTATTGGTGTTGTCAACACTCATACGTCACCGTACTCTTTGATATTATGTATCAGAAAAACCAGTCAGCACTAATAAACACTATTTTATCATGATTCCTCATATCTGATCTGCAATTACATTGAATTCATTATTCATCACTTAAAGTTTGGTTACAACTTCGCTCTTGATTTGAGAATTGCAAATTATTGAAAATATATTATTTCAAACATCTTGGATTTGAAGACCACCGATTCAGTTTTGTACCACGAATTGGGACCGGAAAGGTCTTCATATATTATTCTTTGAGAAGATCGGGTAATAAAATGGAAAAATATGTTTAAGAAAATCTCGAATTGAGTCTTGAAATGCCATCTTAAAATATTTTTTAAGAAATCAGTTAAACTTTTAAAGGTCTTCGAAACTTAATTGTGAAGAACCCACAAATGTACTCTTTAAAGGTCTTCGAAAAATATGTTTAAGATAACCACGAATTGATCCAAGAAATGCCTTCGAAATTTATTTTTAAAATAACCTCGAATTCATTCTCGAAAATGTCTTCGAAATATATTTTTTAAGAAAACAACAGCCTGAGTCACGGAAGGTTTTCGAAAAAATAGAGACTTGAAGGAACTTAGAAATATTGAAAATATATTCTTTCAAAAATCTTGGATTTGAAACTTGAAGGTCTCCGATTCACTTTCACACCACGAATTGGGACCGGAAAGGTCTTCATATATTATTCTTTGAGAAGATCGGGTAATAAAATGGAAAAATATGTTTAAGAAAACCTCGAATTGAGTCTTGAAAGATCTTCTTAAAATATTTTTTACGTAATAAATTAAACTTTCAAGGTCTTCGAAAATTAATTGTAAAGAAACCCACAAATGTGCTCTTTAAAGGTCCTCGAAAAATATGTTTAAGATAACCATGAATTGATCCATGAAATGCCTTCGAAATTTATTTTTTAAAATAACCTCGAATTCATTCTAGAAATGTCTTCGAAATATATTTTTTAAGAAAACAACAGCCTGAGTCTCGGAATATTTTCGAAAAAAAAAATTGAGACTTGAAGGACCTTAGATTTTAAAGAAACTCACAATTTGAGATTTGAGCAACCTTTGAGAAAACAAATTAAGAATTGAGACTTTAGGGTCCTTAGAAATTGTTGGCGTTTTTTATTGTTGGACTGCAGAATTTTTACATCTTTGTGTTTATTTCAGCTCTAGTCCATATTTTGTTGTATTCAAGTATTTGAATAACAACAAAATGTTTTACAGTGGATATGAAATTGATTAGTTGCGGGCGGAGGGTGGGGAATACTATAGTTTCAGTTGTCACCAAACAACTTCATCAGTTCCCTTTTTCCGCCGACTCTGTATCGATAAACAGGTCAATAGCCCATCCAGCAAATTAAACAAAATGAGAAAATTGCTGTATGGCCCTAAAGCTGATTACCCTACAATTTGAGTCGAACTAAAGAATTTCATATCCACCACTGTTTTTATGTCGTCTTTTGCTTTGCAAAGAATGCGAACATATGAGTGTTGCTTCAATAAGCGGGGGTAAA
>NW_027411644.1:51673820-51715903 GCF_047663935.1 Musca autumnalis | reverse complement strand
CCCCTCTGTGCAATGGGGGAATACTCCACTCAAGCAATCAAAATATTTTTTATATTTCATAAATTATTATTTACTTTTTATAATATTTTTAATTTATAAAAATAAATATATTATTTTTTATAAATAAATATTTATTTTAAATATTTATTTTTTAAATAGAAAAGATTTTGTCGGAAGTGATAAATTTTGTACTTGTTAAATATTATTAATTTTTTTTATTTATAAAAAAATAAAAAAAATTGTTTATGTTCCAAAAATACAATTTTATTTTTTAAACGAATACTTTTTTAATTATTCACAAAATAAATATATATAAATAATATTTTAAATATTTTTTTAAGTGAAAATAGCTTGTCTGATGTGATAAATTTTGTATTTATTAAAAAATATTTAATTTCTTATTTATAAAAAAAAATTAATTGTTAAATTAAAAATAATTTTTTTATGTTCCAAAAATAAATATTTTATTTTTTAAATGAATTAATTTTTTAATTATTTAAAAAATAAATATTGTATTTTTATAACTTAAATTTTTTATAAACTATTAAACAAATATTCAATTTTAAATATTATAAATATTATGTTTTAATATTTTATTTTGTATAACTTAAAAAATGTTCAATATTTTTATATGTTATTTATATTTATTTATAAATATTATAAATATTATTTTTTATATAGTTTATAATAAATGAATACTCTATAAATAAATATGATATTTATTTTTTATAAAAAAAATAAATATTTCTTTAAATAATAAATACATATTTATAATATTTAAAATGAAGTATTTTTTAATAAATACAAAATAAAATAGAAATACCTAAAATTAAATATTTATTTTATATATTTATTTAAAATTAAATATTTATTAAATAATTTATAAAAAATTAATACATTTTTTTTTTAATAATATTAACTAAAATATTTAATTTTAAGTAATAGAAAAGCATAAATATTCATTTAAAAAATAAATATTTATATTTAGAACATAAAAATAATTTTTAATGTAAAAAATAGAATATTTTTTAATAAAAGCTAAATTTAATACCTATTTCATTATATATGAAAAAAATTAATTGTTAACAACATATAAAAATGGATATTTTTCAAGTTCCAAAAAATTAAATTTTATTTTTTATAGATAAAAATATTTATTTTTAAGTAAAAGAAAAACTAAAATATTCTTTTGAAAAATTAAATATTTATATTTAGATTGTCTGAGTGGAGTATTTATATTTAGAGCATAGAAATGATTTTTAATTTAAAAACTAAAATATTTTTTAATAAAACAGTTGTATATTTTGTTGAGCTTTTTCAGATCCCCTGAAGATGCAATTTAATCAATTGCGAAATATTGGAAAATAAATAAAACACAATATGGCCTAAAGCTCAACTAAATATACAACTGTTTTATTAAAATCAAAAAGGTCGGAAAAAAACAACAAAAACTAAAATAAAATATTTTTATTAAATTCAAAATTTAATATTATACGAAAAAGCACATTTATTTTTTTGAAAATTTATTGTTTAATTAATTAACAACATATAACAATATTTTATATATATTTACAATATATTATATATATTAACAATACATTGCAAAAAATATATTTGTATTTTATTAATAAAAAAAATTATAATTTATTAATAAATTCGTTGTTTTTAAATATTAAAACGACACCAATGGGTTTATACAGACTATTTTGAAAAAGAAAAAATATGTGTTTTTCACAAAATAAATTGTTTATTTATTAATTTATGGTAAAAAATATTTTTTTATTTATGGAATATGAAATTTCTTTTTAATTGACAAAAACAATATTTATTTTTTATTTGAGAGAAATAAATTACGGTTTTTTATATATTTTTGCAAGAAAATTTATTTTTCATAAATAAGAAAATATTATAAAAAAACTATTTATTTATAAAAAATAATAAGAAATAATATTTATAATTTTTAAAATTAAATATAAATAACATATAAAAATATTGAATATTTTTTAATTTATAAAAATAAAATATTAAAAAATAATATTTATAATATTAAAATTAAATGTTTTTTTAATAGTTATTTAATAATTTTAAAATTTATGTCATAAAAATAAAATATTTATTTTTATAACATATTTATTTTTATAATAACATATTTATTTTTATAAATTAAAATTTAATTTTTAAATTATAGCTTATGTAAAAAACGATTTGTTAATGAACGAAAACAATATTACTCCAAAAAAAACTAACAAATATTGTTTTTTGTTCATTAACAAATATTTTTATATTACATAAATTATTATTCAAAAATAAATATTTAATTTATAAAAATAAATATGCTATTTTTTTATAAATACATATTTACTTTTTAAATAAAAAATATTTTTTGTCTGAACTGATAAACTAAATTTATTAAAAACTATTTAATTTTCTATTTATAAAAAAAGTAAATTTGAAATTAAAAATAATTTTCTTACTTTCAAAAAAAAAATATTATATTTTTCAAATTGAATATTTTTTAATTATTAAAAAAATAAATATTTTATAAAAATTATTTTTATGTTCTAAATATAAATATTTAATGAATATTTAAGTTTTTCTAATACTTAAAGATAAAAATTTTAATTATTATAAATTAAAATAATATATATTAATTTATTTATAAACTATTAAATAAATATTTTAATTTTTATCTTTTATTTTGTATTTATTAAAAAATACTCCATTTTTAATATTATAAATATTTAAATTTTTATAAATTATAAAAATATTAATTTAAGTTTAAATATTTATTTTTAATTTTGTATTTATTAAAAAAATACTTCATTATAAATATTGTAAATATTTATTTATTATTTAAAAATATATTTTTTATTTATAAAAAATAAATATCGTATTTTTTATAAACAGAATATTCATTTATTATAAACTATTAAATAAACAATTAATTCTAAATATTTATATTTTTAAATTAAAAATAGTTTTTCTGAAGTAATAAGGTGTGTATGAGTAGTGTTAATACTTATACGCTTCTGGTCAATTTATTATATGGCTGAGTTCTCAAGAAGTGAAAATAGGGGAAAGCGTTATGTTAGCATTAGTTCTTCGCAGTTTCGAAAATATTTCCTGGAGCAGGTCCTTTAAAAAAATTACAAATGCGCATTTATAACGATTTTTTATGCTATGCAATTAATATTTGCGGAAGAGTTTAGTTGAAATATTGTTTTTTATTCATGTCAAACCACAAAAATATCAAATAATTATTTATAAAACGCATTCCCAAGCAAAAAGCATGTATTTTTTCTCCATCTAAAAAAACTACAAACCTTAATTTAATTATTTTTCCCCAATTAAATTTCTCCAATATCTTTTTTTTCACTTTTAAATCCCTCAATAGCCTTCATTTAATGTGTTCATGAACTGTGGTTTAACAAAAGCACATTATTTTTATTGCCACACACTAGCCAATTGAGTTTGGTCATATTTTAAATTTGCCAAAAAAGGCCATAAAACATCAAACTATTTTCTCAATACACAGACAATAAATTTGATCATAGTTGTGGTAGTTCGTTTTTTTCTCCACTCCACTTCACTTTATTTTCAATTTTCAAGTCACAAGGAGTGGTACTTGAACTACCATACTCTACTACTGCAACTACCCCTCCCCTAAACAAAACATTTAAATTAATTTGACCTCAATGTATAAAGCCAAAAGCAGAACTTCTCCTCTCCAGCCGAAAATCGAAAATCTGCATTTTAGAGATTGAAAGAATGCAAAATCAAACGTGACTGTCCGTCCAACAACGACAACAACAAAGTGGCCAAAAAAAATTCAAATTCCAAACTCTGTGCAAATCTATTAGACAGGAATCGAATATGAAGTCAGCAAATGGCCCAAGCTACTAAATACTATTTGCTAAATTTTGGCTGGAATTTGAATAAATCAAGAACAACAACAGCAACAAAACATAAGAACTAATGAAATACATATAATGGCCAATAGTGGAGGTATGTACACCAACCAACCACCCATCCACCAACATTCAAATTGTGTATAGTTATATGCCAATATTGTAGATAACATCAGCCTGAAATGCTTTGGGTTTGGTGGATATTTGATTTGATTTCGATGTATTTTTTGTCTTCTTGGCTTAATTGAATTAAGTTTTTGAAGTGAGCTGGAGAGAATATACATATATAAAGAGAGAGTCTACTGAAATGAATTGCATGGACGAATTCAGTCAATGAACCAATTAGTTGCTATATAAATAACAAGGAGTAATTAATGAAACCACTGCAACCATACATGGCTTAACAAGCTTGAAGAAGACGAGATATATTTTGCAGGAATTCTGTGTTATTTTGGAAATAACTTGTAAAGGAAGAAAAGCTAAGTGGATATTGAATATTTTTTAAATCCAAGAATTCTAAAGATCAAAAACTCTCCACCTACCATACAAATCCTGCTGATATTAACCATATATTTTTGAATTTTTATTTTTTGCTTTGTTATTGCATTTTATTCAGTTAAAGCCAATGAACGAGCCAATTCCTTCGGGTATATTGAAGTTTTACTATATGGGGTTATAAGAAATTGGTTATTGAATGATGAGTATTGCTTGGAGATGTTTTGGGGATAAAACGATTCAGAGAAGAATAAACTTGAACTTTTAATAAACCACATTGATTTCAGGATGAGTCTAAGATATTTGTTATTTGAGGTAATAAGATGCGTATGAATAGTGTTAACTTCTACGCTTTAAATAAACTAATTAAACGTGATAGCGAGCGTATAGCGCGTAGATGGATGATCATATTCAGTAATTTTGGAAAGCAATATTCAATAACTCGAACTCTTCAGTCTTCAAGAGAATATATCGGATAATTATGTGAGAAAAATTACCTTAGTTTCTAATATGAAAATAATCTTTTTATTTCAAAGAAGCTCTTAAAAAATTACAGAATCAATTGCAGTAATGAATAATAAATTAAGGAACCCTTTAAAGCCTCTGAAGCTACGCAAGATTGGTAAAACGGGTAAGGTGAAAGCTAAAATATCCTTAGTCTTCAAGAGAATATATCTGATATTAATGTGAGAAAAACGAACTTAGTTTCTAATATGAAAACAATCTTCTTATTTCAAAGAAGCTCTCCAACAATTACAGAATCAATCGCAGTAATCAATCATTAATAGAGGAACCCTTTAAGGCCTCTGAAGCTAGGCAAGATTGGTAAAACGGGTTTGCAGAAAGCAAAAATATGTATCGGTTCTGAAGAGACTAAAAAATACATTTCAAAGTGAGTCTGAGACGTTTTTTCTCTGATGTTATATGGTGCGTATGAGTAGTGTCAACACTTATACGCATCGCTTATACTGATCATTGTTTGAGTTCTTAAAGACTGTAGGCATATCGGATGTGAATGGCTAGAACACAAAAGCTGAGTTTGATAACTTCTATTTGTACAAACATTTATTGCAAGTTTGCAGATATTAATTATTTTTGAAGCCTTTTTCTTATCAAGTCAACCTAGTGCCCTGTCTAGAATCATTTCTCAATGCCTACACATGTACAAATCGAAAGGGGTTTTCTTTAATGATTGTAATACCTCCATTTCGGAAGGTATTGATTAGATTGGCAGTGGCCTAGAACGCTAAGACCTCGACAACATTGTGGGTTTGTTGGAGAGGACCCAGGTTTCATGTCATGTCATGACCTAGCAGCGTATCTTTAACATATCCAGATACTCTTGCTAGTTCGTTTTATAGCAATTATTTCTCTGATGTAATAAGATGCGTATGAGTAGTGTCACCACTTATACGCTTCAGATGAACTGGCTGAATTTGGAGTTCTTAAGAAGTGAATGAGATCAATACCCTTGAATGGCGTGGGAAGATAATTTCCAATGATTTGAAAATTAATATCCATTAGATCGGAAAAAACATTTCTTCATGAGAATACATCCGAAAAGGATATAAGGCTTGTAAACTTCCGAATATTATAAAAATAGTAGCTTTTATCCAGAACTTACACATTTAAACCAGCTAAACCTTTCGATCTGCTTTTACTAGCTCAATTTCGTAGTGTAGCTTGTAAACTTCCAAATATTAAAAAATAGTAGCTTTTGTTCAGAACCTACACATTTAAAACGGTTAAACCTATCGATGTGCTTTTACTAGGTCAATTTAGTAGTAAAGCTATGTTTTCTCTTACGTATTAAGGGGTGTATGAGTAATGTCAACACTTATACGCCCTATAAAAATCGACGGAATTTGGAGTTCTTAAAAAGTGAAAATGGAGTGTTTGAGATATGTGATCAGTAATACTTTTACATGAACGGCGTAGGAAAATAATGTTCAATGGTTTGAAAATTCATGTTCAATAATGCAGAAAACACATTCCTACATGATAAGATATCTGATAAATATTAAAAAATAATAGCTATTATCCAAACCCTAAAGATTTCAGCAGTGTTAGCGTAATTTTATCACCACGGTCACTCCCGTCCACTACTATACCCATGACCTGCTCTCACGCCGCTCCAGTGCGACGTGAGTCATTTCAACAATCAAGATAAGAAGGTAACGCACCAACCTTGAAAGTGGCAACTAAGTCCAGCTACAGAAAACTGTCCAAATAAATGGACCACAGCCAGATCCCTGAGCATCTTTCCTTTCTCTAAAATAACTAGACCAGAAGACAAACGTCTGGCACCTGATGACCGACAACTTCAAGAGCAAACTTTTTCAAGAAACGAAGACAATTTCGCCCTAAAAATCCACAAATATGCCATGGACATATTCAACTCAGACTGCACTGGACTGCACTTTTTCGTTGGTAAAACCGATACTGCCTCACCTTCTCCAGCATTTTACCAAGCACCAGGATAAGGCTTATACCCCGATAGGAACGAGGATCACTCCCCACCAAATTATGTGACTTAAGCAACACTGCAGCTCTATCACGAGGACTAAATATACTCAGACATGCTATTCAAGATAGCTTTATATATCCTTCCACTTATATCATCGAAACCGGGCCAGGGAAGAATGTTCCTCCAATGGAAGAGAAAAACATAATTTCATAAGTTCAATGATATCAGATTTCTATTGTATCACCAAATTCGAACATAATATGATCCATCCATATTCCTTTGACCATTGGTTTGAGGTAATTTCTTCTAAAAATGGCCTTGTTTATTTACGTCTATTTCTTATCCCTATTCATTGTCACTATGTTAAATTTTTAAATGGTAAATTTTTTGTAAGATTTTTCTTCATTTAACACAACAACCTGTAAATGATGTTATGACATCAAGAACAAGTAGCACTTCAACAGGCTGTCACTTGCCAATTGCCTGCCATCAACAACAGCATGTAATAAATATTATAAATATTTAGTGAACAGAGTTGATAAAAATCTAAAATTGAAAATTTTGAAAGACATCATGTGTGTATGTTCATTAGAGGGGGTCAATTGAAAATTTAAAATATTTCCAATAAAAATCTAAAATTGAAAATTTTGAAACACATAGTGTGTACGTTCTTTGGAGTGGGTCAATTGAAAATGTAAAATAAGTTCCAAATTAAACAAAATAACGCAATGAGTATAATAAAATATGTTCTATCATGATAAATTTCTTCCAGACCGCCTAAAAATATACAACACATTCATAGGCGCTATGTAGTTGTTATCTCACTTAAAGCGTTAATCAGCTGTGACATTATCAGGGCAATCATGAATATTTCCCTCAGAATTTTCCGCACGGAAAATAATTTTAAAAAGTGAAATTATTTTAAAATCAATGTTTGAAAACGTTGAAAACTACTAGAAACACCTAATTATGGAATATTCATTTTTTGAACATAAATATGGAAATATAAAAATGTGAACTTGGGGAAAGGGAACTAATTCCGCACGGAATTTTTATTCATGATTGCCCTGTATATAATTTA
Organism: Musca autumnalis; assembly: GCF_047663935.1. NCBI lineage: Eukaryota > Metazoa > Arthropoda > Insecta > Diptera > Muscidae > Musca > Musca autumnalis. The sequence goes on along the minus strand of NW_027411644.1, from coordinate 51,707,952 downwards.
CGTTTCCTAATTTAGCGGCCCCTAACCGCACATTTGACCATTGAATATCATAGAATGTGTTTTACTAGAAAACAACTCTTTAAAGACTCCAAAAAGTAGCAGGACATTCAATTACCTAACTTATTTTCAATCCCGCTTAAAGGGCTAGTTTACTGAGCCATTATAGAATTTACATTTTATAATTAAATGTCTACTAATTGTACATTTGTCAATTGAATATAATAAAATATATTCTATCAGAAAAATATTAGTCAAGGCCTCCTAAAAGTATGCATCACATTCCATTACCGCGTGTACCTGGAATCCTCCTTACAGGGCAAATCAGCTGAGCCATTGTAGAATTTACATTTCATAGTTAAGTGGCTTTTAACTGCACAGCCTACCATTGAATCGAGTTTCAACGGCTCCAATCATTTGGGATCTAAGATTAACCCTTGAATTTGCCGTTTTGAGCTAAATTGGAGTGTTCCTTGGTGTCCTACCATCCCTTATATTGACCGGTTAAATTTGATATGTATCAACAAAATTTTTGTTCAAAATTTGGACGAATAATAATTTTAATAATAATTAACATTTAATAGCAAGAAGTATTTTAATTAATTTATTCATAAGGTCGAGCTTAATGATCGAAATTTTTTTGCAAGTGAAAAAGAAAAGCCGATGAATCGAACCCATACAACCACCATTATGTGATCTGGGCCCTATTTCACGAAACAACTTATCAACTTTTCATTTGGCACTTAGAAATATTTTTGACAATTCGCAAATTTTTGCGTTCCACAGAAACCTTATTTTTGATAAGTGATAAGTTGCTAAAGATAAGTTGAGTTTGCTAAAAAAACGCCCTTTTCTGCTAAGTGAAAAGTTGTAATTGCAAACTATATTTTGCTAAGATTATGCAAAAAAATGTGCTCTTCTGAACTTCCACCCTCCGAACTTCGACCCTGCGAACTACTCCATTTCGAAATTCGAACCTTTGAAACACCCATTCCGAACTTCCAGCCTCCGAACAACCTCCTCCGAACCACCCCACAAATCGATGTTTCTCGGTTTTACACAAAGACTAAACCCTCTTTCAGAGTTTTTTTTATTTTATTTTTATTTATTTTTTATTTTCATTTTATTTTATTTGTATTTTATTTTTATTTTATTTTAATTTAGTTCATTTTAATTTATTTTATTTAAATTTTATTTTTATTTAGTTTTATTTTATTTTTATTTTATTTTAATTTACTTTATTTTATTTTATTTATTTTTATTTTCATTTTTATGTATATTATTTTATTTTATTTTCATTTCATTTTTTATTTTATTTTAATTCATTTTATTTTATTTTATTTTATTTCGTTTTATTTTATTTTTATTTTATTTTATCTTTCAAAGACGTTGGTTCAAATCCTAGCCTATTTCAAGCATATTTTTATTTATTTGAATATTTTGCCTATTAGGGCGAAGATCATTTTAATATTAATTTTAATTGATTTCTGTAAAAACACATGGCATATGAGAAATGAAAAATTCGATGACAGAGAAGCCACACCACAGTACATACATATGTCTGATGAGCTGCTACCAACAGCGAAACCAGGTCACATTATCGTGTGGGTTTGAATCTTCGGCTTTCCTTTTTCACCTGCAGAAAATCTTCGATCATTAAGCTCGACACCAACAAGAAATTAATTAAAATTAATATTAATATTAATATATTGCCTATTAGGAAAATATTCAAATAAGAATTATTTTGTAATAAAATATCTATTCATAGACTCCTAAAAGTATGCAGCACACTCACTTGCCTTATGAATTCTGTTTAGGTATAATTATACCCTCAGCCTTTAGGCTAAAGAGGGTATTTACACTTTGATACGACCAAAAATGTGCCTCATAGAAATAATGGTTTTAGACCCCAAGTATGTTTGTACGATATCCGTTTCAGACAATTTTGAGTAGATCTAGCAATGTCCGTCCGTCTGTCTGTCTGTCCGTCTGTCTGTCTGGCTGGCTGGTGCGCACGATAACTCTCGAACGGATCAATTGATTCGGTTCAAATTTTGGGTATCGAAATATTTTGTCCAGATTCGATTTAAGTTCGAAGATGGGCCATATAGGTCCACTCCTTCAGGTACCTCCCACACAAATGTTCAAAAATTGTCGCAAAACTTGCGCGCACGATAACTCTTGTAGGGAATAACCGATTTGGTCCATACTTTGCACATCGTGTAATTTCTACCAAACTTAGATGAGGTTCCAATATGGACTCAACCGGTCCACTCCTTCGGGTACCTCCCACACAAAATTTCGGAAAAGTTCAGTTTAGGACCTGGTCTCGAATCGCTTTGATTTTTGTTTACGCAAGTTGTATTCGCTGTCCTCTATACGACGCTGTAAGTTTCATTAGGGGCAAGTCCATACTTCCTGAGAAAATAGCCTGAAAATTACAAAAAACCCTATGACACGGTGTGTAGTGGTTGGAGCGCAAGATAACTCTCGAACGGATCTGCCAATTCGGTCCAAAATTTGGCTTTCGTAATATTTTGTCCAAACTTAGTTCAAGTTCAAAGATGGATTATATCGGTCCACTCCTTCCGGTACCACCCCCACAAAAGTTCGAAAATGTTCGGAAAATTTGTGCGTACGATAACTCATGATGGGAGTAACCGATTTGGTCCATACTTTGCACATTATGAAATTTCTACCAGACTTAGATGAGGTTCCAATATGGACTCAATCGGTAAACTCCTTCGAGTACCTCCCACACAAAATTTCGGAAAAGTTCAGTTTAGGACCTGCTCTCGAATCGCCTTGGTTTTTGTTGTGACATCTTGTATTCACTGTCCCCTATACGAACGTACAAGTTTCCTCAGGGGCAAGTCCATACTTCCTGAAAAAATAGTCTGAAAGTTGAAAAACAAACCATAAGCCATATCTGTCCACTCCTTCAGGTACCTACCCCACAAAAGTTCAAAAATGTTCGGAAAAATTGGGCCACGATAACTCTTGATGGGAGTGACCGATTTGGTCCATACTTTACACATACTCATAATATCTACCAGATATAGATCAGGTTCGAATATGGACTATATTTGTTCACTCCATCCCGTACCTCCCACACAAAATTTTGGATAAGTCCACTTTAAGACCTGCTATTGAATCCCTTTGATTTTTGTTGAAGCAACTTACATTCGCTGCCTCAATTACGATGGTAAAAGTTGTTTCAGGGGCAAGTCCATACTTCTTGAGATAACAGCCCGAAGGGTGTAAAAACCCCCTATGGCACCCCCATGGTCTATGTCGGTCCATTCCTTTAAGTACCTTTTCCGCACAATTCTTGAACTTTAATCCTAATCAACATTTTTGTCGGTTCATACGACCAACATTTTGTAACCCCCTAAATACATAAGTTTTTTTTGTGAAAAAAGTGTTTCAATTTGCACAGGCTGAGGGTATATCTCTGTCGGCAGAGCCGACTGATACTTTTTTACTTGTTTTTTTCTTATTTAAGGGGTTTAACATAGCACATATTGATCTTAACATCCAACGAATCCTATTTTCCAAGTGCCAGAATAAAGCCTTGACTTTGTCATGGTCATGCCGATTCGGACAGTTCCTGGTATTCCTTATTCACATATGGTCCGTTGTTTAACTTTGTTAGCTATCACCAAAATTTTCTTTTGAATTTCACCTTGAAATACCTACTCTAATACACACCATTCATATTCATTTATTATTTTAAAGCAAGAATTATTTTTGTTTTATGTTACAATAAAATATCTCTGTATTATGCACAATATTGTATGTATGTATATCTGTAGATAATAAATGAACCATTGGCAAAATCCGTAAACATAAACAAGAAATCCATATAATATTTTTCCAAAACAACAGCTTACAATTTTGTGACACATAACATAGATTCCATGACAAACGTTCGAATGCTTCTACCAGTTTCATTATTATTGTTGCTGTTTCTCTCTCCACTCATCTGTGTGGAAAATGAATGTCATGGCAATTGACAGGTTTTCTAAATAATAGCTTACCATTTAAAAGATTTAAATTCTGTTACAAATCTTGTCTTGAGTCTGACATGGTTGTCTGGTTTTAGCAATGCAACAAACGAATTTTTGGTAATATACAACAAAGAAATCTTTTGCGTAAAATATATAAATCTTGTGATTAAGACAAGAACAACAGCAGCAGCAGCAACAGCCAGTCAGCAAAGTCAGTCAGTCAATTGTGGATATGTGTTTCCGACACCTACACAATGTGCATGGTTGTGGCAGATATTTTACATTACAAATAAATCAATATCAGTTGTAATAAAATGAATTTGAAATTGAATCATTAAATATGTGGGAATTGGATTTTGCATTTGAGACATAAAGATAATTTAAACAATTTACTATGATATGTAAATTAATCAAACCAAAGCAACCACTTAGGTCTAGGGCAATTAATAAGGTCAATTGGTTTATACAAATTTATTTGTAATTGTAATGTAGGCAATAAATTATTGGATAATCTCAAATGAATAAATAACTATTTAAATAGGCCACAGCTCCTAAAAGTATGTACCACATATACATACAACTATTTTTTAAATGCTATAACTATTTCATTTCTCACACAAACCAACAACAATTTATCTGTGGTTAAGACAATTAAAAGATTGGCAATTGTGCTTGAAAAATTAAAACATGTTTTCTCAAGTATCTCTTAAAACTATACACCACGCATTCCCTATCTAGCTTTATTTATATTGTTGCTTTACGTTAGCTCTTCATGTTGCATTTTCATATAATGTTTACTTAATTATGCTAATGACAGTGTGTCAGTGTTAACATAATATCATTCATTCTGCCCACAAAACAAAACAAACACTAAATTAATTTGCTAAACGCTAAATTTGACTACTTGTAAACCGCATATCCGTATGGGTAAACATTCTGGCCTATGATATTTAAAGTACTGTTTACGATTTGTGTTTGACAAACTTCATCATTTCCAAAAACCGCATCAACAACATGTCCAAAATGACATTCATTTCATTTTGGCAATGTCAACCAATTGCGTGGGTGATTACAGATTGGTGGAGAATGTTTGCATTTGCATAAAATCCTAGGCCAGAACGCATTAGAAGCCACAGCATAACATTACTTTAACGAGAAATGTATGATAAGTTGATATAATTTCGGGAAGGCTAGATTTTTGGCAAAATGTTACCCTATGAAGATATTGGGATTATACTAGAAAATTAAAATCCAAAAAATATTAATTAAAAAATGAACGATATTGAAAAAATATTTATTTTAAAGACTACTAAAATTTATTTAAAAGACAACGATATTAAAAAAATATTTACAAAAAATCCACGATATTAAAAAATATTTCTTTAAAAAATCGAAAATATTACATATATACGAATTAAAAATATTTTTTTATTTTTTTTCTAAAAATTTAAAAAGAAAATAAAATCCAAAAATATTAATTTAAAAATATTTTTTTAAAAATCCATGAGATTAAAAAAATGTTTCTTTAAAAAATCTACGATATTAAAAACATATTTTTTTAGAAATCCACGTAATTGAAAATATTTTTTTAGAAATCCACGATGTTAAAAATATATTTTTCTAAAAATCCCCGATATTAAAAATATATTTCTTAAAAAATTACAATATTAAAAATATATTTCTTTAAAAATCCACAACATTAAAAATGTATTTCTTAAAAAATCCACTATATTAAAAATCCATTTCTTTAAAAATTCACGACATTAAAAATATATATTTCTTTAAAAAATACACGACATAATAGATAAATTTGTTTAAAAAATCAATGACACTAAAAATATTTGTTTAAAAATCTGTGGCAAAAATATTTTTATAAAAATCAATGACATTAAAAAAAATCTTTAAAAAATCCACGACATTAAAAAAATATTCCTTTAAAAAATCAAGTCAATTAAAAATAAGTTCTTTAAAAAATCACGTCAATTAAAAATAAGTTCTTTAAAAAATCTACGTCAGTTAAAAAAAGTTCTTTAAAAAATCCACGTCAATTATCCTAAGAAATCAAACTCCACCAATGTTCTAAAAAAAGTTTATTTAAAAAATGTCCTTTAAAAAATCGACACAAATTAAAAAAAATGTCCTTACAAAAAGTCACGTCCATTAAAAAAAGTTCTTTAAAAAATTAGCGTCAATTAGAAAAAAAAAATTCCATTAAAAATTAAACGTCAATTGAAAAACAAATTCTTTACAAAATTAACGTCAATTATATAAAATTTCCTTTAAAAATCCAAGTCAATTAAAAAAATTCATTATTTTTATTTTAAATACACGTCAAAAAAAATTCCTAAAAATTCACGTCAAATAATTTTTTTAATCCACGTCAATTAAAAAAAATTCCTAAAAATTCACGTCAAATAATTTTTTAATCCACGTCAATTAAATTTTTTTTAATTCACGTCAATTAAAATTTTTTAATTCAAGTCAATTAAAATTTTTTTAATTCAAGTCAATTAAAATTTGTTTAATTCAAGTCAATTAAAATTTTTTTAATTCAAGTCAATTAAAATAATTCTTTAAAAAATCCACGTCAATTAAAATAATTCTTTAAAAAATCCACGTCAATCAAAATAATTCTTTAAAAAATCCACGTCAATTAAAATAATTCTTTAAAAAATCCACGTCAATTAAAAAAACTTTAATAAATCCAACGACGTTAAAAAAAATTCTTTAAAAAATCCCCGTCATTAAAAAAAGTTCTTTAAAAAATCCCCGTCATTAAAAAAAAAGTTCTTTAAAAAATCCACGTCAATTAAAAAAAAAAAGTTCTTTAAAAAATCCACGTCAATTAAAAAAAGTTCTTTAAACATCCACGTGAAATAAAAAAGTTTATTTAAAGAAATGTCCTTTAAAAAATCGACATCAATAAAAAAACGTCCTTACAAAAATCCGTGTCTATTAAAAAAGTTCTTTAAAAAATCAACGTCAATTAGAAAAAAAATCCATTAAAAATGCAACGTCAATAGAAAAAAAATCCTTTAAAAATCAACGTCAGTTATATAAAATATCTTTTAAAAAATCCAAGTCAATTAAAAAAATTTCTTTATAAATCCACGTCAATTAATTTAATTAATCCCCGTCATTTAAAATATATTCCTTAAAAAATAGACGTCAATTAAAAACAAATTTTTAAAAAATTCACGTCAATTAAAAAAATTTCTTTATAAATCCACGTCAATTGCAAAGAATTTCTTGAAAAATCCACGTCAATTAAAAATAATTTATTTAAAAATCCACGTCAATTAAAAAATAATTTCTTGAAAAATCCACGTCAATTAAAAATAATTTCTTTAAAAATCCACGTCAATTAAAAAATAATTTCTTGAAAAATCCACGTCAATTAAAAATAATTTGTTTAAAAATCCACGCCAATTAAAAAAGAGTTTCTTTAAAAATGCACGTCAATTGCAAAGAATTTCTTGAAAAATCCACGTCAATTAAAAATAATTTCTTTTAAATAATTTCAATTAAAAATAATTTGTTTAAAAATCCACGCCAATTAAAAAAGAATTTCTTTAAAAATTTTAGGAATTTTTTAGAATTTCTTGAAAAATCCACGTCAATTAAAAATAATTTCTTTAAAAATCCACGTCAATAAAAAATAATTTCTTGAAAAATCCACGTCAATTAAAAATAATTTCTTTAAAAATCCACGCCAATTAAAAAAGAATTTCTTTAAAAATCCACGTCAAGTAAAAAAGAATTTCTTTAAAAATCCACGTCAATTAAAAAATAATTTCTTTAAAAACCCACGTCAATTAAAAATAATTTCTTTAAAAACCCACGTCAATTAAAAAATAATTTCTTTAAAAATCCACGTCAATCAAAACAACATTTCTTTAAAAATCCACGTCAATTAAAACAACATTTCTTAAAACTCCACGTCAATTAAAAAAGAATTTCTTTAAAAATCCACGTCAATTAAAACAGCATTTCTTAAAACTCTACGTCAATTAAAAAAGAATTTCTTTAAAAAATCCACGTCTTTAATGGTGACCCCCACCTGTAAACCCAAAAAAGGTGATTTTTCACGACGCCACCAATGTTAAATCTAAAAACTAATTCTAAAAATTTTCACGTTAGCCAAAAAAAAAAAAAATTATAAAAAACTTACGTGGCTCAAAAATACTTGAAACCTCCGTAGAAAACATCCTCTGTCAAATTCCACATTACTCAAAAACGTCTGTTAAAAATCAAAATCACGAAATAAATCCAAAAACTAATTCTAAAAATTTTCACGACCGCCCAAAAAAAAAAAACTTTATAAGAAACCAACGAGGCTCAAAAATATTTGCTACCCCCGTAGAAAACCCTCCTTAAAATTCCACATTACTCAAAAATATCTATTAAAAAATCTAAATCATTCAAAATAATTTCCTTAAAAACTAGTTACGCACCAAAAATATTTCAAAAAATAATAAAGACCAATCCAATAAGCTTAACATATTTGTTTATAAAATTTTTATTACATCTAAAAAAAATCCACGATGCTCAAAAAGTATTTAAAAAAAACCTCATCATACAGAAATATTCCTTCAAAAATTAAACAAAATTTTTTTTAAATCGGAAAATTATCTTTAAAGAATTTAAAATAATAAAACAAACTTTCACAAATATTCCACAACAAACCGAAATAACATTAAAAATCCAAAAATATATTCCATGCAGATCAAAAAATAAAAATAAAAAAATAATGTCCCATATTTTTTTTTAAATTCATAACTCCCAATTTTTTAATCAACTTCTCCCATTTTTTTCTATTCAAGCCATTCATAAAAATTTAAAAAAAAATATTTGAAAAATATTTTATTCAATCCAATTTGTTAAAGAACATTATTCAAATTTGTTAAAGAACATCATTCAAAATATGTCTGAAAACAATTCAAGTCGCAAAAAACTGATCATTTTTTAAATATTTAAAAAATCGTGGATTTCAAAAAAATTATTTAGAAATCTTCATCACACACAAATATTCCTTCAAAAATTAAATAAAAATTTGTTAAAAAATTATCTTTAACATTTTTAAAATAAAAAAAAAAACTTTCAAAAAATATTCCTGAAAAAACCAAAAGACATTAAAACATCCAACAATAAATTCCATGTAACTCAAAAAAAGATTGAATAAATGCATGTCCCATATTTTTCTAAAATCCATAACTCCCAATTTTTTAATCAACTTCTCCCATTTGTTAATTCAAGCCACTCATAAATAAATTGAAAAATAAAATATTTAAAAAATATTTTCTTCAATCCAATTTAAAAATCGCAGACAACTTTGTTAAAAAAACGTCATTCAAAATATGTCTGAAAACAATTCACAAAACTGATCAATTCGCTAAAAAAATCAAAAATTCACGTAGTTCAAATTAAACCAGCTCTCAAAAAATTACCAAAATAACGGCTTATGGTTGATAATCCCCGCCTATTGATCTACTGGTCTAACAATTTTTGAAAAACAAAAACATTACTCACGGTGCTCTTGAACCAACTTTAAATATCATAAAGGTCAATATTGTAGAGAATTTTTACTGCTACAACAGTTTCTTTAGTACTATTTCGGTTTCCGAGCAAAATCGTGAAAAACTCAAAAAATCCTTAAAATGTGAACTTTGACCGCGATTCATTTAAAAAGCGGTCCGGCCATTTTTCTTTTTTTTTTATTTTTCTCATCTTTGAACATTGAAGTTTCAGAATCCACTAAAACTTCACAGATGTAAGAACCTTCCATTTAAAGATGGTTCAAGAGCACCGTGTACTACATATCCAAGTTATTTGCTCTGATAGTCTTTGAAATAATTTTATTTAAATGAATTGTATTTTCTTCTACAAGTTTTTAAAGGGCATTTCCTTTAAAAATCCACGATTATAACTCTGTTATTCCTTTCAGAAATACTCTTTAAATTAATGTATAGAGCTCTTTCCATTAGTCTTGTATAATACTATTTTAAATGCTTTTAAATATAATTTTATTGATTAATATTTTTTTTCTTTCTTTACAGGTAAACTATGATCCGCCATAGAAACTCCCCCAATTTTTTACTTGAGGCTAAGTATAATTTTTATTTGTCACTAAAAAAACTTTCATTGTCACCCTCGCATTTATAGTTAGTTGTTGCTGTATATAATAAACACAACAATGCATTGACTTCTCGACCAGACACACGCACACAGGGCACAAATTCTTGGCTCCACACGAAATATAACTCTCCGATAGACTTGTGTGTATGTGTGTTTGTGGTTTATGTCAACATGACCAAAGGATTGCTACAATGACAAGCCAACAACAACAGCAAGCAATATTCCAATACGCAATAATATCAACAACAAGAACCACACCCACCAGACAGGCAACAACACCACCATCACCACCCATTTAACATGAATTCCCAAACCGGCAAACAATAATAACAGCAGCAACAACAACAACAGTTGTAGTGGCAACAATAATATTCATCAATTCTTATATAAGTTGACCGACCAAATGCAAACGGACACTCACACACACACACATGTACATAACATTTATTGTGACATATTAGTGTATAAATGTGTTGCTACATTGCACTGGCTTGTAAATATGCAAATGTATGTGTGCTTGAGTGTGTACGTGTTTGTGTGCTAAAGAGGAAACGGAAATGACTCTGTGTTGCAGTGAACATTTAACAGCATTTGCATGCCAATGTTGAAACACTACCCATAACGGAAGTCAGAAAAAGGATAACCACAAACTAATCGCACATACAAACACACACCATAACAAAGTTGTGCCATCATGCTTAACGATAGCAGTAAAAACATAAAATTTTATATGCTTATTGGACTTGTCGTAGCCACATAGTTTTCCATTGCGTTCTACTATGTCTTCTTTTTTATCCATGCTTTTTATTAGTTAGTTAAAGTCTAGTTTTTTGTTTTGTTTTTGTTTTTTTGCTCTCTCTAAAGGATATTTAGCATTGTGTGAACATATTTTGGGCACTATGCCAATTAAGTGCACTTTCCTATATTAACTTCATCTCAGACAGAGTGGTATGGCAGGCAGGCTAGCAATGCCTTAAACCCAGCCAAATGAAAATAGTCTTTAATTCCAGACATGGGGAAAACAACAACAGAAACAACTTTTGTAACAGACTAGGCTGGCATTTCAAGTCAAAGTTGCTGCTGTTGTTGTTATTGTTATTATTGTTTTCTGCCACTGGCTTTTAAATTACTTCACAACGGTTTTGTTTACATTTTAATAATGACTATAAAAGTGAATTGCCAGCCTGCCATAGATGTTTCTAACTTCTACAGCAGCTGCTTTCAGACCACAAAAATGCCACATTGTGTGACGTTATTCTTGTGTTTTACATGACGTTTTTGGCACCCTGTAACTTATCCAGAATTGAGAGTGCCAGTTGTAGAGGAATTTAAAAGTTTTTTTCGATTGTTGCTGCTACTAGTTTTCATGTATGTAAGCAAGTTGTTAATATGATGTCGTTGTTGCTGTTTTTGTATTCCACAAAGAATAAAGTTTGTCCTTTCCTCCCACCCCACCCCCGATAAAATACTGTAATGCATACTTCTATTTTAGCCAGAAATTTGTGGTAATAATAACTTTTTCCTGAATTATGTTAGTTGCAATTGTTTGTCTTGTTTAGTAGTTTTGTGGGTTGTTGTTTGGCTTTTTTTCTCTTTCTTTCTCTTTTCTTTGTACCATAAGTAAATAAATATTATGATTTAGGGAAAGCAGGGAAAAGTTTAGTCTTTTATAGGAGAAGAGGATTAGTTAGGGAAACCCAAATGTGGTAGATTACAATAACAAATAAAATTGATATTGAAATGTGAGATGCGAGAAGTCTGTAAGAAGATTTTCTTCAACAGAAATGAATAACATCAGAATTCTGAGACGTGGAATGGAAGTTTAGGAATTGTGCTTTATACCTTTAGGTTTTTATTAAAAGCGTCACTGGGAATTGGAGGTGTTAGTAAAGTAGTAGTAAAATTTGCTATTATTCTGGTCTCTTATGAGAAGACGAAGAAGCCTCGTACGAGAATGTCATCTGATCTTCTAACAGAAGTTCTTATCACAATGGACCGGAAGGTCTTCGAGTGACGCAGTTACAAATGTGCCTCATCGAAATAACGGTTTTAGATCCCAAGTATGTTTGGACGAAATCCGTTTCAGACAATTTGGAGATGATTTAGCCATGTCCGTCCGTCTGTCTGGCTGGAGCGCACGATAACTCTCGAATGGATCAACCGATTCGATGGTACATGTTTCATCAGGGGTAAGTCCATACTTCCTGAGAAAATAGCCCGAAAGTTGCAAAAAGCCCATGTGACACTGTGTGTAGGGGTTGGAGAGCAAGATAACTCTCGAACGGATTTGCCGATTCGGTCCAAAATTTGACCTTCGTAATATTTTGTTCAAGCTTAGCTTAAGTTCGAAGATAAGCCATATCGGTCGACTCCTTCAGATACCTCCCCTACAAAAATTCAAAAATATCCTGAAAAAATTTGGCCACGATAACTTTTGAAGGGAGTGACCGATTTGGTTCATACTTTATACATCCTAATATATTTACCAGATATAGATCAGGTTTGAATACGGACTATATTTGTCCACTCCTTCGGTAACTCCCACACAAAATTTCGGATAGGTTCACTTTAAGACCTGCTCTCGCATCACTTTTATTTTTGATGAAGCTACTTGAATTCGCTGCCTCAATTATGACGGTGAAAGTTTTTTTCAGACGCAAGTCCATACTTCTTTAGAAAACCCCTATGGCATCATATGTAGTGGCTGGAGAACACGATATCTCTTGAACCGATCAATCTATTTGGTCCAAACTTTGAATCTCCTAATATTTTGTCCAAATTTAGTGTAACTTCTAAAATGGCCCATATAGGTCCTATTCTTAGGGTACCTCTCCCATAAAAGAAAACCCCTATGGCATCATATGTAGTGGCTGGAGAACACGATATCTCCCGAACCGATCAATCTGTTTGGTCCAAACTTTGAATCTCCTAATATTTTGTCCAAATTTAGTGTAACTTCTAAAATGGCCCATATAGGTCCTCTTCTTAGGGTACCTCTCCCATAAAAGTTCAACGTTTGTGCCTAAGTGCAGTTAAGGCTCTGTTCGAAGATCGTTTGTAAATGTGGTCATATCTAGAACGATGTCATGTTTCCGTGGACTAGTCCATGCTTCCTGACATACTGGTCCATAAGTTATACGATGACCCACTGAAATGACTAGTGGCCGCGATATCTATCAAAAAGATATGACTACCTAAATAAGATCCACTTCCATAATGGACTTTGTCGGTCCATTCCTTCAAAAACCTTTTCCGCAACACTTTTTAACTTTAATCCTAATCATAATTTTTGTCGGCAAAAAGGGCAACACAATTTTGAAAAGACCCCAGACATAGGCTGAGTGTATATCTCTGTTGGCAAAGCGGACTGATACTTTTTACTTGTTTTCCTTAAGAAGACATTCAAATCTGCGAAGATATTCTTACATAGTAGGAAATGTTTTCCGGGTCTTCTTTCAGGTCCTTTTAGTAGAGGACCTTGTTCAGAAGAATATATTGATTTCTACGAACGGATGACAGGATCTTTTTTAAGACTTTTAGTTCTTCTACGGAAAGAACTTTTGGTCTTTAATAAGAAGGACTTCCTCGTAGGTAAGATAATCCATTGGGCTAATATTAATAAAACTCATCTTCTTTTGGAGAACCTTCTGCACTTATATTAAGGGAGAGGAAGACCTCCTGGCCTTCTGTAAGAAGACCTTAGATCCATTCTGTGAAGATTTTCTGTCACTTAACAATAAAACCTCTTGGTTTTCTGCGATAATGTCTTCTTTCCATCCGTAAGAGGACCTTGAGACCTTCTTCAACACGACCTTCGATGAGAAGAACTTTTTGCCTTTTACGAGTATACGAATATCTGCCCTTCTGCAAGAACATTTGATGGTCTTGTAAGAGAAGACCTTCTGTTCTTCTATGCGAAGATCCTCTGGTATTCTATTACACTGCTTTCAGTCTTCTTCGACCCTAATAGTGATCCTATATAAGGTAGTCTACTGGACTTATATTTGAAAGTCATCTGTTATTCTGTTGAAGAGCCTTTTGATGTTCTATTAAAGGACATCATAGCTCACGGTGCGCCTTAACTAAATTTAAATTAAAGGTGCTTACACCTGAGAAGTTTTTGCGTATTTTGAAACTACAATGTTCCAATGTTTCCAAGTAAAAGCGTGAAAACATAAAAAACCCTAAAAAAGTGAACTTTGACCGCGATTAATTTGAAAATGCCTCCGGCGATGAACATTGTAGTTTCCGAATCCGCAAAAACCTCCCAGGTGTAAGCACCTTTTATTTAATATTTGTTAAGGCGCACCGTGGGCTTTCTTTAAGTGTACCTTATGGTCTTCTACAAAGAAGAACATCAAATCTTTTGTCGGAACATATTCTAGTCATCGAAAGGAAGAATTTCTGGTCTTCTAATGGAACAGACACATGTTGGATCATCGACAAGAGGAACATCTGACCTTCTTCGATAATACCTTCTGGTCTTCTGGTATATATCCATATGGTCTTCAATGAACAGACCTTCAGTCCTCTACGGGAGGTACCTTCTGGTGTTGATTGGTCTTCTATTAGAGGCCCTTCTAGTCTTCAATAAGAGAATCCTGTAGCCTTCTTTATTAAAATCTCCTAGTCTTCTATGGAAATAACCTCTGTTTCTCCAGTAAAGGGAAAACTTTTCATTCAGAGGACCACTGATCTCTCTTTTCGAATATCTCCTCTTCGAGATGAACTTTGCGATCTTCTATTACAGAACCTTCTGACAAGGGAACCAAGTTTGTATTTCTTACAGAATTTTCTGGTCTTCCATGAAAAGACCTTCTTGTCCTCCTTTAGAAAATGTTCTTTTCTTTCACTAGAAGAATTTACATTTAAATTACTTTCTCCTATCCTTTTGGTAGTTTTTCTTGTATTCTTCGACTTTCTACTCTTCTATGAGAAGATTTTTCTATGAACACACCCTGTGGATATCTTCTCGTCCTCCTTTAGAAAATGTTTTGTTCTTTCACGAGAAGACTTTCCATTTCCATTTAAAGGACCTTCTCCTAACCTTTTGGTAGTTTTTCTCGTATCCTTCGACTTTCTACTCTTCTACAAGATAATATTTCTATGAACACACCTTGTGGATACCTTCATATCTTCAAGTGGATATTTTTAAATAGAAGGCATTCCCGTCTTCTAGAAGAGGAACTTGTGGACTTTTAGTTGATGTTGCTTTCCTATTCAAAGATCTTCTCCTCTTTTTTCTGCGATCCTTCTTGTCCACGACTCCACTTTCTGACCCTATATAAAACGACATTCTGATCTTTACCGAGACCACCTTCTTCTAGAAGAATGCTTTTTTTAAATAATCTTTTGATTTCTATTAGTGGACTTGGTAGCCTTCTACTGTAACAGTTTCTGGTCATCAATAGAAGACATTCTGGTCTTCTTTTGATCTTCAAATAGACCACCTTCTTATTCTTTTGAAGGACCTTGTCTACGTCACCAGTTGCTGGCCTTCTATGAAAAGACATTCCGATCCTCACTCTGTGGCCTTTATTCGACGACCTTCTGAACTTTTAGAAGAAAATCATCAGGTCTTTTGTTGGCTGATTTTCTACTAGAGGGGGTTTTCTTTTCTGTGACCTCTTGCTGCTCCATTAGAATACCATGATGCTTTCTAGTAGCAGACCTTTTGGTCTCCTAGCAGACTACCTTTTGATATTCTGGAAGAGAACTTTGTGGACTTCAAGCTAAGCTATATGAGGAAAATCAAAAAACAAAAAAAAAAATCGCCGGAGCGCTTTTTAAAAAAATTTGACATTTTTAAAGTTACATTTTTAGGGGTTTTTTAGGTTTTCACGATTTTGCTTGGAAACCACAAGTCCTATTGAAATGGGACTAAGGAAAATGTTGTAGCTATGAAAATTTTCTACAAGAGTGAACCTCACGATAATTTCGTAGGTTTTACCGTTATTGATATATAGAAGTTCAAATTGGGACAATGCATTGACTGTATCGCTACCTTATAAAACAATGTTATACATGGTGCGCCCTAACTAACTTTAAGTGAAACCCGCTTACACTTGGGAAGTTTTTGCGGATTTTGAAACAGCAATATTAATGGGTGAGAAAAATACAAAAACAAGAAAAAATCGCCGGAGGGATTTTTAAATAAATCGCGGTCAAAGTTCACATTTTTACGTTTTCACGAATTTCTTTGGAAAATGCAAGTCCTATCGAAATGGGATTAAAGAAAATGTTGTAGCAGTGAAAATTCTGTACAAGATTGACCTGCATAATATTTTCGTAGGTTTTGCCGTTTTTAGATATAGAAGTTCAGATCAGTCATTCCGATTTTTTCTCAGGTCTTCAAGATTTTGCTTGAAACCCGCAAATCCTTTCGGAATGGGACTAAGGAAAATGTTGTAGCTGTGATAATTCTCTACAAGAACGGCTTTCGTATAATTTTCTTAGGTTGTACCATTTTTGAGATATATAGGTATAAGTTGGGAAATTGCAGTCATGACACTGTTTTATAAGGAGACGATAAAGTCATTGCATTGTCGAAATTTGAACTTTGTCCCATTTCAATAGGTCTTGCGGTTTCCAAGCAAAACCGTGAAAACCGAAAAAACCCTTAAAAATACCGACTTGAATCGCAATTTATTTAAAAAGCGCTACAGCGTTTTTTTTTTTTTATTTTTCTCATCTATGTCATTGTAGTTTCAGAATCCGCAAAAACTTCCCAGGTGTAAGCACCTTCCATTTAAAGTTGTTTCAAGAGCACCGTGGAGGGCTTTCTGCTTTCCCATTGGAAGGTCCTTTTTTAAGGTATTTTAATTTTTGGGAGACCTCCTGATTTTCTATTAGAAAATCTGATTTCTGTAGCTGATCTTCTGTGAAGGACTTTCTACATTCCCATTGGAAGACCTCTTTTTGGAAGACTTTCTACGACGCCGGCTTTAAAGGAAATTATTTGTTATTTTTTTTTATCCTCTTTGGAAGACCTTCTGAGAAGGCTCTCTGGTGTTATTCGATTGCACCTTCTAACCATTTAAGTGAAGATTTTGAGCTTCTTCAAGAACACCTTCAGGCCCTGTAGAAGAACACATCTCGGTCTTTTATGAGAAGTCCTCCTCGTAGAAGACCTTCTCATCTTCTACTAGCAGATCTTCAGGTCTTTAACTTCTATAGGAATACCTTCTCAACTTATTTTGCCAAGAACCTCTTGAGCTCTACTTAAAACATTGGTCTAATGTGGGAAGGACCTTTCAAAAATGTTTTCTGGTGTTATACAATGGGACCTCCTGATTTTCTTTTTTGGACATTTCGGTTTTCTTGACTTGAGCTCTCGTACTTCTTTGGTTAGGACGTGCACACTAACAATTGAACAACTATATAACCCAAAAACATTTAAGCAATCCACAATTTAAATAACTTTAATTTTTAAAAATCTCCAAAAATATTCTCCCAATGAAACTTTAAGCTTCGCAGGCAAATTGAAAATCCTCCACAGCCCCAGTAAATTCTTATACAATATACAAACCATATTTATGGATCCTTAGAAGTCCTTTTGTTATTTAATATACTATATAGTGCATTGTATAAAACATACAAACACATGCAGACACATGTATACTGTAATTCAGTTGAGTAAGCCAATTGCATAAAGTTACCAACAACAAGTTGGTTAGTTGGTCTTGCTTGTCTGCTTGCTGACTGTAGCTTGTGCAACAATAGGAAAAACACCAAACAATTGATAATAAATCATTTTCACTTGTCCAGATGCAATTGTTCGGCATTTATGAACACAATAGCCAACAATATATTCATACAAACATAGTAGGTATGTATGTGGTGAGGATTGCCTGGCTAGAGTCATAAGGCAGACAATGATTATGGTATGGTTGTGGAAAATATGTTATAAATTATTATTATTGCCAACAATAGCATACAAATGGGTCGGTTGCCTAAAGGGTGTGTGTGTTATTGTAAAATTTAATTACTTAAAAATGTATGTACATACATATGTGATAAGAAACAAAAAAATCATAAAAATAACAGATGGTGTAATGCAACAAACTACATGAATATTTATTTTAGAAAATTAATAATAAACAATTAATTAAGAAACCAGGGACTTGGGACAATATGGAAAACAATTAAAAAAATATTAGTCAAACAATTTCTATTCAATTTCACCCCACCAAAAGGCTCATCATGACCATTTATCCACAAGATTTTCATTACCATTTCTTAAATGGATTTCTCTTACACTCCGTTAACCACACTACCAGCCAGCATTTCTTTTTAACATTATTCTTAAAGGCTTAACACTTAAGATTTAATTTACTTTTGTTGTTGTTGTTGCTTTACAATTTATTTTATCTTTTGCAATTTCTTTCTTTCAATTTTCTTCTTCTTCTTTATATTCTTTGGCTTTGGTTATTGTATTATTTTGTTGTTTTTTTTTTTCGTAACCACCTAATTATGCTTAAAGCATAAAACTAAACGTAATTAGCGTTAATATGCAAGACGTCTAGAGTGAAAATTATAGAAAAAAAAACTCAACGAAAACAATTTACGCTTCAGCAATTTCCCCAACAAACAATAAGTGGTTGCGGTGGTGATGGTGGTATGTAGAGGTGGTTGTGCTGCTGCTTCCGATGGTATAAAGTAATTTACAATTCCTTTTTGTTTTTTATTAATTGTAATTTGTTGTAAGTTGTTCGTTGCTGGCAATTGAAAAAAGTCAGTAATTTAATTATGAAAAACAGTTTATTCAATTTATAAGCAGCCACCATTAAGACAATTTCGATGGAATGGGATTAATTGGATAAAATATTAAAAAAATTTTTAAACAAAGATATTTTAAAAATCCACTTTTCTAAAATACATTTATTTTTTTAAGTTATAAAAAATTAATTTTTCTGCAAAATATTTAAAACCTTTTTTAAATTCTTCAAAAAAAATCTACATTTCTAAAAAATATTAAAAAAATATTTCCTTTAAAAAAATATTTACTTTTAAAAAAATCTTTAAAAATCCACTTTTCCAAAAAAATATTTAAAATATATAAATATTTAAAAAATATTTAAACAATTTTAATTTCTTTAAATTAATTTAATACATCGAGCTAACATAACCTAAGAAGTTTTGTTTGTTTGTTTCTATGAACACACCTTGTGTATACCTTCATATCTCCAAGTAGATATTTTCAAGTAGAAGGCATTCCCGTCTTCTACAAGAGGACCTTATGGAGTTGATGATGTTTTCCTATTCAAAGATCTTCTACTCTTCTTTCTGGGGTCATTCTTTTCTACGACTCCACTTTCTGACCCTATATAAAACGACAAAACATTCTGGTCTTTGCCGAGACCACCTCCTTTTACAAGAATGCCTTTTTGGGGAAATTTTCTGATTTCAATTAGTGGACTTGGTAGCCTTCCACTGTAACAGTTTCTGGTCATCAATAAACATTCTGGTCTTCATTTGATCTTCAAATAGATCTCCTTCTTATTCTTTTGAAGGACCTTGTCTGCGTCACCAGTTTCTGGCCTTCTATGAAAAGGTATTCCGATCCTCAACGCGTCACTTTGTTGCCTTTATTCGACGAGCTTCTCAACTTTTAGAAGAAAATCGTCGGGTCCTTTGTTGGCTGATGTTCTACTAGAGCACTACAATAGTTGCGGGTTTTCTTTTAAGACAGCAATTATAAGACAGCAATAAATAAAAATTTTAATTTTTTATTTTAACTTTTGTAAAAAAATATTTAAAAACTTTCTAAAAAAATTCTTTAAAAATTCACTTTGCTAAAAAAATAAGACTTTAAAAATCTTTAAAATCACTTTTCTAAAAAATATTTAAAAAAATTTTCTAAAATTTCTTAAAAAATCCACTTTTCTATAAGATATTTAAAAAAATCTTTAACAAATCCACTTTTTTAAAAATATTTAAAAACTTAAAAAAAATCTTAAAAAAAATCCACTATTCTACAAATATTTAAAAAACGTTTTTAAATAATCTTTAAATAATTCAAATTTCTAAAAATTTTATAAAAATTTAAAAAAATCTTATAAAATCCACTTTTTTAAAAAATATAAAAAAACCAAGGAAAAATCTTAAAAAACTATTAAAAAAATTTAACAAAATTTTTTAAAAAAATCTTGAAAAAATCCACTTTTCCAAAAAATAATTAAAAACTTAAAAAATCTTAAAAATCCAATTTTCTATAAAAAATATTAAAAAACTTTTTTACAAAAAGTTCTTCAGCAAAATCCACGGTTCCAAAAAAAAAATTATTAAATCAACTTTTCAAATATTTAAAAAAAAATATTTAAAAAGTCTAAAAAAATTTAAAAACTTTTAAAAAATATTTTTTAAAAATCCACTTTACTAAAAAGGATTCAAAGACTTTGGAAAATCTTAAAAATCCACTTTTCCACAAAATAAATTAAAATTGTTTTATAAACTTTTCTTAAAAAAATTACTTTTCTAAAATGTATTTAAAAACTTTTTTCCAAAAATGTCTTTATAAAATCCAATTTAAAAAAAAATATTCAAAAACTATTTAAAAACTCACGTTTATTAAACAACAGTTAAAATATAACTTTGGTGGCGTTATTTATTTAATTTTGATTTTTTTCAAAATAATCTGACTTAATCCCATTGTTGTTGTTTTAATATTTAAAACAACTAATTTATTAGTGGAGAATGTTTGGAATTGTTCGCCAAGGGGTAAGGCAGGGAAGACTAGTTTCGATCCTCGCCACAGGTTCTCATCATTTTTCAATAACTTGAAGAAGTTGTTGAAAAATAACTTCGGTCCACATCCACAAAACAAAAAACAAGGGAACTGATGAGATCCTATAGCGAGGATCGAAACTAGTCTTCCCTGGCTTACCCCTTGACGAACAATGTCAAACTTTCTCCACTAATAAATTAGTTGTTATATTAATACAACAAAAATGGAATTAAGCCAGACTATTTTAAAAAATCAAAATTGCAACAGATAAAATATAAAAAAAAAACTATTTTAAAAAGTTCTTTAACATTATTTAAACATTTTTTAATATCCACCTTTCGAAAAAATATTTAAAAAATTGTTTACTTTTGTTTTAAATCTCATTTTCTAAAACTAATATTCAAAAAAATCTTTTAAAAATCCACGCTTCTACAAAAATATTAATGGATATTTTTAATATCTACCTTTCTAAACTAATATTTCTTAAAATAAAAATCCCAAAATATTTTTATAAAAAACTCTTTAAAAAATGGTTTATAAAATTCTGCAATAAATCCACGTTACTAAAAAAATTTAAACAAATTATAAAAAAAACATATTTCTAAAAAATATTTTTGTCTTGATTTTATCGACCTTTCGATTTGTTATTAAATGAAAATTCTTGTTTCGAGCTTGAGACTTGAAAATTGAAAATTGAAAATTTTCATCGAAAAAATATTTTAAAAGAAATTATTAAAAAATCACCTTTTTTAAAAAATATATTAAAAAATTCGTTTAAAAGTTTAGGCTTCTAAAAAATTTAAAAAAAAAATCTTAAAAAAACCACGTTCCTAGAAATGTATTAAAAAACAATCACGTTTCTAAAAAAATTAAAAATTCAATAAAAAATTCATGTTTCTGGAAAAATATATTTTTTATTTTTTTAGAAACATTGATTTTTTGCTGAATTTTTTAAAATAATTTTTTAGAAACGTGGATTTTTTAAAAGATTTGTTTAATATTTCTTACATTACATTTAAAAGGTCGAAAAAAAACTCAAACTTAAACATTTTTTAGAAACTTAAAAATTATTTTTTTTTGTTTATTGTTGTCTTATTAGGTCGAATGTCATTATTTATGAAAGTTTTTTTAATTGATTGAATTAATCGAGCTAACAGGACCTAAGGAGTTTTGTATTGAAAAAGTGAATTCCCACACACCCAACTAATATGCTACGATCGTTTCGCTGGTGGTTTAATTCAGCTCATCAGACATATCGGATGTGAATGGCTAGAAGACAAAGGCTGATTTTGATAACTTTTATTTGTACAAACAAACACGTTTTCAATACAAAACTCCTTAGGTCATGTTAGCCCAATTAATTCAATCACTTAAAAATTTAAGTTTTTTTAAATACTTCTTTTATGAATACCACGTTTCTGAAAAAATTAAAAATAAGATTCTTTAAAATCCACGTTTCCAAAAAAAAAATATTAAATAATAAAATGCTTTAAAAAATTCAAGTTTCTAAAAATAATTAAAAAAAATTGTAACAAGTCTTCATATCTAAAAAAAAATATTTAAATGAAAAATCTTCAAAGAAATCAACGTTTCTAAAAAAATTTTCAAAATTTCCCGTTTTTTGGTAAATATTTTAAATTTAAACGGTTAAATTTTAAATATCCACGTTTAAATCTAATGTTCATTTTTGCTTTACATAAAATTTCTATAAAATCCAATTAAAAAGTAATTGTAAATTGAAAATCACGTTTAAAAATGTTGTATAAAAACACTTTAGAAAATAAATCTTCAATGTTTAAACATCTTAAAAACAGTTGTGAAAAATATACATTTAAAAAAATCACGTTTGATAAAAAATTTTAAAACCCCAGATTTGAAGTAATATCTATATAAAACTATTTTGAAAAACCATTAAATAAATAAATCTTAAAAAAGAAAAACTCCACATTTGAAATAATAATCTCAAATACACCTTTGAAAATTTCTTCAAAATAAAATCGGGTTTGAAAAAAAGAAAAATAAAATTTTGAAAAAATCTTTAAAATATTGACTTTTAAAGAAAGAAAAAATATTCAAAAAATCAATTTTTTTTGAAGCCCACGCCTTTTGAGAAAGCTTCTAGAAAATCCAAGTTTTTCCAATAATTGCTTCATAAACCAATGACACATTACAAAATAAATCTTCAATGTTTAAAAATCTCAAAAAAAAAAACAGTTCAGAAAAATATATATTTTAAAAATCACGTTTGACAAATTTTAAAACCCCAGATTTGAAGAAATATCTATATAAAATCCTTTTTGGAAAACCAATAGGATCCACTTAATGAATAATATAAAACTTTTGAAAAATCTTTAAAATTGTTATTTTAAAAATCTTAAAAAAGAATAAATTCCCATTTAAAATAATAATCTCACATACACGTTTGAAAATTTCTTCAAAATAAAATCGGGTTTGAAAAAAATAATAAAAAATAGGTAAAAAAACTTTTTAAGTTAAACGGTTTTATGTTAAACATACATTGCAATGTTTAAGATAAATGTACTAAAAAGAAAAAAAAATAATAAAATAGATACAGTCGTGGGAATTATAAACATATGCATAGACTAGACTAAAATAAAACCGTGGGGCACGTCAATTGTCTACAATCGTTGATTAAAATGTTTGTTTAGTAATGTTACACTATAATTAGGCAGTTGTTCAACCGACAACGATGGACGTGTGATAAGTAGGGCTAGAATGTGGAAACAAGCTAGCAAGCTCGATTATAAGCGAGTTTTAGGGTTTCATAGTGGTGAGCGAGTAGTACTTTGTCGATTAAAGACAAACTACGAGCAGTGAAACGATTCCTCGCCAGGCAGCAGTGTGAATGTCCAACGATAAACTAGTTGAAACATCTCTTTTATTTACATGGAGTGTATAACTATTGGAATTTCCATGAGCAAGAAATAGTAAGTAATTTCCTCACCGTCTGCGGGCCAACTGCCTAACGACGAATTAAACGATTCTTCTATCGCACATTAAGTCGATAATTTGTAGACAATTGACGTGCCCCACGGTTTTATTTTAGTCTAGTCTATGCATATGTTTATAATTCCCACGACTGTATCTATTTTATTATTTTTTTGTTTTTGTTTTTAGTACATTTATCTTAAACATTGCAATGTATGTTTAACATAAAACCGTTTAACTTAAAAAGTTTTTTTACCTATTTTTATTTTCTAGTTTTTAGTTATTATTTCGCATTCTGTTTAATTCATTTAGTGCTTCATTATTGCAAGGTTTCTTGCCCGTTAGTTTATTGCAGTCCCACTCCTCCATACGTAGTCCCTGCAAAGATCTTACTCTACTAAGAGCCACGTAGGCTTGACCTTCTTCAAACAGTTTCGCACCTAAGTATACGACTGCGTGATCCACAGTGCTGCCCTGCATTTTATGTATTGTAGAATCCCATGATAGTATTAAAGGCAACACAAATCTTTGTGTATCGCTCCCGTTGTTTTGTTAACCTGGCTTCATATTCTTCAGGTGTTTCTGACGCTATCATCTGTGTGTATCGCTCACGTTGCTTTGTTAACCTGGCTTCATATTTTTCAGGCGTTTCTGACGCCGTCATTTGTTTATATCGCTGACGTTGCTTTTTTAACCTGGCCTCTTATTGCTCAGGTGTTTTTGACGCTAATTGTTCCCGCCGTTTCTGAAATCAACTATTTCTATCACCTTCACTTTCTTTAGCTCGTTTTGCTTTATACTTTTCTTTGCTTTTTGAAGCCTTCGTTTACGTTGTGTTGCAGTTTCTGTTTTATTTGTGTTTGTATTTTTTATATTTTTTTACCATTGTGTTCCCACGAGTAATGGACATTTAAACGGTCGACGCCCCAGAGGTCCAATTAAACGGGCAATGCTATGTACAACAAGATGCGCCTGAGTCTTGAGCGGAAAACGCTAACGACATATCATTTTTATCCACCCTAATGCCATACAGTTCTCGGCGCGTTTTAACCTTTCACCTTAACTTGGGTGGTGTACCGCTAACGACGTATAATTTTTAGCCACCCTAACGCCACACAGTCCTCAACACGATAAAAAATGTTGACTTGGGTGGTGGATTCAGCTGGATTAATCAGATACCTAAATTACATGTTCAATTTCTAAATTTAAATCTTATTTGTACGCCATTTAGTGGCTGCGCCCATCTTAAATATTGAGGTTGTATAGTGCACTGTATTCTTCTTGTCAAGCCCTTTTATTTGATACCCATATTTGTGGGATTGATAAAAAATTGTTATCAGCCATTTGGTAGCGGCGGCCATCTTAGATTTCAATTTTGCATAGTATATTGTATTCTACTTGTTGAGACCTTTCATTTGATACCCATGTTGATGGGATTGATAAAACCTAAGTTATCCGCCATTTTGTAGAGGCCGCCATCTTGGATTTTAATTTTATATAGTACATTGCATTCTACTGGTTGAGCACTTTCATTTGATACCCATATTGATGGGATTGATAAAACCTACGTTATCCGCCATTTTGTAGCGGCCGCCATCTTGGATTTCAATTTTTTATAGTATATTGTATTCTGCTTGTTGAGCCCTTTCATTTGATACCCATATTGATGGGATTGATAAAACCTACGTTATCCGCCATTTTGTAGCGGCGGCCATCTTGAATTTATAATGATAATGAATAAACATAATTGTATTGTCACCAAAATCCAAAGTGTATACAAAATTTCAGATTAATCGGTCGACAGGAAGAGGGTCAAATTTGAATTACTAAATTTGACCCAAGAATAAATAATAAAACAAACGGGGTGAGCTAAATAAAACCATTTAAAAATCACCTTTTGGAAAAAATCATTAAAATATTGACGTTTAAAGAAAAAAATATTTAAAAAATCTAATTTTTTTCAAGTCCACTACTTTTGAGAAATCTTCTCGAAAATTTAAGTTTTTCCAATCATTTCTTTATAACCCAAGGACATTATTTTAGAATCCAACATTTAAAAAAAAACTTAAAAAATGTAAAAAATTCACGTTTCTTAAAGAATTGTTTAATAAACATGAACATTTATTTTTTTGTGGCAAGATAGCTCACTGATTTTATCTTGTTAACACCACAAGATGGTACGTGTCCACATGAGATTAACGGGAGGCCAAGATAAGTTCAGGATAACCAAGATAATACCAGGAGAATGGCAATTATAAATGTTACTTTTTATCGATTGTCCCTATGAATTTATCTATATTTAATATATTCCTCGATGTTAAATCATGTTTAAAATATCATAGTGACCATCTACAAATTATAGGTCAGCACAAAAAAAAATGTTCATACATTTAGGCAGCACAATTTTTAATCCACCACTGTAGAACCCACTGTGCTCCAATGTTTAGTTATAATAGCAGGCCTAGCACGCTTAACAAATCAAAAACACACTTTTCGCTATTACCTTAACTTTTTCACTTTTAAATAGAATCACGATTGTGTTTATTTCCAAAATTGGTGTCTACTTCTAGGCGATTATGTATATATTTGTATTTTAAGTTAAGGTTTCATAGTTTTTTAGGAAATAGCTAGACAATAAAACTTCCCCAACTACGTTGTCCTTTGAAAGACTACCATCTGTTCTTGACATTTGTCATACTTTGCCCCACTTACTCTCCACTTTGAAGTGGAGCTCCACTTCAAAACGGGTTTCATTAAATATTTTGGGGTTATTCCAAAGGAATATCCCTCTTATGAATTATGCTTAGCAAGCATCTCATAATGTCATGACCACAAACACAGGTTTTAAATCTCTACTTGGGGTTAAAATCATTTTAATTAATGTTGTCATTTTCTATTTGGTTTATCCGCAAAACAGGCGTACATATTTAATGCAGATACGCGAAGATTTCAGAAAAAAATATTCGCTTACTTGACATTCTGTAAATATGTGTTTGTGGAGATAAATTCATGGAACATGTCATTTGTTGATGGCATACACGCTCGCTCTCTCACATATAAGTACACGAGTACATGCATTGACACCTTAAATAAATACACTTTAACACGAAGCACGCACACGCTTCGTTTTTTGGAATTAACGTGTAAATCGTGTAGGTATAAACCGTGTAGGTAAATATTGCCATGACATCACTTTGTGGTAAAGTTTTCTCTTTGGTGTTGCTGTTTTTTTTTTTCCTTTAGTTTCTTCGTGTTGTAGGTATTATATTTATCATGTTATCCTGTTTTGGGGGGAGGGGAGTGGATATAATGTTGTTGATTGTGTGGGTCTTTACCATCATCATCATCGTTGGTTTAAATATAGATTTTCCATTCTACTGAGTAAGGGGGGTGGAGGGGGGTTGATGCAAAGGTGACCATTGTGTTTCTTTTCGTCTATTGTCTTGTTTGTTTTCTGGCCATGACATGTTCTTACCATATTTTGTATAAAATAATTGTAGAGTAGGAGATAGAAAAACAACTGACAACACCTAAAAGTAGGCACTTAATATATATTTTAAAATACCTTAAAGTATAACTTTTTTAACAAATTGTTAATAGCAACAAAAATATTTTTTAAGTTTCTCACGAACTTCCCAGCAAACAGGAGGTTTTTGGTTATATGCCAGTTAGAGCCTTTTCTCATATGAATGAGAACATCCCGAATCTGTTTTTAGATTGATTCCTTAAAGTATACACAAAGTATAACTTTTAACAATACTTTAGAACAGGAAATGTATATATCCTTTACTTGCGAGAAAGCAAGAGAGTTTCTCTTTACAGTCACACAATTCACCAAATTGAAAAAAATGCGATGACACCCCCTAAAGTATGTAATAGAAAAATATGGTGCCTATCGCAGGAGTAAAGTTCACAGAGGGCTCGAGTCTGGTATTTTGCCTAAAAGTATGCACCACATTTTAAAATAGTATTATATTTCCATTCTCACCATTAATTTTCAATTACCATTTAGTTTTAGCTTGTCACAAAGTATTTCCCAAAAAAGATCTGCACATTAAATGTACAACACAGTGGCTCCCAGTAAAAAACATTGATGCATATTTTCTAGCAGCTTGCATTGTTGTTATTATATGTCAACAATGTACATTATGTAAAGAGAGCAACATTCACAGAGAGCTCGAGTGCAGTCCTTTGCCTCAAACTACCCTAGTTTCTACTCCAAAATTTTATTGTTCCCTAAAAGTATGCACCATATTTTAAAATTTTATTTTATTTTCATTTCCACCATTAATTTTTCATTAACACTTACCTTAGCACGTCAAAAAAAGAACATTTCCCAAACAAACATATTTTTTTTCTCACACAACTTTATGACTTTGACAATATTTTTTGCGCTTGAGGTGTGACAAACATTAATGAAATGACAGAAAAAATCAGTGGCGAAATACAGAAAGAACTACGCAGAAATGTGACATTTTACAAAAATATCCAGAGCAGCAAACACAAGATTTTACGATAAGCCACGTTTTAATTTTGCGTTCGCTACCAGAAATTGCATATTCATATAAACGATTTTGCCAGCAAACGAGGGGACGAAACATTCACAAAAAGTGAAAGGAGAATTACACAAAAAAAAAAATAAAAATAAAATTTAAACGAAAATTTCGTAGCTGCCTCCCTTTAGCCATAATTTTGCTTCCATTATCCCCCCTTCTCCCCCACTAAATGGATAATCATTACATCAGAGTGACTAACGTTAAAATATCACGCCACTGTTTCCATATCCTTAATGAATTCACCAAACCAACCTTTAGTTAAATTTCTTTAATGGATTTTGACATGTTCATACCTTTTTGTTGATTTTTTTTTTTTTGCAAGCCGGTAGATTGTAGTGAAGTCAGCCCCTGAAAAGAGGGTGGAGGTTTATGTGAGTCAGTGAAGACGGATATATGGTTTGGAAGATGGTATAGGGTATAGAGAATGGGAAATAAGAAAATAAATCCCAAAACTTAAAATATTAAGATTCCAAAAAAGGAAAAACATTCCACAAATTAAAAAAAATTAAACAGTATATTAAATATTGTTTCCATTTCAATTTTCTTTTTTTTAATTTTTCTCTAATTTTTGCAAATAAATACCCAACCTGTTTCTCCCACTCACTCCCACTCACTCAACTAGAATGTGACTTTGGCTCATTTACAGTTTTTGGCTTCATTACCATTAACATGCTGAAATTGTTGTTGTAGAAGTAGAAAAATGTTATTGCACGTTGTTACCATACTTTGTTGGTTAAGAGGTTTGTGTGTGAATATTGGATGCTTTAAGCTCCACATACCCACCCTACCCCTTCCTTGGGTTTTTTTTCCCTTTTTTCCCTGGCAATTTGGCTTATTCACAATCTACTTTTTTTCTGATGCATTTTATCCTATTACAAACAAACCTTTTGGGGTTGTTGGTTGCCTGGCTGCTTGCTTGGTTTGTTAACCCAGAGAAAATGAGGCAAACGACAAAAAAAGAAGACAAGATATTATCATTTTTTCTGCCTTTGTTCTAACATTATCCCACACGTTCAACCTTTGCACCGTCATCACCAGCCACCAATGCCCCCAAGAACATGAACTTTGGCCCAACGTTCAAGTGGTAATGCAAGAGATGCTACTTGGATTTGTTTTCTCATTGTGTGGGTTTTTTATTCATCACATATAATTTTTTTTCTGCATATTTTAAATATTTGCCAAGAGTTTACATGCTGCTGGTTGCCGCTACTGCCTGTCTCCTGCTGCTGTTGTTGGTAACGCTAATTAGGTGTTCACATAGACGCCGTGTTATTATTTGTAATAATTAACTGTTTCAAGAGATGAAGTTGAGGAAAAATGTTTTTAATATGAAATATTTGAATATTTTTGAAAAGATATATAAATTTAATATTTAATTTATTAATTACAATTTTTAAAAATTTATAATTTATAATTTTTTGTTACTAATATTTTTCAAAATTTTCTAATATACATTTGTTTTTTTAATTACAGGTTCGAACCCTTTTCGTAAGTGGTCTACCCATGGATGCAAAACCACGTGAACTGTATTTGTTATTCAGAGCTTATGAGGTAAGTGTAACATTAGGTATATACTCGCTACATTTTTTGACCGAAATTGCTGTAATTTAACATTTAAGGTTTCCAGTGGTCACAAAAGTTCTTAAGCAAAAATTGTCAAAATAGGGGAATATTTTACTATAACCTCCGAATTTTAGGTATTTTGAGGATTTTTTCTATATATTTTGACCGATCTACATTTAAATTGGCTTTTGAGTTTCTCAGGGGTCAAAAAATTTGGCCACCAAAAATTGCCTAAATAGGTGCACATTTTGGTATAGCCCCCATATAACGGTACCTCAGGATTTTAGGTATTTTGAGAACTTTAGCTGCAGTTTTTGTCCGAACTACTTGCAATTTGACTACAGACGTTCCCAGTGGTCACAAAACTTCTTCACCACAATAGTTGAGTAGTTCGGAATACCCCTCCGCTACTTCGACATTTGAGGCTCCCAGTGGTCACAAAACTTGTCCACCAAAAAATTTCAAAATAGCCCCATGTAACGCTAACACCCGATTTTAAATATTTTGAAGATATAAGCCACATTTTATCAACGAACTATCTGTAATTTGACATTTGAGGTTCCCAGTGGTCACAAAGTTTCTCCACCAGAAACTGTTGTTGTTGTTGTAACAGTGTTTTTTTATTATGTTTGTATGTTCATTCCTCTGTTCAATCTGGCTCTGGGTCTATCTCCAGTTCCAGAAAAATGTCTGCTTCGATGGGATGTAGCCACAGATCCACTGGAGTTAGATGGGTAGGTTTGGCGGGGCAGTTGAAAAGGTGTTCTGTGTCGTGCGGGCCCATGCCACATACTGGGCAGATGTCTTGCACGGCGCGATCGATTTCCGCCCAATAAGAATTTAGGCGACTGTAATATCCCGAGCGTAGTTGAGCCAAAACTACTCTGGTTTGTCGTGGCAGCTGACGCTCCTCAGCTACGATAGATGGGGGATGTACTCCGAGTACTTTATTCACACCATAATTGCTTAAGGTCTTGGCAACTGCATCCGTGTGAATGCTATTAAAACCTGCTTGATATGCTTGTTGATCTAGGGGTTCTCTCCTGTATCGTTGGACCTCTCCCTCTAGAGCATGGATATCCTTCCTGATCTGCCTGAAGGTGTCGGGCCTACCCACAAGATGGTGATTGGGATGGCTCGCACGGTAACATCCAAGCAGGTACTGCAACGAAAGCATCTCATTGTGTTGCTTTACTGGAAGAATCATTGACTCCTCATGTAGATGGTCCACTGAAGATTTGAGGAGGCACCCTGTTGCTGTTCTCAGGGGGGAATTCTGGCAAGTTTGTATCTTTTTCCAATTCGTATCACATAATCTCGGGTACTAGACTGGAGCCGCATAGCTTACCACAGACCAACCTATCGCGTTATATGTGGTCAACAAGGTTTCTTTATCTGCACCCCAAGTGCTGCCGGCTAGGGACTTGAGGACCTTGTTCCTACTTTTCAGCTTGTCGCATATAGCTGTGGCGTGTGCGTACGACGTGAATGTAGTGTCGAATGTGACCCCTAAAATTTTAGGGCAGTTTGAGGTCGGAATTCTGCTACCGTCGTCCATGACATTCAACTCACGTCCAAACTGCTGTGTCCATGTGGTGAACAGAGTGGCTGTAGATTTTGTGGCGGAAATCTGCATATTCCTCGAATGGAAAAAGGTGGTAAGATCGGTTAAATAGTTGTTCAGTCTGTCACAGATTTCATCAGGAAAGGTACAAGACGCCACGATCGTGCAATCATCCGCATACGTTACGATCTCGATGCCGTATGGAGGGGGCGGAATATAGGAGAGGTAGAGGTTAAACAGTTCCGGAGATATCACCCCACCTTGGGGGACTCCCTGTTTCACTCTACGGGGTTTGGACTTCTTATTTCTGAATTCCACGTACGACTGGCGTCCACACATATAGTTGACTATCCAAAGTTTCAAGCTTGGCCGGAGGGTTGTCTGCTCAATGTCCTCAAACAGCGTGGAGTGCCTGACTGTATCAAAGGCTTTTGATAAGTCAAGCGCCACCATACCTGTTCTATAGCACGGTCGTCTCTGGTTGAGTCCTTGACAGATATATGTGGTAATGGCGTGCAGCGCTGTTGTCGTGCTGTGCTGCTTACGGAATTCATGCTGATGATCGGCAACTTGATAGCTATTTCTAAAACTTGGGAGGATTAAGTCCTCAAGTGTCTTTGCAACTGGCGACAAAAGCGAAATCGGCCTGTACGATTCACTTTTGCTGACATCCTTGCCTGGCTTCCGTAGTGGGACCACCCTGCCCATTTTCCAGACTTCGGGAACAACGAGGGTGGCTAGCGACAAGAAATTGTGGACATAGGGTATAGCGCGATTTTAGGTACTTTGAGGGTTTTAGCTGCTGGTTTTGTCCGAAGTGCCTGTAATTTGACAATTGAGGTTCCCAGTGGCCACAAAACTTGTCCCCCAAAAATTGTCAACATAGGTCCACGTTTTGATATGACCCATTAAAACGGCACTATCGGTGGCAGATATTTTTGTTTTTATCTACATTTTCGGGCAAGATTGGATATCCGGTGGCATTTGTGGTTCCTAGTGATTAAAAACTTCTCCCTCAAAAATTGTGGACATAGGCCGCAAATGATACGCCCAGGTATTTTCAAGTTTTTAGCCCAGTTGTCAAAGAAAAACGCCTTCACCTAAAATTGTGGACATTGGTTCTTGAGGGTATATAAAGGTCGCCCTGGGTAATCCCTGGCCAATCGCTTTCTGGAATACCGCGCCTTGTCATCTTTTCATCCACTTGCTTGCGCCATATATTCTTTGTCCTGCCAATTCTGAGTGCACCGCCATGTGGCATGTATTTATACGCCTCTTTAGCGGGTTCATAATCGCTCATTCTTATGATATGGCCTAGCCAACGCAATCGCTGCATCTCGATACGTTTATCTATACTGATGTCGTTGTATAGCTGATACAGCTCGTGGTTCATGTGACGTCGATATTCACCGTTTGTGGCGTGTACGGCGGTGCCGAGGTATACCAAGTCTTTTACTACCTCAAAATTATAGGAACCAACTTCAACAGTTGGACCGAGCTCAATGGACGCATCTCGCGTCGACACCATCAGCTTGGTCTTCTCGCCGTTTACCGCCAGACGCACTTTAGCAGATTCTCCTTAGACTTTCATAAAGGTATCGTTCACTTCTTTTACTGATCGTCCCATGATGTCTATATCATCAGCACAAGCAAGTAACATGTGGCTATTGTGCAGATTGTCGTAAAAATTTTAAAACTTTTTGTTGTGTGTTGCATACTTTTAAGGGGCATGTTATGGGTTTGAGTCTTTAATAGCTTTGTTCCAGAAAGCTATTAAAGACTCAAACTATAACATACCCCCTAAAAGTATGCAACATACAACAACATTATGTCTTAAATATTATTTGGCCCTCATTCACAAATATTTTCTTTTTTGCTTTTGCAGGGCTATGAAGGATCTCTATTGAAAGTTACCAGCAAAAATGGCAAGACTGCATCGGTAAGTAGCAAAAAAACAAAATCAAACAATTCATAGCAATAGAAAATTATTATTTTATTTTATTTAAATATATATATCACATCACTTATGCTAAATGAATTTTGTATACCGTTTTTTTATTCTCTCCCCCCTCAAAAAAACTACACCCACTGTCAAAAAATATATCTCACCAACAAAACCAAAAAAACACACACCGATACACTCACTAAATGGTTTCCCTGTGCAACTGAAATTTGAAACACAACCACAGCCTGTTGGTTTTGTTACATTCCATACACGTGCGGGCGCTGAGGCCGCCAAGCAAGATTTACAGGTAATAAAAAAAAGAAATTAATATAATTATTTAACACCCAAGAAAAATATATAGTGAAAACTAACAAAATAAATTGTAAACTATTTTGTATAACTTTAGAGAGAGAAAAATCCAATTTGGAAAATGAAACGAAAGTCTTTAGAACATATTAGTTTTGAAAAAAAAATACAAAAAATATTAATAGATAAGCACCTTAAGGAAATAAATGCACCACACCCCTCTCTATTTGCAAAACAAAAATTGAAAACAAACGGCATTTAAAAATTATGAAATTATATTTTTTTATATAACAAATGCCTGTGGTCTAGAAATTGCCATGAAATAACAATTTTTCACTACCCAGCAGACTAAGAAAAAAAAGAACGAACATAAATTAATTG
>NW_027411644.1:51658820-51668820 GCF_047663935.1 Musca autumnalis | reverse complement strand
AAAATAGTTATTAAATAAAAGAGAAATAATTCAGGGAATTATTTTAATATTAAAGAAAGAAATAGAAATTATTTTCAAGCAATTAATAGAATATAAATTTTTACAATAATTCCTTAAATATTTTTAAAATAAACAAAGAAAATTTGATTCCCTTATTTTGTTGAAAACAAAAATAATAACAACAATATAATAATAAAAATTATTATTTATTATAATATAAAAAAACAAGGAATTATTTTCAGCAATTATTTTGAGATTTTTAAAATAATTCTTTGTCTTGTTAGAAAATAATAAAAAATTGATTAAAAATAAAAAAAACAAATTTAATTTTACTAACAAAATTTAGAAATTATTACCATATTATCAATTTAGAGAAGAAATAAATTAATAAATTACAAAAAAAGTTATTAAATTAAAGAGAAATAATTTAAGGAATTTTTTTAATATTAAAGAAATAGAAATTATTTATTAAACAATTGCTTGATTTTATAAAAATTAATACAATATTAATTTTTTACAATAATTGCTTAAATATTTTTAAATTAAACAAAGAAAATTTGATTCATTTATTTTGTTGGAAACACAAATAATAACAATATAACATATAATAACAATATAAAATTCCGATCATCAAGCTTAACTCTAATCGAGAAAATTAATATAAAATTAAAAATAATTATGTACTAAAATATGAAAATATATATATAAGGAATTAATTTCAGCAATTATTTTGAGCTTTTTAAAATAATTCCTTGTCTTATTAGAAAATAATAAAAATTTGATTAGAAATAAAAAAACAAATTTAATTTTACTAACAAAATTTAGATATGATTAAAAAATATTATTAATTAAGAGAAAAATTATTAATTTAATTGTATAAAAATATATAGTTTTTAAAATAATTTCTTGATTAATAAGAAAAGGATAACACGGTGTTCTTGAAACAATTTTAAATGGAAAGTGCTTACACCTCGGAGATTTTTGATGATTCTGAAACTACAATGTTTATAGATGAGAAAAATCAAAAAACAAAAAAAATCGCCGGAGCGCTTTTGAATTAAATCGCGATTTAAGTTGACATTTTTAGTGGTTGTTTAGGTTTTAACGATTTTGCTTAGAAACCACGTCAAGTCCTATCAAAATGCGACTGAAGAAAATGTTGTAGCTATGAAAATGCTCTACAAGATTGACCTTTATGGTATTCTCGTCGGTTTTACTGTTTTTGAGATATAGAAGTTCAAATTGGGACAATTCAAATTTAATTTAATTCTGTATCGCCCCTTATAAAACAATGTCATGACTGCAAATTCCCAACTTAAACTTATATATCTAAAATAATGTTACAACTTAGGATAAGTTACTTAAGCTAGTCTTGTAGAGAATTTTCACAGCTTTAAGATTTTCTCAGGTCCCATATCGATAAGACTTACCGTATTCAAGCAAAATCGCGAAAAACTAACAAAAAACCTAAAAATGTAAACTGAGCTTCTTTATCTCAAAAATGGTACAGGCAGGGAACAAATGATAAGCGTCACTCCTCTAGAGAATTTTCACAGCTACAATATTTTCTTTAGCTCCATTTCGATTGGACTTGCGGTTTCCAAGCAAAATCGTGAAAACCTATAAAACACCTAAAAATTTGAATTTTACCCGCGATTTATTTAAAAATCCCTACAGCGATTTTTTCTTGTTTTTGGATTTTTCTCATTTATGAACACTGCTGTTTCAAAATTCACAAAAACTTTCCCTGTGTAAGCGGTTTTCATCAAAAGTTAGTTAAGGCGCACCCTTCATAACATTGTTTTATAAGGGGGCGATGCAGTCAGTGCATTGTCCCAATTTGAACTTCTTTATCTCAAAAATGGTAAAAACTACGAAAATGTCATAAAAATCGATTTTGTACAGAATTTGCATAGCTACAACATCTTCTTTAGTCCTATTCTGATAGGACTTGCGGTTTCTAAGCATAGTCGTGAAAACCTAAACAACCCCTAAAAATGTCAACTTAAATCGCGACTTATTTAAAAAGAAAAGAATTAGAAAAGAATAAAGTTTAAATGTACAAATATTTGTTTACAATATTCCTTAAATATTATTAAATTAAAGAACAATAATTTAAGGAACTATTTTAGTCGTCTAAAAATTAAAAATGATTATCAAAATAGTTCCTTAACTTATTACAAAATAACATAATTTTCATGAATTAAAAACATTATTTTTTAAAAAACAAAGAATAAATTAAGAAATTATTAAAAAAATGATATTGAATAAAAGAAACATGATTTAAGGACTTACTTGAATGAATATTTTTTATAAACAATTCCTTGATTTTTTTAACAAATAAAAAATTAATTACAGAACCGTAAAAATAATTTTACAAAAATGTCCAATAATATAATTCCAATTCAAAGAAAATATTTTTAAATAGCCATTCAAGCTATTGGAAAATAATATAGATTAATTTTAAATTAAATTTATGAAATAATATTTAAATATAAATTTTTAAATAATTCCTTGATTTATTAGAAAATAAAGTTTTTTTTTAATAATTCCTTTACTTTTTTAAAAAATAACAAAATTATTATTAACAAAATTTTATACAACAAAAAGCACCTAAACTTTTTTCTTTAATAATGATAACAGAAATTGTTTGTTGTAATTTTATATAAGGCCAGTTAATTTCGTTAGTAATGAAATAAGTGAGAGAAAATTATAAACAAGCTTTCCAATAAAGCACTTTGACTGAACTTTACGTAACCCTATTTCTAATATAAAAATAAAGAACACATGGAACCTTTAAAATTCCCGCCCCTTAATTCTCTCTTTTAAAATAAAAAATAATTAAAATTAAAGAACACTTCAGATAAAAATCTTAGCATTGTAAGGCACCTGAAAACCAAAATAAAATGAATCTCTTTCTCAATATATATCTCTCTCACCTTTCACTCACACAAGAAATCCTCCGTTCAATACCTTCTTTAAATAAAAAGAAAGCATCCACAATTCACAAGTATTTCACACACACACAGAAAATTCACAGTTACACTTATATGAACACAAGGCAACACAAGAAGAGCCTGACTCACAAGAAACACAAATATATACACACACCCACTCAAGATAGAGAAGAGAAATAAATACACTCCATGTTTCTATCTTTCTTCTATTTCATAAAACGAATCTTAATACAGAATTCTATTATTGTTGTGTCAGAGATAAAGGGACTTATACTTCACACTTAAATATTATATATGTAGGTATGCAGAGAGTGAGAGGGAAAATTATTTCTTACTATCCCCTTAAATATGAAGCTTTACTGATATTAAAACAATCTGATAATACAGATAATATCAATCTCCTCACTTATCTCTGAAAATTACTTAAACAAAAGACTTAAGCAACAAACTTAAAACACCATTGAGTGGTAATTCTCAGTGGGAACTCTCTCTTAAAAAAAATTACGGATGCCAAATAAAGTCTTATAACGAAGAAATAGAAAATATCCATCATTCTCAACAAATGATATTTAAATTAAAAAGAGAGATAAAGGCAATTTCCATAGAACAGCAGTCTCCTCAATTAGCGTTGATAAATATGTACTTAAAAGTAAACAAAAGACTTAAGCAACAAACTTTAAACACCATTGAGTATTTCTCAATGAGAGATGGCAATGACTACCACTCTCATGATTAAAAATAATTTAGGTCTACTGATAAGTGTATAGTTAACAAAGTTCAATATCAACACTAAACAAAATACGTAATTTACTTCAGGTTTCCAGATATTGTAAATAATTCTTTACACAAACAACCAATTTTTTTTGCGGAACAGTCAGTTCTATGATATTTTTATTTTTTACTTTTATTATTCTCTAACCCTTAAAAAAAATTGTCAGTAACTACGTTGTCTAACACAACTCCAACTAAATACCTCGTTTGTAAACAAAAAAGCCAAACGTTAACCAAATACATTAAAAAAATTGAATAAAATCTTTTTCTTTACCAATTTTTTGCGAAAAAAATATAATTTATGGCAACTATATTTGTTTTTTTCCCCCTTCTTCTCGTTTTCGATTGTTTTTTAACAAAAGACAATTATTTTCTATCTCATAATCAACATGTAGATTTGGGCGGTCCCTTCTTTCCGGGCGGACCCGAGCTATGGCATCATCCGTTAGCCTATTCGGCGGCAGCCGCTGATTTGCCCGGAGCAGCAGCATTGCAACATGCCACATTAGTACATCCGGCACTGCATCCTCAAGTGCCAGTACGCTCTTATCTTTGACTAAATACAGATAAAGTTATGGAACAGCCTATGCATCAAGTGAGTATTTAAAAACCCAAATTTTTAGATACCTATTTATTGCAAAAATTATTTTTTTTCAGACTCAAATGACCATGCCGCAACATCATCAAACAACCCAAGCTATACATCCATCTATGCATATGTCGGCTGCAGCTGCCGCCGCTGCTGCTGCTGGTTTGGGCCCAGGTGCACCCGGTGCATCGGGTCCAACCGGTGGTGCACCACCATCGGGCGGTCCACACGCACATCATCCTTTTTTATCAAGTCCCGCTCTAGCGAGCCCAGTTGGTTCTACAAATAATGCAACGCATCCGAATAATCCACCTTTGGCTGCCAATGCACCATGTTCGACATTGTTTGTAGCCAATTTGGGACAGTTTGTGTCTGAACATGAACTGAAAGAAGTTTTCTCTAGGTAAGTCATTTAGAAAAATGTATTTTTTACAATTAATTACATTTAAATTATTGTTTAAAAAAACGTTGAAATTTCGACACAATCACACATACACACGTTTTAAAGAAACTGTTAAATGATTACAAATTGCACTTATTGTTGTTGAAAAAAAAACAAAATGAACACACAGACACAATTCACACACATTTCAAATGTCCAGTTCTTTACAAAACTATTTATTTCTTACATTAGAGAATTTGGCAGTTAAATGTTTTGAGAGAAAGGAATAATTCAGCAAACTTTGTTGTAGCTGAATA
Organism: Musca autumnalis; assembly: GCF_047663935.1. Classification (NCBI taxonomy): domain Eukaryota; kingdom Metazoa; phylum Arthropoda; class Insecta; order Diptera; family Muscidae; genus Musca; species Musca autumnalis. The sequence goes on along the minus strand of NW_027411644.1, from coordinate 51,663,804 downwards.
TTACATCCGTTAACTATATGAATTGATAACTCTATGAAATCTAACTTCTTCCAATATCGAACACCACAAATATCGACAAAAACGTCTTAATCTTCTGCAAAAACATCAATTCAGCTAAGTTTTCCTTTGCTGAATACACCATAATACCATTCAGCTACACTAATTAGTGCAAATATCGACAAAAGGAAAAATGTTCATTTGAATTACCTCAATTCGGCTAAGGTTATCTCAGCTGAATATGCTGTAAAGCTGTTCAGCACAGCTGAATTGTAAGAATATCGCCTAGAAACAATAATTTTAGATACAAAAGCACAATTCAGCTACGATTTTTTTAGCTAAATACAGCAAGAAGTAATTCAGCTAGGCTGAATAGTAGAAATTTTAGCGGATGAAAACAATTGCATGTGGAAACCCCTAATTCAGCTTAAGCTATCTCAGCTTAATATGCCACAAAGCATTTTATTTTCTTGGCTGAATTACACCAATTTTACAAAATTAAAAAAAAATGCATGATTCAGATTTGTAGTTAGCTGAATAGTACAATTATCGGCAGAAAAAGTTTTGAATTTGTGCAAACACATCAATTCAGCAAGGGTTTCCTAAGCTGAATACACCAAAAGTAATTCAGGTAGGCTGAAAAGTGCAAATTTCAATGGATGAAAACAATTTCATGTGAAAACCCTTAATTCAGCTAAGGTAATTTCAATCGCATAGGCGAATAGTATACAACTCAGAAACGACTTTCTAAGCAGAATTTTACCCTTACAAAAAATTCTATGTTTTCCATTGCTGAATACACTTTAAAGAAACTCCGCTTAGCTTAATAGTGCAAATACCGACAGAAGAAAACAATTTCATGTGAAAAACCTTAATTCAGCTAAAGTCGTCTAAGCTCAACATGCTATAAAACAAATCCAGCTAAGCTGAATAGTAATAATATCGCCTAGAAATAATAATTTTAGATACAAAAGCTCAATTCAGCTACGATTTTCTTAGCTAATTTCTACTGTTGCACAAACTCTTTTTTACCCCAGCTGAATACACTCTCAGCGAACTCCGTTTAGCTTTTTTTTTGATAGAAAACCTCAATTTAGCTACGGCTTTCATAGCAGAATTGTACTCTTACAAAAATTCTATGTTTTCCATAGCTGAATACACTTTAAGGAAACTGCGTTTAGCTGAATAGTGCAAATACCGTCAGAAGATAACAATTTATTGTGAAAAACCTTAATTCAGCTAAAGTTATCTACGCTCAACATGCTATAAAGCAAATTCAGCTAAGCTGAATAATAATAATATCGCCTGGAAATAATAATTTTAGATACAAAACCTCAATTCAGCTATGATTTTCTTAGCTAATTTCTACTGTTGCACAAATTCTATGTTTCCGTTAGCTGAATATAGCAAATTTCGACATAAGAAAAAAGTTTCATGTGATTTACCTCAATTCAGCTAAGGTTATCTCAGCTGAATATGACATAAAGCGATTTAGCTAAGCTGAATAATAAGAGTATCGCCTGGAAACAACAACCTTACACACAAAACCACAATTCAGCTGCAATTTCCTTAGCTGAATTCTGCTCTTATTCAAATTCTATGTTTTCCTTAGCTGAATACACTAGGAGGGAATTCCTCTTAGCTGAATATAGCAAATTTCGACATAAGAAAAAAGTTTCATGTGATTTACCTCAATTCAGCTAAGGTTATCTCAGCTGAATACGACATAAAGCGATTCAGCTAAGCTGAATAATAAAAAGATCGCCTCGAAACAATAACCTCACACACAAAACCACAATTCAGCTGCAATTTTCTTAGCTGAATTCTACTCTTATACAAATTCTATGTTTTCCTTAACTGAATACACTAGGAGGGAATTCCTCTTAGCTGAATATAGCAAATTTCGACTGAAGAAAAAAGTTTCATTTGAGTTACCTTAATTCAGCTAAGGTTATCTCAGCTGAATATGCTATGAAGTGATTCAGCTGAGCTGAATAGTATACTATTGTCCTTAATACAATAACTTAATACACAAAACTTCTATTCAGCTACGATTTTCTTAGCTGAATTGCATAAATGAGCCTACATTTTGAAATTCCACATCAGCCCGTTAACTGCCAAGTTCTCGCAAAGCAAACACCAGATATTGTTATCTTTATTTTTTATAACTTTAAAGAAAAAACTACCAAACTAATTACATAAATTTAAATATTTTTTATGTTGTTCTCTTTAAAAAACTAAATCTTTAAACAATTAACTCTGTAATCTTTATAAAACCAAAAAACAATTAAACAATCACCATTACCGAAACAATTACTTATATATCTATATAAATATATTACCACCAAACCAAACAATCAATCAAAAAACAATCAAATTATTTGCACAGTATGCCTGGCTTTTGTCGCCTACGAATGCACACAAAAGGTACGCACAATATCACCACTTCTACTACCACTTCCAACACCATCACCACTTCTACTACTACTTCTATTACCAATACCAATTATAATAATACAACAGCAGTAGCAACAGCCAATGGCAACAACAGTGGCAGCAACAATGACAAACATAATTCCACAACAGCCGGAGCAACAAGTTGTAGCACAAATTCAGCGGCCGCTTTCACTGGAGCACAACAGCAGCAGCACCAGCAGCAATATTTTTATAATGGTGGTACCTCACCATCTTCATCATCATTGTCCTCGGGCTCATCGTCATCCAACAACAATGCCAATCATCCTGTGGCATTTATTGAATTCACAGATGCCTCCAGTGCTGCAGCAGCCATGCAACAGTTACAGGGTAAATATTTACTATCATCGGATCGTGGTTCAATACGCATTGAATTTGCAAAGAGCAAAATGATTAATGATGGCAGTGGCAGTTCCAGTGGGCAACATCATCAGCAACATAATGTAAATGCCAATGCAAGTCAGGCTAACAAACTTTTAAATAGTATGACCAACATAAATGTTGTTGCCGCCGCACCACCACCACCAATACCACCCCAAGCTACCATGACTCTAATGAATGCCCCAGGTTCGTCGATGTTATCGTCATCCCCTGTCAGTGGTCCACAATTGCTGATATTGAATGGTTATGGCAATCCGACAGGTTTTGCAACAGCTACCACAGCAACACATCAGATTATGTTGCCGCCACCACCACCACCTGTTACAGCTAACACGGGCCAGGCTATGGCAACACCTCAATTTATGAATCATCAACAACAGCAGCAGCCACAACAACCATTTCAACCGCATAATTCTGCCACCACCACTACCCTTGGTCCCATGGCTACCATAACAATGCAGTTTAATAACCACCATCATCACAGCAACCCGAATAACAATAACAACAACTGCAACAACAACATTAATAATAATAATAGTATTGCAACTAATACCATTGTTAATAGTAATCGTTCAAGTGCACCACTACTACCACCAATACCACAACCACAACCAACACCATTGCAACCACAGCCTACTACTGTCGTTGTCAATTCACTACAGCACCAACTTCATCCAATACAGCACCAAAATCATCTCTTTAGAGACGTATGTATTGTCACTTTGTATCTCCTTCTATGTGTTTTTTACTCTCTTTTCAAAGAAACAAAATTGTGTGTTTTTTATGTTGCATCAATGATTTTTGTAGCTGAATGACATTTAAATTATTTCAAAAGTTTATTTGTGTGTTAATTTTGTTAATTCAGTTTTTGTTTTGCTTGCTGAATTGCATTGTTTGGATGCTAAATGTGAAAAACATATAAATTTTCTTAGGAAATTACTTTAATTTTCATTTTTTCACCTTCAATTGTTATGCTGAATTCCATTTCTCCTTAGCTGAATTGCATTTTTCTATTACTGAATGAAAGCAATTGTCCTTAAAATCCCATTTTTCCATATAAAGTGTAGTTTTCCTTATTCGTTTGTTTTCTTTATGTTTGCTGAATAATATTTGTTCTTTGCTGAATATAATTTTGGTAGCTGAAATGAATTTTTTGTTTTATGAATGTGGAAAACATGTACTTTTTCTTATGAAATACCTTTAATTTATATTATTTAGCCATTAATTGTTATGCTGGATACCATATCTCGTTAGCTAAATATCAACTATTTTGCTGAATTCCATTTTTCTATTGCTGAATGTCACCTAAACTCCAGTTTTTCATAAAAAAATTCATTTGTTCATTTTATATAGCTTTCATGATGTTTGCTGAATAGTATTTATCCTTGGCTGAATACCAATTTGGTTGCTGAATTGCATTTTTGTTAGGTGAATGTGCGAAACTAAAAACTTTATTGCTCCATAAAAATTTAATATACTCCAGACTTCATAAGAATTTAATTTGTACTATTTGGCTTTCAATAGATATGCTGAATACAATTTCTCCTTAGCTGAATATCAATTTGTTCGCTGAATTACATTTCTCTACTGCTAAATGTAACCAAATGTCATTAAAATCCAATTTTCTATAAGAAAATCATTCGTTGATTCTAGTTTGCTTTTAATATATTTGCTGAATAGCATTTCCAATATGCTGAATACCAATTTGCTAGCTGAATTTTCCATAGCTGAATACACTTTAAGGAAACTGCGATTAGCTGAATTGTGCAAATATCGACAGAACATAACAATTAATTGAAGAACCTTAATTCAGCTATAATTACCTCAGCTGAATATGATATACAGCAAATTCAGATAAACTGAATAGTAATAATATCGCCTAAAAATAATAATTTCAGATACAAAACCTCAATTCAGCTACGATTTTCTTACTTCTTCTACTGTTGCATAAATTCTATGTTTTCCTCAGCTGAATACACATTAAGCGAATTCCGTTTAGCTGAATATAACAAATTTCGACATAAGAAAAAAGTTTCATGTGATTTACCTCAATTCAGCTAAGATTATCTCAGCTGAATATGCTATGAAGTGATTTAGCAGAGCTGAATAGTATACTCTGGGCCTTAAAACA
>NW_027411644.1:51646320-51653820 GCF_047663935.1 Musca autumnalis | reverse complement strand
TCCTTAACATCGTAAAAGTTCATTGATCTCTAATTCATGATTCCTTCATCAATTCAGCAAACTTTTGTTCAGCTGAATTTGCGAAATTCATAGTTTTCCTAACTCAAGATATTATATCCGTAAATTCTACAATACCGAAACATTAAAAAACTAATATTTTATTATCTTTCCCCGACAAACTCCACTTCAGTTGCTTGTCTAAAATTCTCGCCACTTTTACCTTATGCTGAATTAGTTAAATTTAAAGAAATTTCACATTTTTGATAGCGTTATGCTTTGTTCATATACTACGTTGCATAATTAACCTCAAAAATTAGCTGAATTGAAAGTTCTTGTCACCCTTAACAGCGTAAAAGTTCAGTGAACTGTAATTCATGATTGCTTCATCAATTCAGCAAACTTTTGTTCAGCTGAATTTGCGAAATTCATAGTTTTCCTTACTCAAGATATTATATCCGTAAATTCTACAATGCCGAAACATTAAAAACCAATTTTTTAATTATCTTTCCACGACAAACTCCAATTCAGTTGCTAGTCCAAAATTCTCGCCATTTTTACCTTTGCTGAGTTAGTTAAATTCAAAGAAATTTCCCATTTATGATAGCGTTATGCTATGTTTACATACTATGAAGCAGAATTAAACTCAAAAATTAGCTGAATTGAAAATTCTTGTCACACTTAACATCGTAAAAGTTCGTTAAACCCTAGTTCTCCACTCCATCATTAATTCAGCAAACTTTTGTTCAGCTGAATTCGAAAAATGTATGATATTCTTAAGGTAAAATATTATATTTGTAATATCTACAATACCGAAACACAAAAAACACTTTTCTATTATCTTAACCCCACTCCCCCTCCCACAACGAACTCCACTCCACTAGCTATCCCAAAATTCCTCCTCAGGTTGTACTTTTTTTCAATATCATATAATATTAAAATAATGGTTTTACATCATCTCCTATATCTGCGCATATAAATTGGAAAATCCCTATTGCCGTTTAACCTCGGTGTTGTTTATGTGGAATTTAAAATCCACACTATAAAAAGCTTCAAATATTTTACGAGAGTCACTAAAAATTCGAAAAAATAGCAAACTATTCTCAGAATAAAGATGCATAAATTTACTGCTTCGCTTTCTTTACTATTCTCTGTGGTTAGAACAAGAGTCTAAACGTAAAGCAACAAACTCCAACTAACAACAACAACATTTCCCCAAACTTCTGCTTTATAAAAAATGCATTATCCTGTTTAGACATCTGTGCGGGTTTTTATGTTACTACCAAACGTTAAAGGTTTTTTACCTCTTAAATGGGTAGGAGGTGGTAGTTGTTACCCTGGAATTGTTTAGTAAAACTACTAAAACTCTAGAAAAGGAATTTGTTTAAAATCACCAGACGTTAGAAAATTGTTAAACATGGTAAACACATGGTTTTAGTTGTAACTTCGTAATAACATTGCAAAAACAGTTAAGCGTTACAAAAAACTCCCTTCAAGCTAACGCCATAATGTTTAACAATTTGTTTGATGGCTATGGTTGTCATGTTTAGCAGAAGAACTAAGGTTGTTACGGTTGTTGTTAAAAGAAAGGAATAGCAGGAAATTTATGGAAAAATCAATAATGTATTTCTAAACGGTATTCAGCTGAGTTAAAATGTCTTAAAAGCTATGAATTTGAATATATTTCCACAAACAAATATCCATTCAGCTACATAATTTCAAATTCAGCAAAGTAATTAGTTGAGGAAATTGTTGTCTTGAAGTCAGAAAGGGACATTTTAGTCAAGTAAATATTAATTCAGCTATGACAACTCATATTCAGCTAATTATTTCACACTCATATTAGAAAATCATAGATTTCTTTAAATGTTTTCTTTTTATAAAAATGGTTATTGACCAAAGAACAATCTAATTCAGCTAAATAAAAATTCAGTAAAATACTGTATTTAATCGAGAATAATAAAAAAATAAGAATAATTCATCTAATAAAATACTAATTCAGCCAAAAAAATTGTACTCAGCTCCGTAATATGTTTATTTAATGAAAATTTCTTTCGAAAAAATATTTTCAAATTAAAAACTAGTTAATTCAGCTAAGAAAAATCTAATTCAGCTAAGCAGAAATTTAGAAAGTTACTCCATTTAACCGAAAACATGGCAAATTAACTATGAAAATATTAATTCAGTTAAGAAAATACTTATTCAGCTAAGAAAACACTTTATTCAGCTACGTAATACTCTTATACTATGTACATTTATTTCGAAAACGTACGTTTTAATTAAGAAAAAATTAATTCAGCTTTGATTTGAATGTTTTTCTGTAACATAAAAAACTATTACTCAGCTAAGAAAGATTTAATTCAGCCAAATATAAATTTAGGAAGTACTGCTTTTAGCCAGTAAGCAACTGTATTCAGCAAACATTTTTGATAGCTGAATAAGTATATTTAGCTAAAAAATATTTTGTAAAAAAATAAATATTAAATAACTTTCAATCCAGAAACTTTTTTTCAATTCAGCCATGATTGAGGTTACTGAATTGTATTCAGCAAGGATTTATCAAGGCTGAATAAGTGTTTTATTTAAAAAAAAATATTTTCTACCCACATTTCCACAACATATTTAAATTAAAAATGTTTAGAGCAGGAAAAATTAATTTTAGCCACAATTTAAGTTGCTGAATTGTATTCAGCAAAAATTTTCCTAGCTGAATATGGATATTTTAATAACTATTGCTGTTTATTTTTATATGACCCTAATATTTTGCAATCAGACTACATAAACTAATGTTTTTATTCAGCAAAAGCAATTAGAGCAGCTGAATTGTATTCAGCATAAATTTTTCATGGGTGAATAAGGGTTGTTAGTTTACAAACAATTTTTTAAACGCATTCCCATAATATATTTCAATTGATAGGAAAAAATAAATTTAGCCATATTTTAAGTTGCTGAATTGTATTTAGCAAAGATTTTTCTTAGCTGAATAGGCGTTTTTGAATAAATAATGTTGTTTCTTTTCCATGCATCGCTAATATTTCGCAAATCAGCTTTTCAAAATATTGGTTTTTATTCAGCAAAAGCAATTAAAGCTGCTGAATTCTATTAAATAACGATTTTTCATAGCTGAATAAGTGCTTCTAAAAAAAAAATCCTAAATACCTGTTTCTAATATATTTCAATTCAGAACATTTACATAAGAAAAAACTCAATTCAGCCGTAATTAAAGCAGCTGAATTGTGTTCAGCAAGGACTTTTCTTAGCAGAATAAGTATTTTTATTTAAATAACGTGGTTTTCTTTGCATATACCCCTTATAATTTGCAATTTAGCTATTTAAATTTGTGTAAAGTAAAATCTGCTGAATTGTATTCACGTTAACACGTTATAATCACATTTTTATTACGTATTGCAATTCAAAAATTGTTACATAAGAACAGGAATCATTTTATCCAAAATTAAAGTACCTGAATTGTATTCAGCAACGATTTTTCTTAGCTGAATAAGCCTTTTTTTTTAATAAATAATATTGTTTCCTTTGCATATATTCGTAATATTTTGCAATTCTGATATAAAAAGTATAACAGTTTCCCAATATTTTTAAGGAATATTATTTTACATCATTTTATCCAAAATTAAAGTAGCTGAATTGTATTCAGCAACGATTTTTCTCAGCTGAATAAGCTTTTTTCAATAAATAATATTGTTTCCTTTGCATATATTTGTAATATTTAGCAATACCGCTATAAAAAGTATAACAGTTTCCCAATATTTATAACGAATATTATTTTATATCAGATTTCATAGATATCAGCTAATTTAAAGGCGATACAAATGTATTCAGCAAGTGTTTTTATGGCTGAAATGTTGCATATAGACTTCATAGATTAATTTGGTCTTACATTAATTTTAGCTAAAATGGCTGCTTAAAATGTACATTATTTTCTAACTCAGCTTCAAACTTATTTTTTGTTTCTAATTCAGCAAAACCGATAATGTCTAGAGTTCATCACTACAGCATCCGAATCAATTCAGCTAAGGCACTTCCCATATTTCCTTAATTCAGCGGCATTTTCGTTAATTATTTTATTTGTATTTTGGAAGCTGAATTAAAAAAAAAATACCTTAAACCTTACCTTAAAAAGTAAATAGAACTTTATTAAGCTAAGATTTTTGTTTAAGACGTGCATTATTTCTCTAATTCAGATAAAAGTTAATATTATTTTCCTGTAGCTGAATTGCTTTTTTACATAAATTGACTGATTAAAAGGGCATTTTTATGTGATTTTATTAAATTTTGTAATGTTTTTTTATGTCCGGATATGATTGTTTGAGATAATTTTTTTTGTATTGTCTATAAAATAATATATTTTTAATTTTGTAAAAATATTCTTTTCCAACCCCATTGTAAATAATAGACCCACTAAAAATGCTTTGATAGACCCATTTTCTTAATTTCCAGCACTTTATATAATTTTGATTTCGAAATATGTAATGCCTTAAATATAATAAGCTTTTTCTGATAGACTCATTTTTAGTTTCCCATATTTTAAAATATTTAAAAAATTTACTTTAAGAAAATTTCATTAAAAGAACAAATTTTCTCTTTCTCATCACTTTTTCCAGAGGAGCGGGTATGGAATCAAGGCATGATTTACTTAGTAAAAAACTCGAACGTGAAATGCAGCCACATCAACAACAGCAACAACATCCACAACACCATCATCAACAGCATCAGCAATTTCTAATGACAACACCAACTTGACCCATTACAACAACAGCGGCGGCCACGGCGGCTGTGGTAAACAATAGCCAACATTCCCAGCAACAACAGCTGCAGCAACATTTACAACAGCAGGCAAATGCCGCCGCCGCTGCTGCCGCTGCAACAACAGCTGCCCAACAGCAACACTATCAGCAATATGTGGCCCAAGCTATGCAACAGCAGCAACAACAACAACTCCAGCAGCAGTCTCAGCCACCGCAACACCAACAGCCACCAACAGCACATCAAGCAGCCGCTGCCAATCATCAACATTATGTCAATAATGCAGCAGCAGCAGCAACGATAGCTGCCACCCATCACATACCCACAACCCTTATAGCCGGGGCACCACCCGGATCGGCAACAGGTCTATATTCGTATGTGTTACCAACAGCTACCCATATAGCAGCATAGTACGTGGCAAAGCAATTTATATTTGGTAAATTCTAAATTCTAAGAGCAATGAATGGAAGCTAAAAGAGCATTTCCATTTTTCTCCCCTCTCCCAGCAAAGGAAACGAACAAAATTATGAAATAAAACAGAAAAAAAACATGGCGCGCAAATATGAAATACCAGAGCGGAGATTGAGCGATATATACAACAACATTATTGAATGAATGTGTAGGTGTATTGTCTAGTTGTAGATGTAAAATAATAACAATTTAAAATTTATGTTGTGTTTTTTGTAATCATAGAGAAAAACAAAAACAAATATTTATATATACATACATATAGATATTATAGAAAATCTTATATATAGCAATAGAAGATGGATGGAATAGTTGATTCCCAATTCTATTGGTATTTTAAACCGTATAGTCGGCATATTAGCTAATAGCCAAAGGATCTAGCTGAAGAAAATACAAAAACACAAACAATACAAATGCGAAAAGCTAGATCATAAACATGGGTTGATTGCTTTAAATAGAAAAACCACAATAAAGCTTAATGGAAGGTTCTTCTTTTTCCAATAAGCGGCATTGTCAATTGAGTTTGAGAAAAGCATGGCATAACTCAAAAATAAAATAAATAACCTGTCATAACAGGTTTATATCATTAAAAATTTATTATACAAAAAATACAAAAAAAAAATAACTCATGAAATCTAAACAAAAAGACATCAAATAAAACCCCAGTTATTGAAAGGAAGAAGACATCTAAAAAGTTAAAAAAATACTAATACAAATAAATTAAAAAAAATTAATATAATATTACCTTAGCTTTGTAAGAAGACAAACAAGTAGACAAAGAAATGCCCTCTTGCCCTCCTTTTTCAGAAAAAAAAAAACAAACCTCCCCCCCCCCCCCAACATACTTTAACATCACAGTATACATGATTTTTTTTTTTTTAATTTTTCTTCATTTTATGAAAATTTTTAAATGTTTTTACAATTAAGCAAAATATTTTTGTGGCTGAATAGCAATTATAAATCAAATTCTACTCATATTTTATACTTTTTTGTTGATATATAACAGATGGCATCAATTCAGCTAAAGTTTTTGTTGGAAAATTTCATTTCCTATCTTATTGAATTATGATTTTCAAATATTTTCTTCAATTAGTTTCCATTTTTATCACAGCTGAATTACAAATAATACCATAATATTTATTATAAAGTTCGAAAAACTCAATTTCGGCTTTCAATCTAACTTATTTTCCAATTCAGCTAAAAACTTAATTTTTCCCCAATTCAGCAAAGGTGATGTGGTCTTGAATTCACGGCTAACACAGCTGAATTGCAAATAATATAACAGAAAGTCTTAAAAAGTCAATTAAACTCAATTCAGCTCCGTTTTTCCCATATATCCTCAATTCAACGGCATTTTCTTCAATTAATCCTTAATTTTATCTCAGCTAAAGTGCATATAAAGTCCAAAAAACTCAATTCAGCTAAGATTTTTGCTCAAAATTTACGCTATTTGCTAATTCAGTTAACAAAAATTTCCGCTGAATAATTGTTTATGTAAGAAGTGGATTTAAATTAATTCAGCTAACAAAAATTCTAGCTGAGTAACATAAAAATTAATTCAGCAAAGCAATAATATATCGATAAAAGTGTTTTTGTTTGATTTGATTCAATTCAGCTATGAAAATGCCTAGCTGAATAGTACAAAATTAATTCAGAAAATTAAAATTGAATCGACAAAATTGTTTAAGCTTGATTTGTGTTAAATCAGCTACCAAAAACTTCAGCTGAATAAATAAAATAGTTGTTAATGCTTGATTTCTGTTAATTCAGCTTAGACAACCATTAGCTGAATACATTTAATTATAAATAATGGGTTTATGATAAATTTTATTCAATTCAGCTAACAAAAACTCTAGCTGAATAGCATATAACTAATTCGGCAAAACAAAATTATATCGAAAAATGTGTTTTTGTTTTGCTTTCTTCAATTCAGCTAAGAAAATCCCTAGCTGAGTAGTACAAAACTAATTCAGCAAAGTAAAATTGAATCAACAAAATGTTTTTTGCTTAATTTGTGTTAAATCAGCTATCAAAAACTTCAGCTGAATACATTCAGCTAAGAAAATCTTTAGCTGAATAAAAGTATAACTAATTCAGCAACATTCAATTTTATTAAAAATAGTTGTTAATGCTTGATTTCTGTTAATTCAATTATGAATAATGGGCTTATGATTAATTTTATTTAATTCAGCTAAAAAACCTATAGCTGAATAACATAAAATTAACTGAATAAAATGTAATTTTGTTTTTAATTGACTTAAATTAATTCAG
>NW_027411644.1:51478820-51641320 GCF_047663935.1 Musca autumnalis | reverse complement strand
TCTATAGAAGCCCTCAAGAGGCCGTATTACGTCTTAAAAAATCCTCAGGAGGTCCTCTGTTATCTATAGAGGACAGCAGAATACCATTAGAGGTATTTTCTTGTCTATAAAGGGCCTAAAGAGGTCTTCTGTTGTCAATAGAAGTCATCAGGAAGTATTTTGTTGTCATTATACAACAAAACTTTGTAAAGGTACTTTTTCCTCGGTGGCAATATTGAATAGAAATATGGTGTCCATGACTGGCCCTTCTTGTATGTCTGTTGTTTATAGAGGACCGAAAAAGGTCGTATGTAGCCTCTAAATAACCTCAAGACGTATTCTAATGTCTAAAGAAGACCTCAAGAGGCCTTCTGTTGTCTGTAGAGGCCCTTAAGAGGTATTCTATCGTCTATAGAAGTCGTCATCAGTTCTTTTGTTGTCTGTAAAAGGTCTTCTGCTGTCTACAGAAGTTTTCAGGTGGTCTTCTGTCTTAAAAAAAAACCTCGTGAGGTCCTCTGTTGTCTATAGAGGACAACAGAATATCACTTGAGGTATTTTCTAGGGCTCACGAGGTCTTCTTTTGTCAATAAAAGTCCTCAGAAGGTGTTTTGTTGTCATTAGAGAACCTCAGGAGGTCTTCTGTAGTCTATAAATGACCTCAAGATGTTTTCTGTTTTCTATAGAATTGCTCAGGACGTCTATAGAGGACCTCAAAAGATCTTCTGCTGACTACAGAAAAGCTTGAGAGGTCCCCAGGAGATATTTATCTGTCTATAGAAGACTTTAAGATGTCTCCTGTTGTCTATAGATGACCTCAAAATGTCTTCTGTGGTATAGAGAAGACCTCAAGAGGTCTTTTCATGTCAATAGTGGACCTCAAGAGGTATTGCTTGCTCTGTTTTCTATTGAATTTGCTCAGGACGTCTATAGGGGACCTCAAAGGATCTTCTGTGGACTACAGAAAAGTTTGAGATGTCCCCAGGTGGTCTTTTGTTGTCTATAGAAGACTTTAAGAGGCCTTCTGTTGTCTATAGATGACCTCAAAATGTCTTCTGTGGTATAAAGAAGACCTCAAGATGTCAATAGAGGACCTCAAGAGGTCTTGTTGTATGGGATGAATTGTGTGAGTGGAGAGAGAAACCCTCTTTGCTTGCTCTGTTTTCTATAGAATTTCTCAGGACGTCTATAGAGGACCTCAAAAGATCTCCTGTTGACTACAGAAAAGCCTAAAAGGTCCCCAGGAGGTCTTTTGTTGTCTATAGAAGACTTTAAGAGGTCTTCTGTTGTCTAAAGATGATCTGAAAGTGTCTTCTGTGGTATAGAGAAGACCTCAAGAGGTCTTTCCGTGTAAATAGAGGACCTCAGGAGGTTTTGTGGTCTGGGATGAATTGTGTAAGTGGAGAGAGAAACCCTTTTTGGATCCAAAGATTCTAAAAATCCGACTAATCGACATCGTGATCAATTTTAGGACATTTTGGCACCATCAAAGGAAGTCATTTCAAAAAAACCGTTAGTAGGAAAATCGATCATGAAAGTCGATTTTTCTATTCAAGGTCGACTGTAATCGGCTTCGTGATCGATCGATTTTTTAGGGCGTCATTCAAAAAAATCGTTAGTGGAAAAATCGAAAGTCGGTGATGAAAAATCGAGTTTTCGATTTTTAGATATTTGAAGACAAACAGACCACCGATCGATTATTGAAAAGTCGATTTATCTATGTCTCATTTAGTATCGATGAATTTGTTTGTTTTTTCGATTGTCTATGAAGAGAGTGGAATCAACGCTCTCAGTGGCCGTGACGACAATGAAATCGAGTTATAATTTTCAATCCCAACAATTTTCAATGGATTTTTTGGATCCTAAGATTCCGAGAAATCCGACTAATCGACATCGTGATCAATTTTAGGACTTTTTGGGGCCATCAAAGAAAGTTATTCCAAAAAATCGATGGTAGGAAAATCGAAATTCGATCATGAAAGTCGATTTTTCTATTCAAGGTCGACTGTAATCGGCTTCGTGATCGATCGATTTTGTAGGGCGTCATTCAAAAAAATCTTTAGTGAAAAAAACGAAAGTCGATCATGAAAAATCGACTTTTTGATTTTTAGATATTTCAAGACAAAAAGACCACCAATCAATTTTCAATGCATTTTTTGGATCCTAAGATTCTGAAATATCCCACTAATCGACATCGTGATCATTTTTAGGACTTTTCGGCACCATCAAAGAAAGTCATTCCAAAAAATCGTTAGTAGGAACATCGAAAATCGATCATGAAAGTCGATTTTTTTTCAAGGTCGAATATAATCGGCTTCTTGATCTATCGATTATAGGGCGTCTTTCAAAAAAATCTTTAGTGGAAATATCGAAAGTCGATCATGAAAAATCGATTTTTCGATATTTAATAGACGACTTTGAATTTTAAAAATGTATAGACAAAAAGTCGACCAATCGATTACTGAAAAGTCGATTTATCTATGTCTCGTTTAGTCTCGGTAGAACGATCGTTCGATGAATTTTTTTGTTTTGTCGATTGTCTATGAAGAGGAAGGAATCAACGCTCTCAGTGGCCGTCATGACAATGAAAACGAGTTATAATTTTCAATTCAAAAAAAAAAAAAATAATAATTTCAGTAATAAAAACCTCAACATGGTTGATTTAATTTAATGTTTTCTCTAATTCAAACTTTCCATCCCTGGATAGATAGTTTACTTACAAATGCTCTGTTCCAGAACTGCAAGAATCTACTAATTTTTACTATTTTTTCCGGAAACATAAAGGAAAAATTGTTATCGTTGGAAAAATTAGTAGATTCTTGCAGCTTCTGGAACAGAGCAAAAATTTCCAATATTTATTTATTTCGAAATATTTCAATTCCAACAAATTTAATTTTAGCAATAAAATCTTTAATTGTTTGATTTAATTTATTTTTTCTGTTATTTATATTTTCCATATTTTTTCTTAAAAATGTGTCAATATATTTTACAAATATTCTTTTTTATTTACATTTCTATTTATTTTCTTCCTTTCATTCAAAACCTTATATTAAATGTCTAACCTCTTGTTTTGGCAAATTTAAATTAAAAAATATAAAAACAAAACGAAAAAATTAACAACAAACTAATAAAACCGCAAAGCTCTTGAGTAAAATTAACATGTATGTTCAGCTAAATATTCGAAATAATATATCAGTTTATAAAAAAAAACAACAACAGCAACAACAACGAACATACATGGATTTTACTTACTTAATGCATATCATAACTTGCGCCTTTTATTATTATATATATTTAACAAAATAATAATAATAATATAAATATTATAAAATACAAAAAAAAAAAATCAACAAATGTATTTAATTTTTTCGAAATTTTTGTCTTTTAGTCATTAAGAATAAAATTAATAGCAATGTTTTAAAACAAAAAATATTTATAACTATATTAAAAACAAACAAGAAAAAACAATTAAAAGAAAATAAATGGTAACAAAACAAAAGTCTATTCAGGTTAAGTCTTTATGGAAAAGTAAAAACATTATTATAACAATAAATTATAGAAAAAAGTAATTAATAAAAAAAAAAACAAAAACATAACAATAAACAATAACTACATGTTTATCAATAATAATAAAAATAATTGAGAAAAATGTCAATAAACAAATATAAAAGCAATTTATTTATAATGCAGACAAATGACCCCCTTAAAAAAGGAGTTTCAATATTTTGAAATTTGCATATGAAATCTTTCTGATGACAATAGTTAAACACAGGCATCATCATCAATTCTGTTTTTTTTTTATCTCAGCAAATTTTTAACAATGGCAATTTACCACAAAATGAAATATTAGAAAGTTTTAACAATTTATCGTATAACAGAAACAATTTTGTCTAGATAAAATTTATATTTAAACAAAATATTTACCTTATATTCTACACTGCGTTTTTTTCTAAGCTATAATCTTTCATTTACATGTTGGTGTAGAAAATTTCAATAAAAACAAAAATATTTCAAAGAAACAAAAAACGAACAAAATTGTATTTTATTTTTTCCAAAATTCAAAAAAATTTTCGGGTAAATTTCTTAAAAGATGTTTGGAATATAAAGGATTTTTAATTGGTACTGCGCTTGGAATCCTGGGGAAAATAAACACTTTAAAAGAACAGAAAAAGGAATTAACTCAGTAAGGATTACCCATATTAATTTAGGGTTAGGCACCAGATTTTCTTTGGGATACTTTTGTGAGCAGCTATTGTATCATGGGCTTTCAGTTAGTTGTATAATGTGTGTGTTGCGGCTATCGGCAGAGTCTGCACTCGTGAGCAAGCAAAGTGATAACAAAAACCACCTCAAGTAAAATCAGCACCATTTAGTCTCTGTTGAGAAGTAGATGAAAAATCCCAGCAAACCAATCGTACCGACATCGTAACGAAATCGAAACAAAATTCGGACGGATATCTTAACGAAAGTTGTATGAAGTGGTTGACATAATTTCGGAGCGAAATGTCGGAGAAAAATCGGATCGATTTCGGTCCGATTTCGAAACGAAATCTGAAAAAAAATCTGTGGGAAATTCGAAAGGGAAATTTATTTCTGACATTCGCTCCGATATCGAAACGAAGTCGGTACAAAATCTGAACAATTTCCCCTCCGAAAAATCGTTTGGAAATCGAAACGAAATCTGACAGATTTTGATTCCGAAACTTGTCGGACATCCGACCTTTGGTTTGCTGGGATGTTGTGCTCATACGAAAAAGTATCAATAAAACATCGTATTTTTCTATTGCATACATTAGGGGGTGTCATTGTGTGAGTGCGTGGTTTTACAATGCGTTTAATTGTGAATTGCTCGCGAGTTTAGGGAATGCCGATACCTGCAACAAAGGCGTATCCTCTCCTTATTTTCAATCTGTTTAACAATGGAAATGCTTGCTTATGGCCATGGTGGAACAAGAAAAGGTAATAGCAATACCCACCTGACTGAACTGGGCTATAATGTTAGTGTCAAATTCCATATGAAATTTTTTATATTTATTTCAATATTCGATGTATATATTGACAAGAAAAAAAAACTATTTCCCATAAAGACTTCTTCACATAAATGAGATGTAACCTCCTCCAAGTCCGAACGATGTGCCGCACACTAAAACACCGCTTATAGAGCCGGTACAACATTTGTTAATATGGTGTGGTATTTTGATAAGTTTGAAAAAATAAAGCCCTAATAAACATGTGTTTTTTGATTTCAAAACCAACAGATTGAAACAGCTTCTCCTTTTTCAATGAATTTCCAGCGACCTCAAACCTATTTGTAAGAATTCTACTTTATGCATTTTGCATTTAGTGGAATGATATGGAAACATTCAAATTGAAAATCTTACGAGTTTTCATTCATGTTTTCCACAATATTCAATCAAATGTGAAAAATATTAGTTTTTTAAATTCCAATAATTTATAGACATTTCCTTATTTTGTTTCCTTTTTGTTGCCGTCTCGCAAATCATTTTGCACACCGATGCGTTCATAAGTTTTACAAATATATCAATTATAAAAAATAGGACCCCCGTACTCCTCAGTTTTCAAGATATGACATATTTAAAGATGGTACTTTGGAGACACAACCACCATTGTCTCCCAAAATTATTGCTCAAATCGATATGGTCATAAGTTTTGCATTTATAAAGTTCAAAAAACAGGACGTGGAGAATGTGCCTCACCTCCTCCGAAATTCATAAAAATACACATTTTCACGGGCAAACCTTGAAATGTTTCTGCATTTTTCATAAAAAAAAGGTTCAGTAGTTTTGGAGATATAACATATTTAGGCGTAGTCGGTACTTCCCGATTTTCGGAATTTTGAAAGTTTTAGCAACATTAACCAACGGAAATAGCAGAAATTTGGTATAAAGTCATCATTGAGAAATTAAAACATTCCCGCAGAGAATACTCTGTACCGACGGGCGGACCTTGAACATTTTCTGCAAAGTTCATGAAAAACGGTTCAGTAGTTTTGGATATTAACATATTTAAAAAGTAGGCGTAGTCGAGCCTTTAGTCCCCAAAGAAGTACTTAGATCCGGAGATGCAGCCACCATTTTTTTCAAATTTAGCGCTTTAAATAAATAGGGTACAGGTAAGCGGTACATGGTTAGTATAGGTCCACGTTTTCATATACTCCCCATAGAACGCTACCTCCAGATGTTCTTTTTTACTCGCATTAATCTCACGTACATTATTTAGTCCCCGATAGAGATATTGCATATTTCTGCACATAATAATTATATATTATATAACAAAAATTACGAAAATGTTTATGTAACATTCGTTAGGGCTGCAAAACATGATTCCATAAATTTATGGTATAGGTCCGCGTTTTGATACAGCTCCCATAAAACGGTACCGCCCTATTTTGAGCATGTTGACGGTTTCAGCCACATTATCAAAGCGTAGCGGATGAAATTTGGTATTTAGTCTTCTTTGCGGCTACAAAACTTCTTTCCAAAAAATTTGTCGACACACGTTCACGTTTTCAAATATTCTCCATATCGCTCTCCCGATATACGGTGTTTTGAAGCTTTTAGGTGCATTATTGACAACCTTGAAAAATTTTAAGTAAATAATAAATTTTCTATGACACGCAAAAAATATTTGAATGTAAATGAAATAACAAATTAATATGCCTGTCTGCGTACTCGATAATTTGTAATAAATATTGGTTTGTTCCAGAACTGCAAGAATCTACTAATTTGTACTATTTTTTCCGATAACATAAAGGAAAAATTGTTATCGTAGTAAAAATTAGTAGCTTCTTGCAGGTTCTGGAACAGACCATATGCCTGACCGTGTACTCGGTAAGTTGTAATATGCTCTGTTCCAGAACCTGAAAGAAGCTACTATTTTTTACTATGATAAAATGTTTTCCTTTATGTTATCGGAAAAAATAGTAAAAATTAGTAGATTCTTGCAGTTCTGGAACAGACCAATAATTTGCTATGTTCCAGAACCTGCAAGAAGCTACTATTTTTTACTACGATAACATTTTTTCCTTTATGTTATCGATAAAAATAGTAAAAATTAGTAGGTTCTTGTAGTACTGGAACATACCAATTATTACAAATGTTTCGAATTTTGACAGTTGTATAAAGGAAAAGTGTTTCAGCAACATGTAGTAAGTACGAAAAATGAAAATAAATAAGTCGAAAACAAAAGCCTCCAACAAAATGTGAGGAAACAATTAATTTTCTTCAAAATATATGTTTGCTAATCTCCGGGGATTTTTCGCGATATCACAAAAATAAGATATGGCAGATCCTTTTTGGATAAATACGAACATTTTAAGACAAACGTGAAACAAATCGGATGTAAATTGGTCGAGTTTTTCATTAACGTACGAACGCCATTTGAGTTTTATATAATAGCCCGTTTCCACGGTACGTCGTTCGTTCTCTATTCGTTGTTCCACCCATAACTACGAATAAATTACTTATTTCCCCACACAAAATTCTATGAACGAATGACGATTTTTCTACGTTGTTCGATTAGAAATACTCTCAGAACGACGAATAATTATGTCCCATCCCTAACAAATGAGAGAATTTATCGAAAAAATTAATTATGACATGTCTAAATTCAAAATTGAAAAATTTGTTGAAAACACAAAAATTGTTAGAAAAAAGGAAAAAGATGAATGAAAATCAATGAACTAAACATTTTATATATATGCAGAAGGAAGATGGTTGTGTTTCCTTCTTTATTCCACACACATTTCTTGTCCATAAGTTCAAAATCGCGTAAAAAATCAGAAACAAAAAGGAAACAAATAACTGAAAGTCTGTATACACAAAACATTGTTTTGACATGTCTCTCTCTCTTTAATTTTGAAAATAGAAACATATAAAAATATATTGAAAATACAAAATTATTCAGAATTTATGGAAAAAATGAATGAAATGTGTGTAGTTAAATATAGAAGATACATTTGAAGGAAATTCTATTGCTTTTCCTATTCATTTAATGTATATTTTATGTGTTTTCGGTTCAAATTTTCGTGAAAACAAGGAAACAAAAATGAAGGAAATTTTGTTTATGTTTCTGTTAATTACGAATGGTGTCGTAGAAACGGGTTAATTCGTGTACGTCGTTCGACAGGCGAACAACGTAATTGAAACGCTCGTGTGAACATGACATAATAGAAAAGAAGATGTAACTTTCCCTAATATTATAAAAAAAATAAATAAAAACGTATAAAAATCGTCTTTCCAGGCGGTAAAATTTTCAACTATATATTGGATCTAAATGCATAATTTTGGTAGTTCTGAGAAACCTTCGAGAAGAAATGGATCTAAATTTTCTATGTGCAGATCCTAGTTCCCCGATTACCAATAACACAATTTTCATTTGTGGTAAAATTTCCTTCCCAAAAAGCCATTACTAAATATAAAATACTAACGGCGGAAAAATTGTCAAATTGAGCACAAACCAATCCCTTACCTAGGGTAGATACCAGGGAAGATACAATGATATAGCCTACGTTTAAACACCATAACGTATGGATATATTACGATATGCAAAGTAGACACCAGTCAGACTGATGTGCGTCCATACATGTATAAATATCAAACCACCTGGCTTTTGCGCACGATAAATCTTGAAAGGAAACCCTATTTGGTTTAAACTTTGCTGCTCATAAAGTTTGACCAAACATAGACCAAATTTGAAGATGGACCGTATTGTTTTAAAATTTATATAAATACCCTAAAGTTGTTAGAAAGTTTGCTGATACCGACTAAAGTGGCTAATGCGCAAGGTAACTCTCGAAGGGAGTACCCGATTCTGTCAAAACTTTGCACATCGCAATAGTAACAACATCCACTATGCATCAAATTCGAAGTTGGATTACATATATCGGGTCGCTCTTTCCGAAACCTCCCCCATAAAAATTGAAACTTTTCGGCTTAAGTACAGATTGAAACCTGTTTGCAGATAAATGTTAACGTTTATTTTGGAAACTTTTGGCGGTTCTTATAACGACAGCCTATTTTTTAATGGAGAGGTCCATACTTCCCGAGATAATGGCCCAAAATTTCCCAGAAATCTACAGCTACAAATCGTAATGATGTTTCTTTATAACCTCATCATTTAGGCTAACGAGAATATATAAGCTTTGATTTAGTCATGTCCGTCCGTTTATCTATCTGCTTGGCTAAAACGCTCCATGACTCTCGAACGGAGTAACTTATTTGGTCCAAGAATTGCACATCCGAGTATTTCGTCAAAGCTTAGTTTTTGTTCCAAATTAACGATATCTTCGGATTTCAGGTATTTTAAAGATCTTAACCAAATTTTCCATCCGAATTAGATGTAAAGTCGAACCTCCCCCATAAAAGTTGAAATTTTTCGGCTTTAGTACAGATTGAAACCTGTTTGCAGATAAATTTTAAAGTTAATTTTGGATACTTCTGGCGGTTCTTATAACGACAGCCTATTTTTTTAATGGAGAAGTCCATACTTCCCGCGATAATGGCCCAAAAGTTCCCAAAAATCTACAGCGACACATCGTAATGATGTTTCTTTATACCCTCATCATTTAGGCTAAAGAGAATATATAAACTTTGATTTAGCCATGTCCGTTTATTTATCTATCTGCTAGAACGCTCCATGCCTCTCGAACGGAGAAACAGTCAAGCTTTGTCCCAAGAAGGCACAGCAAATATTTTCTAAAAACCAAATATTTTTGAATGAAAAATAAAACGTTTTTGTAAAAATATACAAATACCTTCTGAAAAATCCTACGCGCCGCAGCCGAAAATATTTTTTAAAAAATCGCGCGATTTTTTTTTAAAGAAATTTTTTCACATTTTAAGAAAATAAAAAGTTGCTTAAAAGTATGCAAACACTTTGTAAAAATGAAAAGCGCCGCAGGGAAAAATATTTTTGAAAAAAAAAAATTGCGCGACTTTTACAAACATATTTCTGCTTTCGTCGGGGTTGTGTGAGGTTGCCAAAGAAAAACTTCTCATTGAAGTTTTTTCTTGGTTCACCTTTATACTTCGAGCTGACGATTAATGTTTGGGTATAAAAAGTTTTTTGTAGAAGAAGTTATTGAAAAATAACTTAGGTGGAGGATATCCATAAACAAGAAACAAGGGAAGTGATGAGACCCTGTGGCGCGAATCGAGCCCCCTTGCCGAACAATGCCAAACCTTCTCCACTAATAAATTAGTTGTTTTAAATATTAAAACAACAACAATGGGATTAAGCCAGACTATTTTGAAAAATCAACATATTTCTTCAATTTAAAAAATAAAATTTTTTGTAAAAATATGCAAATTTTTTACTACTACAAAATAAGAAAAAATATATTTACATGTCTATATTAAAAAAAGTAATAAATATGAATACAAAATGTCTGATACTGACATAATTTCATAATTTAAGCAAAAAAATTTTAATTAAAAAAATCGTTGGGAGTTATGTCCGCGTTTTTTGTGGGAGTTCTGTCCGCTTTGCTTCACGGATATAACGTCCAACGAATTTTGGGAGTGATGTTTTTATACTCTCCACCATAGTATGGTGGGTATATTAAGTTTGTTTTTCCGTTTGTAACGCATTGAAATAATCATTTGCGACCCTTTAAGGTATATTTATTCTTGGTCAGGATAAAATTATGAGTCGATTAACAGAAGTCCGTCTGTTATAATCATTCTATCGTCCACAATAATTGAGCTCTATTTTTGTACCCGAGTATATTTTTTGCATAGACAGGCCATGTTTGAAAATGGACTATATCAGCCCACGTTATGGTATAGCTCCCAATTTTCGGTATCTTGAGGATTTTCGCTACAATAGTTAAGCGAACTACCTGTAATTTGACATTTGTGGTCCCCGGTGATCGCAAAACTTCTTCTTTTGGTATAGCGCCCATCTAACGATACCTCCCGGTTTTCGTTGCATTTTTTGACCGAACTACCTGTAATTTGACATTTTAGATTCCCCGTGGTCACAAAATTTCTTCACCAAAAATTGTCAACACACTTTGATATAGGCCCCATATAAGGGTCCCGGCCGAATTGAAGACACTAATAGGTATATTTTCTAGCCTAATTGCGGCATTTTGGGTTTCCGTGGTCATAAAATATCTCCGCCTAAAATTGTGGACAGGAAAGAAAAATAATTATTCCATCATTGTTCAGAATATTTTATGGTGGAGGTTATAAAAAGTTGAGCTGAACTTAACAATTTCTTACTTGCTTGGCTTTATTTATTGCGGCGTCGAGGATTTTCTTTACGGAAGAGATCGGAAAATGCTCCCAGGTCTTTGTGACCTTCTTTGAAATGTTACTTGCGTCAAGAGTTCCACCTTTGCCTCCTCAGGGATCATTGTTTGCGCTATCCAGGGCCCTATTCCACGAAACAACTTATCAACTTTTCATTTTGCACTTAGCATTTTTTTTACAATTCGCAAATTTTTCCGTTCCACAGAACTCTTATTTTTGATAAGTTGCTAATGACAAGTTGAATTTGCTAAGTTTTCAAAATAATTTTGCTCTCTTTTTTATTTCTGTTCCATAAACGTCATCTTCAGAAACGAATAGGAATTTGGCCTTGCTGTCTTTAGCAATATTGTAGCCCTAAAATAGTAGAACTTATCTTTTGAAAAAACCAAATTTTACATAATTGCTGAAATTCTGGTCAGTATCGGCTAAACTATTGGGAGTTGAACCAAGTAACCATTTGCAAAAATCTTCTAAATAAAGTTCTCAACAATTCTTTAGAACATTCTGAAACTCTAAAATGCTTACTTCATGTTGTTTCAGCGGTATCTTGCAACACGTATTTCAAACACAGTTCACACCAACAGTTTATTCTCCCATTTCGAATTTCACTACATTATTGACATTTTTATTAAATCGTCGTTGAAAACTTTACTGAAAACAAGGACATAGAGGCATTTTACAACAATGACATGTTCTGAAGAGTTGTGTGTTACATTCCAGGGTAATTTTTTTCAAAGAAAAAATTAACGGTTTTGGAGATACAGTGCCAAATGTATAAAAATTGTGGAATTTTTGCATATATTTTGAAATTTCCAGCAATAAATGTAGTTTTTCGAGTTCATTATTTCTCCAAATATTTTATTCTTGTCCTTATCTACAAATTTGCTTCAGAGGTCAGAAGAAGATTCTCATTTATTTCAGAGATATAGCCCCGAATTTCTTTAAAAACTCAATATTTAAACATTTAGATGGGGCCATAAAATCCGAGCTGGATCTGACTCAACAAAACCCAACTAGGGTTTCTTGTCGTTTGGGTCTGTACTTTCAAAAAAACCTCAGTTCGAATTGTTTGCACAAGATCACCTTTAAAATGTTGCACAGTGTAATTAATAATATGAAACGTTTTCGGTGTCATATTCGTAGGCAAATAAAACAATAGCAGCCCCCTAAAGTATGCTAAAGAAAATATGGTGCCTTTTTTACTTTCATCAAGCGACCCTAAGTAGTGGAGTTCTGTAACTCACTTTTTAAGTTACCGACAAAAATCGGTAAAATAAAAAGGCAAAATTATTAATGAAAAGTATCAATAAAAGTTGACAACAGTGTTGCTATCGGTAGGAGTTAGCGACACCTTTATTTTGGTTGTTAACTTACCGAAAATTTTCGTTAATTACCGAAAATATAACCATTTTAATTTTAATTTTACCGATTTTTGTCGGTAACGCGAAAAATGAGTTACAGAATTGCACTACAAAGCTTTAGTTCCTATAACTGATTTTCTTGCCATATAAGCTCTGTTCCTTTACGTGCAAGAATCTTCAAGTTTTACCACTTTTTACTCAAAAAGCGTTCCTTTACTTCGGACACCATACAATTCATATGGGAGCAGTTTACAACTTTTACTATTTTTGACGGTTTTAACATTTTAAAAAGTAAAGGAACAGACCAATAGATTATGGCTTCAATGAAGTTTTATATAAAAAATTACACTTAAATTTGACATAATTACTTATTTTCCAAAATATGAAAACCAAAAACCTACAATTTTTTTTTAATTTTTAAAATTGTTAAAATTTTCTATAGCACGTGTGAACAAGATTTACTGCAAAAATATCTTAAGTATTGTTTATAGCTGTAATTTTTTTATTTTAGTTGTATTTATATATGTTTTATTGAAGCTAAATACCAATACAAAACTGAAAGTATAGAAGCTAATATTTATAGAAAAACAACTTATTTTTTATTACTTTGTTTAATATTCAATTTAATTTTATTTGTATATTTTCCTCTAAATCATTTAAAATAAAAATGTTGGTATCTGACAAATTAGAGCAGATCATATACAATTTTAGTTATTACTAGAAATGCCGGCATAAAACAATATTAATTAATAAATAAAAAAAAAACAAAACTATTAATCTTAATAAACAAACACTATACATTATATAAAATAAATAAAAAAAAATTATAGAAAGATAATAATAAAAGAGAGAAACATAAAAATCATACGATTTATTAAAATAACAAAAAAATAAACATGACCGAAAAAATATTAACTAAACAATATGAATTATGGGAACATTATTATATTAAATAAATATTAAAACAAAAAATTATATAACAAATAACAATTAGACGAAGAAGAAGAACAACAACAACAAAAGTGAATAAACCAAATAAACGGATACATATCAGCAATGAAAAATAAAACATATTTAACAACTTTTACATGAAAAAAACCTAAAAACTATCCCCAGAAAAGGAAATATTCGCGAAAAATGGTAGTTATTTGAAAATTTAACAGAATAAATGAAAAAGATATACACACTCAACTATTTTATAGATGAGAAATATTGTGTTTAAGATAATGAAAAGAACAAAATAGAAAAATTGTGTTATTTTTAAACCAATTACAATTTATAACAGCAAACCAAATAACCCAGAAAATATAAAACTGGTATAAGAAAGCTAAGAAAAAATGACATTAAAAACAAAATTAACAAAAATTCAATATTTATTTCATATTAAATTAAACAAGGAAAACATAATACCATTTTAGATTAAAACAAATAAAAGATAAAAAAGATGTATTAAAGAAAAAAGCTACAAGAAAACAAAGATACCAAATAAAAAAATGGTTTACAAAATTAAATATTTTTTCCCTTAGAAAAACCTAAGATAATTTGTTTAACATATTTTATATTTTTTATTATAAAATATTTTTTTTTAGATTTTATTGTACATTTTTCATTACATTAAAATACCTTTGACATTGCATTAAACAAAAAAAAATTACAACCATATAAAAATGCCTTCTTCTGTATAAATTTATTTATGTAGAATATTCCTTCTGACTTCTTTAAATATATTTACATTTTATTTTTTTCATATTTTAAAACAGTAATTATTATTCTAATCAATTATAAGTTTTATGTTTTTTGTTAAACATTGTATTATTTTTTTAGATTATTTATACAAATTAAATATTTAATGTGTAATAAGCCTTTTACTAGTAAGCATATAAACATTAACAATTTATAATAAATTTCATTTGTTTTTTTAGTTCGTTTTTTGTGCGATTTGTTTAATGCTTTTTGACATTCTAATGTTAAAAAAAAGTAACCGAAAACCAACAACAAACAAACAAACTTTTGTGTAGTAATTATTAATTATACATATATTTGAAATAACAATACATCTACATATAAATAAATATAACATTTACATACATAAATAACTTTGAACATGAATATGTGTAATAATTATAATAAATTATTTTATTTGTTCGTTTAATGAAAATAAAAAAACATTCTGTTGTTTTATTTCATAATTGATTTTTTGCGATAGTGTGTGCATTTTTTTAGTTGGAATGAATTTGCATGCGATTTAGAAATGCTTGAAAGGTATGCTTATTTTAAAGGGAAAGGAAATGGGTGTAGTGTCCATCGGACCATGAGTTTCTCTACCACACATCACCAACATACACAAGTCTATTGTGATGGCCAACTTTATAAACCTAAGAAATATTATTGGGATATACCCGTATTTTCCGTAGTTGTTGGCGATTATGTTACAGACTAATCAAAAATAAAACACTAATTGAAATCAGCCAATCTGTTTTAAGTTAATTTTAAAATAAACAAGTAAAAAAGGTATCAGTCGGCTTTGACGACAGAGATATACCCTCAGCCTTTGTGGATTGAAATACTTTTTTCCCCCAAATTTGAACATAAACTAAGTTTCGAAATTTTTTGATATCCAAAGTTTGGACCAAATCGGTTGCTACGGCTATGAGATATCGCCCATACCATTTTAGCGAATATTTTCAAACTTTTTGTGGGGGAGGTATCGGAAGGAGTGGACCTATAAGCACCACCTTCGAATTTTATCTAATATTCGAAGAAATATTACAATATCCAAAGTGTGCACGAACGCAGTATTCCGTTCCAGCTCTCCGGCCACTACATATGGTGCCAAAGGGATTTTTTTACAACTTTCGGGCTGTTTTCTCAAGTAGTATGGACTTGCCACTGAAATAACTTTTACTGTCGTAATTGAGGCAGCAAGTTGCTTCAACAAAATCAAAGCGATTCGAGAGCAGGGCCCTATTCCACGAAACAACTTATCGCTTTTCACTTTGCACAGAAAAATGAGTAATAAAAATAAATAAATAAAATAGAATAAAATAATATAAAATAAAATAAAAATAAAAAAATAAAATAAAAAATAAAATAATAATAAAATAAAATGAAAATAAAAATAAAATAAAATTAATAAAATAAAAATAAAATAAAAAATAAAAATAAAATAAATAAATTAAAATAAAATAAAATAAAATAAAATAAAATAAAATAAAATAAAATAAAATAAAATAAAATAAAATAAAATAAAATAAAATAAAATAAAATAAAATAAAATAAAATAAAATAAAATAAAATAAAATAAAATAAAATAAAATAAAATAAAATAAAATAAAATAAAATAAAATAAAATAAAATAAAATAAAATAAAATAAAATAAAATAAAATAAAATAAAATAAAATAAAATAAAATAAATTAAAATAAAATGATAATAAAATAAATTAAAATCAAATAAAAAAATAAATTTAAAATAAATTAAAAATAAAATAAAAAAAATAAATAAATAAAAATAAAATACTATGAAAGAGGGTTTAGTCTTACTGTAAAACCGAGAAACATACCCAGCAAAAAGTTTGCCTGCAAAGAGGCAGTTAAATCGTATGGACAAGCGATTTGGAAGTGCATTAAATTATGCATTTTCACTCATTCTTCTTACAAGAGCGTGACTCCGGAATGAGGCACTCCATTGCACTGCATTTTAACTGACCCTTTGGCACTGCATTTTAACTAACCCTCAGGCACTGCATTTCAACTGACCCTTTGGTATTACATTTTAACTAACCCTTTGGGGTAGAATAGGGTGCAGTCCAAAGCACGTGTTTTGATACAGACATTCTGCGGAATGTATGCAAGCCATTACAAAATATTCCAGAACAAATATAATGCATTTATTATTTGTGTAAAACAAAAAAATTAAGAACTTTATTACATTAACACAAATTATAAAAATTCCCCATTGAATTCAATCGCAACCATGCGTGTTTCCTCCGCTCTCCATTTAATCCAAGCTGAACTGTTTTTGCTTCATCTGCTAAATGGGTTTGATATTGTCTTCCCATCATCAGTTAAGATTTCGAGATGTACTCCAACCGCACTAAATTGGGAAATTTTCTTCTCGTGAGTTACCGAAAAAATGTTCGAAAATTAAATATTTTTTTATTTTATATCAACAAATTTTTGGAAATGTTAACGCGCTTATCTCTTTTTGGAAAATGTATGCCGCTGCCTGTAGAGATGTACAAACTTATTTATGTACTTTTAGGGATCTCTAACAACTGCTAATAAAATGTAGGAGTGCCTTTTTCACGACTCCGTTTGGACTGCATCCGGATGCTGTTAAATTGTGAGGAATTGGAGTGCCTTTTTCACGACTCCGTTGAACTGCATCCGGATGTTGTTAAAATGTGACAAGTGGATGTGATTCTTTGGATTGCATCCAAATGCGGTTAAAATGTGAGGAATAGAGTGCCTTTTCCAAGACTCCGTTTGAACAGCATCAAAACATGCCGTGAAAGACTCATTGCACTACTTCCAATTTATTTTGCTGGGATAGATTTGTGGTGTGTGTTATTCGGAGGCTGGAAGTTCGGAATGGGGTGGTTCGAAGCTTGGATGTTCGAAATGGGGTTGTTCGCAGGGGGAAGTTCAGAAGTGTGTGGTTCGCAGGGTGAAAGTTCTGAGGGCGATGGTTCTTTGGGTGGAAGTTCGGAGAGGGGAAGTTCAGACGAGGTGGTTCGGAGTGCGGAAGTTCGGAAAAATTAATTCGATCCTTATAAATTCTTGTCATTACCGTGTTTTCAATATTTCCGAATAAAATCTTCCGTCGGAACATTTTAAAAACATTACTTGTTTTAACAATGTACATTGGCAATGAGGACGTTTACCCCGCAAATTTTAGGCAAACTTATCAAAATTTGGCCTGCAAAACCAAAATGCTAAGTTTTCTGTGGAACGAAAGAGTACATCTTTTGCAAATTCTTAGCAAAATATAGTCCATATAGTCCATATTCGAACTTGTTCTATATCTGGTAAATATATTAGGATGTGTAAAGTATGGACCAAATCGGTCACTCCCATCAAGAGTTATCGTGCGCACAATTTTTCCGAACATGTTTGAATTTTTGTGGGTGAGGTACCTGAAGGAGTGGACCGATATGGCTTATCTTCGAACATAAACTAAGTTTCCACAAAATATTACGAAGGCCACATTTTGGATCGAATCGGCAGATCCGTTCGAGAGTGCGCTCCAACCACTACACACGGTGTCATAGGGGTTTTTTTTGTACCTTTCACGCTATTTTCTCAGGAAACATGGACTTTCCCCTGATGAAGCTTGTACCGTCGTATGGGGGGCAGTGAATACAAGTTGCTACAACAAAAATCGAAGCGATTGGAGAGCAGGTCCTAAACTGAACTTTTCCGAAATTTTGTGTGGGAGGTACACGAAGGAGTGGACCGATAGAGTCCGCATTGGAACCTCATTTAAGTCTTTAAGAAATTTCACGATGTGCAAAGTATGGACCAAATCGGTTACTCTCTTCAAGAGTTATCGAGCGCACACATTTTCCGAACATTTCCGAACTTTTGTGGGAGAGGTACCCGAAGGAGTGGACCGATATAACCCATCTTCGAACTTAAACTAACGATGAGGCACATTTTGCCCGTATGAAAGTGTATATACCCTCGTTAGCATAAATGCTGAGGGTATAAAAAACCTTGAACTTTACATGTTCCAAATTTTGTGTGGGAGATACCCTAAGGAGTGGTACGATGTACGTTCCATATTTGGACGTAATCCAAGTGTGTACGCAAGTGTTATGTTAGGCACAACCAAGTTTAGTTAGTGCCGGCAGATTTTTTGGAGCTCCAGGGCCATTATCTCAAAAAGTATGGACTTGTCCCCGAAAAAGAATACACCGTCAAGGAAAAGAATACAAAGTCAAAATTTCGATTTTTAACAAAAAAATGTGCCGTTCATTGACCATTAATCGGTCAAAAAAAATTTAAGTAAAATTCTCTTATTTGAAGACAAGATTTTGATGTATTCAATAAACTCACAAAAATATATGAAGACTGAACACCAAATGTCTGTAATTTGGATAATGTGGCTAAAACCTTAAAAACCCGAAAATTGGGCGGTACCGTTCCACGGGGGTTATATTAAAACGTGAACCAATACCAACAATTCTCTGTAAAAATATTTCGTAAGACCTGGCGAAGACTAAATACCAAATATCAGCTACATTGGTTGTCTAATGTGGCTAAAACCTTGAAAATACCAAAAAACGGGCGATACTGTTCTATTGGAGCTATATCAAAACGTGGACCTATATACATAATTTTTATCAGAAAAGTTTTTTTGGTCCATTGGGAACCCTCAATGCAAAATTTCGGCGTATTTGGGCGTTAAACATATGTAAAATCTTCAAAATTCCGAAAATCGGGAGGTACCGTTATATGGGGTCTATATCAAAACGTGGACCTATGTCCATAATTTTTATCGGAAAAGTTTTTTGTAAAGTGAAAACCCCGCATCTCAAAATTCAACCAATTTGGTTGATAAGTTTAGCTAAAATATTCAAAATACCGAAACATTAAGAAGTACCGTTGCATGGGGACTATCCCAAAACGTGGACCGACCTTCCCAATTTTTTGCTCTCGACATCGACAGTGAACTATAAATATTTATACCAAAATTCATCTGCCAACGCCAACTCCTTTTATATTTGGCCACCGTTTATTTGAACTCGCGACATAGTGCAGCGTTTTTTTTTTTTTTTTTGTGGTTATGCGCCATTATCTCGGGAACTAACGCGATGTGTCACTAAACTGCACTTATTTCAAATTTTGTGTGGGAGGTACCTGAAGGAGTGGACCGATATAATCCATATTCGAACCTGATGTATGCCTAGAGGTAGTATTACCATATGCAAAGTTTGGTTCAATTCGGTTACTACCTTCAAGAGTTATCGTGCGCACAAATTTTGCGACAATTTTTGAACATTTGTGGGGGAGGTACCTGAAGGAGTGGACCTATATGGCCCATCTTCGAACTTAAATCAAATCTGGACAACATATTTCGATACCCAAAATTTGAACCGAATCGATTGATCCGTTCGAGAGTTATCGTGCGCACCAGCCAGACAGACAGACGGACGGACAATGCTATATCTATTCAAAATTGTCTGAAACGGATATCGTACAAACATACTTGGGGTCTAAAACCATTATTTCGATAAGGCACATTTTTGGTCGTATCAAAGTGTATATACCCTCTTTAGCCTAAAGGCTGAGGGTATAAAAAATTTTTGATATATCACCAATATTTTTGAAAATTTAACATATGTAGTTGAAGCCAAGGTTTACCCTTTTATAACACGCGAGTTGTGATTGTATATTATACAAATTAAATGCTTTTGGCTAAAATGAGGCAAAAAATATTGGCATCAAAAGTTAATTTGCGTGTAAGCTGTGGCTATATTTATGTTAAAAACAAGTAAAAAAGTATCAGTCGGCTTTGTCGACAGAGATATACCCTCAGCCTGTATATGTATATTGAAACAATTTTTTCCCAAAAAACGTATGTATTTAGGGGTTTTTAAACATTTTGGGGATTTGAACCGACAAAAATGTTCATTAGGATTAAAGATAAAAAGTTTTGCGGAGGAGATACTAAAAGGAATGGATCTACATTGGCCATTATGAAAGTGGATCTCCAGCCACTACATATGGTGCCATAGGGGGTTTTTACACCCTTCGGGAAGTTTACTCAAGAAGCATGGACTTACCCCTGCAAACACGTTTACCATCGTAATTGTGGCAGCGAATGCATGTTGCTTCAACAAAAATCAAAGTGATTCGAGAGCAGGTCTTAAAGTGAACTTATCCGAAATTTTGTGTGGTAGGTACCAGATGGAGTGGACAAATATAGTCCATATTTGAACCTGACCTATATCTAGTAGATATATAAGGATGTGTAAAGTATGGACCAATTCGGTCACTCCCTTCAAGAGTTACCGTATGAACAAATTTTCCGAACATTTTTGAACTTTTGTGGGGGAGGTACCTGAAGGAGTGGACCGATATGACTTATCTTCAAACTTAAACTATGTTTGGACCAAATATTACAAAGGCCAAATTTTGGACCGAATCGGCGGATCCGTTCTAGAATTATCTTGCGCTCCAACCACCTCACACGGTGTCATAAGGATTTTTTTGCAACTTTCAGGCTATTTTCTCAGGAAGCATGGACTTGCCCCTAATGAAACTTGTACCGTCGTATGGAGGGCAGTGAATACAAGTTGCTAAAACAAAAATCAGAGCGATTCGAGAGATGGCCCTGAACAGAACTTTTCCGAAATTTTGTGTGGGACGTACCCGAAGGAGTGGGCGGATTAAATCTATATTGAAACATTATCTACGTTTGGTACACGTTTTGCGATGGGCAAAGTATGGACCAAATCGGTTACTTCCTGCAAGAGTTATCGTGCGCATAAATTCTCCGAACATTTTCGAACTTTTGTGGGGGAGGTTCCGGAAGGAGTGGACCGATATAGCCCATCTTCGAACTTAAACTAAGTTTGGACAAAATATTACGAAAGCCAAAATTTGAACCGGATCGGTTCATCCGTTCGAGAGTTATCGTGCGCTCCATCCAGCCAGACAGACAGACAGACGGACGGACATTGCTCAATCGACTCCAAATTGTCTGAAACACATTTCGTCCAGAAATACTTGGGGTCTAAAACCATTATTTCGATGAGGCACATTTTGCCCGTAAGAAAGTGTATATACCCTCGTTAGCATAAATGCTGAGGGTATAAATAGGTAAAAATGTGTTGAAGCCAACGTGTCTTTTTTTGTTTTTTCTTGATTTGTGAACAAACCAAACTTTTCCCGATTTTCCTGTCAAAGTAAAAGTAGAAGCAAACTAAATAAGGACCATCTCACTAATGTATTACTTTTCA
Source organism: Musca autumnalis (assembly GCF_047663935.1). Classification (NCBI taxonomy): domain Eukaryota; kingdom Metazoa; phylum Arthropoda; class Insecta; order Diptera; family Muscidae; genus Musca; species Musca autumnalis. The sequence continues at coordinate 51,619,740 of NW_027411644.1, read as the reverse complement.
AAATTTGATCCGCTTCTACCATTAAATGATGCTGACATTTTGAAGCCAGATTTACAGTGTTTTTTGACATTTTCTTCTAATTTCATTTCGCAAACAGGTTTTTCAAAAAATCGTATATAGGATTGTAGAACTCGCGATTCTGAGTTATTTGATATATGTGTCGTGAATGTAGTCTACACAGCTTCATAGAAATCTGCATCCAAATACGGAAACATTTTTCAAAAAATCATATTTTTCGGGCCTGATTTTTACAATTGTCATTCGAATTCCTCGTACTTGATTGCACATTTTAGTTTTTTACGTTCCGGATCCAATAAATCATTCCCCGTGAAAATCCATCTACGAAAACGCGAGTTACGAAAAATTCCAAAGTAGAAAAATCAACTAAAAATGTTTTTAAAAATATCGCGAATTTTATCGCGTTTTCTGCGGTTCGTTTTCATTGCAATGAAACAACTAGTACAGCATCTTCGTTTTAATATAAACCCAGCAAAATTTGAAGGAAGGGGTTCCATGCGATGACGTGATTTCATGGCATCTTTTGCGTTGGTTCAAACGAAGTCGTGAAAGATCCGATCTTTTCATTAGCATTTGAACCAATGCAAAGGAAGTCGTGAAAGATCCGATCTTTTCATCAGCAGTTGAACCCATGCAAAGGAAGTCGTGAAAGGTCCGATCTTTTCATCAGCACTTGAACCCATTCCATCGATCCATTAGAGATGAATTTTGTGTTTTTATTTATAATTTTTTTTTCTAAATATATAAGATTAATTATTTACAATAGGCTTTATGTTGTCGGAGCCTCGAAATCACAACCAACGTTGTTAAATTTCTCGTCGTAATGATAATGTCATTGCAAAGGGTTGGTGAAAATGACATGCCAAAGCATTGGTGAAAATGACATTTCAAGGCATTGGTGTAAATGACATGCTTTGGATCCAAAAATGAATAGCATCTTTTGAGGTCCACGCTCATATAAAATTCATCGATGAAGATGCTAAAAAGATGACATGCCAGATCACTATCACCCATGATTGAATGACATCTTTCGCATCGAACATTTTGCTGGGAAATTAAATTAAATTAAGGGTTATTTGACCTCTATCTCCATTCCAGAAGCCTTGAGATATATACTCAGCAACCCAATTATCTTCCTCAATAGGAAAGCTTTTATATGAATGTCTATAAAGCAAAATCCGTATATTTTAATGGGAGATTTAAGCAAAATGATAGATTTTTCCAAAATTTTATACTCCATAATGAATGTGAAAAAATATTTTTTCAAACAAAAAATTATTTTTTTAACCGAAATATGTGTTTATTTTGGCTGTGTCATCGAAACTATAATACCAATCTGTATGATTTTAGTCTCATTTGATTCGCCGTGAAGTTTTGCTTCCATACGAATTTTTTCGTAATTTTATATTGGGTAAATGGACCTTTATTTAGAAAAAAGTTGACTTACATTCAATAATTTATCAATTCATTATACATTTCGCGAGTACTGAGTAACATTTAACAAATATTATGCAATCTGCTAACTCAAGCCACTTACAGATAACTTTTTAGTAGTAATTGCTCGCGGTAAAATAATTAGCGTTTTTATAATAATTTGTTCTTTAAACCGAAAATAAAACCGCCATAACTTTTGTCCGCATCAACAAAAAAATCTGGCTCGCGAGCGGATTCGTACCAGGAATTTGTTTCTTAACCTATGTACCAAAAATCTTTGATGTAGCGCGAAAAAATTTAAAATTTTTTTTGAAATTCAATATGAAATATTTGACAACATCGTGATATGTTTTTTTTTTTTGAAAATTTCAAACATAATAAAGTATTTGTAATTGTTATGATGTTCAAAATAGTTCATTACAAAGACGTGTTAGAGACTATATACGAAAAGATTAAGCAACGATTTTATCTTTTATTGTTGAATTGATCTAATCAAAATTTTTAAAAACAAAAGATCGCAAGAATCTTTTTTTTCTAGATGATGTTTATAAGCCTAATTATTGGACGTAATATGCTACAAACGTTGAATAAATACAAATAAACGTCTTGTTCTAAACTCAGTAACACTTACAGTCAGCCTAAAATTACGATTAAACTCTTAAACAACACCCTAAAACTTAACAACAACTATGCAGAAAATTGCTCATAAAGCAGGGGCGGGCTTCTTTGCTTAGATCGTATAGTGAGGGCGCCCACTGAGTTGTTTTTGCATTTACTTCGCTCTCTCACGTACAGTGTAAATGAATGAAAACAAACAAAAACATAATGTGGTTGTTGCTTTTTTGACTCATACGTTTATACATGTCTTCGCTTTGGTTGTATTTCGGTGGTCGTCGCTGTCATAAAGGCTAACGTGTTCATTATTTTTATACTTTCAAATATGTTGGACAATAAGTATACCAATGATGCAGAATGATTCGTCTTCTCTTGATCGTTTTTCGAATTTCTCATGATACTTCAGGCATATGTTATTATTTTTTGATTCAGATTGAGGTAAGTAACGATTTATTATATGTTCTTATATAAATTTGTTTGGATAAATTCGTATTTAATTCATAAATTTGTTTATGTTTATTTCAAGATATTTGTTTAAATTACAAACTTGCCAGTAGAACAGTTTACGTTGAATTTTAAACAATACTATATATATAATTAACTTTTTATGAATTCTCTTTTTCTAAACTAACAAGACATGATATAAATGAAACCTAACAAGAACGAATTTTAAATTAGTGAAACAACCATTTTCATCTTTTTTGCTATAAAACTATACAAATATAAAAATAAACAAATATAATAGCATAAATAGGAAAATAAATAAAAAATAAGAAATTGAAAGTATATATACTGCTTAATAAAATAGAATGTAAAAAATGCAAAAAGAAAACATTAAGGTAGGCAGAGTTTTATTTGATTTGTTTGTTTTAATATAGACATAAAAAACATATATTCGGTGAAGGTAAACCCCATGTGGTTAAGAAAATCAATTCATTTAGAGTTTCTACAAACAGAGGAGATACAACAACAACAATTATATTAAATCATATACTATATTAAAACATCTAATTATTATTAGTTATAAGATTGTCAACAAAACCAAAAATGAAGGAAATACAACAAAAAAATAATTCAATACATATCAAACTTGTGCCCGATGAGAAACAAAGTTTTTTTAAAAAAACCAAATAATATTTTTTCAATAAGTTTTTATTAAATGAATATTAAAAAAATTTACAAATAAAACTACAGGTTTTTGTGTGTTTTGTTTTAAATACATATCTGCTATATTAATATTATACATTTACATACATACATGAATATTATAAAATATACATTATACATTAATATTTAATATATACAAATCATACGTTTTAAATATGAAAAAACGTATTTTTTTTCAAAATCTAAGTTTAATTAAATTCAAATTTAATTTTTTTAACTTCTTACGGCATTTTCTGGAAATGATTTTTGCGGAATATATTGAAGTCTTCTGTAGACAAAAAACCTCTTGAGGTCTCCTGTAGACAAAAGACCTCTTGAGGTCTTCTCTTGACAAAATACTTCTTGAGAATTTACTTTATACAAAATACCTGTTAAGGTTTTTTATATTCAAAAGTTCACATGTAAGCTGAAAATTTTTAAGCCGTATTTAAGGTAATACCACAGGTGACCCACTAAAAATATTTTTTATTTTTTTATTTTTTCAACTTTCTTTCTTCAAAAGTTTTATTTCAAATATTTACAAAATAGAACAAATATATTACTACTCATATCAACCAAATACTCATACTATCAATACTCAATAACTCATATTTCTATTCAAAAACAAATAAAAAACAATTCGACGAGGAGGAAAAAATATAAAAAATTAAACAACAGCAAACAAGCCTTGTTCTTTATATACTATACATACTTATATACATATTTAAAAAACAAACGAGAAGCGATATGCAAAAAAAAAAGAATGGGAAGAAGTAAAAGAAATTTATTATACTTATATTAATTAAGCTAAATTATACTATATATTATTAATATTATTTGAATAAAATTATATATACAAATTATTAAAAACAAAAAATAATTAATTATAATAAATAAATATTTAGCAAAAATATTGTAATATTGTGAGTTTAAACGTATTGTTAAAAGGAAATTAGAAAAAAGAAAAAAATATGAAGAAAAATACAACAACAAATAACTACATCGTTTTTGAAAATCAAGCAACAAACAAAAACAACAATTATGTCATGTTATTAAATAAAACAACAACAATAAATAACAAGCAAGGAACAGCTGACATTTATATATATTGAATTTATTACCGCTTTAAAACAATTTTTTTTCAAAATCAGAACCAACAGAAAAAATGAAAACAAAAACCAATAAAATAAACTAAAAATTTCAAATTTATATTAAAAATTATTTTCCACTTTTGTTTTAAATAACAAAAATACAACAACTGCTTATTTATTATTTCTTTATTCATATTATGGTAACATGAAGAAATCGAACATAAAGAAATTTCAAATAAACAATAAACCAATTACAAATTAAAAATGTTTTTAACTGATATAGTAAATACAACAGCAACAACAAACCCATTCGTATAATACCAACAAATACAACAATTATATGACAAATATATATGAATGAAATTAATAAATAAAATTTTAAAATTGTTTTGTGTAATTGTAAATGAGTGATTCTGTTTTTATTTCGATACGACTGCAAGGTGAGTTATAATGAATATTTGCCGGTGGTTATATATTATTTATATATAATATATACACGCAGAAAAATTTATGTTAGAAATATATTTGGATCCAAACAAATTTATGTTTCGGACCGGTTGCAAACAAATATATGTTTGCAACATTTTGTAACATATTTCAATTTGATATGTTTGGGTAAAACATATTTTTTATGTTAGAACATTTTTTTCATGTGTGGAGAGAGGATGTTTGTCAATGAGAGTAATAACAGTGCTCTCGCGGCTTCGGAATGCTGTTTTATAATAAAGAGTTGTGTGTATTGTATAATAGAAGACGTAGAAGCGAAGAAGGGGGCTTTGGTGCTTTGATGGCGTGTATGCGTCAAACTCATGTGTTTCTTGTTTTGTTGTTGTTAACAGCAGGCGAAGAGGATAAGAAGAAATGGTATGAATTATTTTGTTTTTTCTTTCTTCAGTGTTTTAGTTGCCTTTGTAGAGTCAAGACGGTAAAGTGAGTGAATAAATCAGTGTTTTGTGTTTTCTTAAAGAAATTGTGCTTTTCAGTAAATTAAATGCCCAATACATTTTATAATTGAATCGGAAAGTTGAATGGAATTATTTTATTGGACAAGGAAGAAATCGCATTTAATATTGGTAATTACATACATACTTATGTATATTTGAAATATGGCATATCCATATTTATTTATTACATTACATAATCATTTGATTCTAGATGCCGATTCCCCGCTGATGATTTCAATTAGTAGGACAATTTGATTTATTTCACAACTAAGGAGAAGCGTTCAACTACGTTTCTATATATTTTTCCTTTTTAAAAGTGTGACTATTTACAAATTATTTCAATCAGTTTTCTTTAAAGTGTGTTATGTATTTCTTTGGAATTTTGTATGTACTTATGTGTTTGTTGTTCATTTGTCTTTCAATAAAAAACCACAACATTTGTGTGTATACTATAGAGATAGCCAGTGAGTTCTTACTGAGAGAAAGTGAGCACACATTTTAAAGTGTTTTACATTGAATTTTACGCTCCCTTGCTCTCAGTAAGCGCCCACTGGTGCATGTGTTTGTTTTTTTTTGTCCCTTTTGGGTTTGTATTTTTGTGCACCCAAACATATAAAATGTTTGCACCCAAACATATTATCGTTTCCACCCAAACATATATATGTTTGCACCCAAACATATATTTGTTTCCACCCAAACATATATTTGTTTGCAGACCCAAACATATATTATGTTTGGGACTGTTGCAAACATATATATGTTTGCTGCAAAATATGTTTGGGACATATGTTAGAGAGGCCGTTTTTTTTTTTGCGTGTATATATAAGTAAACAAGTATACTTACGTTACACCATAAAATATTCTTAATAAAAATGGAATAAATAGTTTCCTTGCCTGGATAATCCAAATGCCTTAAATTTCTAATCTAATTTAAAAAATGTGTTCAAACAGGTGGTAAATTTATATGGGGCTATATCAAAGTGTGGGCCTAATTTTTTGGTGGACACGTTTAGTGACTGCAGGGAACATAAAATGTCAAATTACGGGTAATTCCGCTAAACAATGAAGCTAAAACCCTCAAAATACCGAAAATTGGGAGGTTATGTTATATCGTGGCTATACAAAAATATGGATCCTTTAAATGTCAAATTACAGTAAATTCGGTCATGAAATAAAGTTAAAATTCTCAAAATACCGAAAATCGGGAGGTACGGCTATATGGGGGTTATGCCAAAACATGAGCCTATGTTGACGATTTTTGGTAGAGAATTTTCGTAACCACTGGTTAAAAATTGTAACTAAAGTCCCCAAAATACCGAAAATGGGGGTCTATACCAAAATATCGGCCTATGATGACGATTTTTCATGGGGAACCCTTAAGAACCTTAAATGTCAAATTACACACGGGGAAAAAACTCCTCTCCAACGTATGTCCCAAACATATTTTGCAGCAAACATATATTTGTTTGCAATCGGTCCCAAACATAACATATGTTTGGGTTCTGCAAACAAATCATATGTTTTGTCACCTGCTCTCAGTATGCGCTCACTGGCTATTTCTAACATATACACACATTTCTAAATGGTGGTGGTTTATTGAAAGGCATAGAAAAGAAGCAAAAGCAACAACAGACACATAGGTACATAAAAAATCCCAAAGAAATACATAACAGACTTTAATAAAAGAAAAAATGAATGAAATAATTTAATAAAAATTCGCACTTTTAAAAAGAAAACAAGTAAGAAAAGTCTATAGTCGGACGGAGCCGACCATGGGATACCCTATACCACTATCCCTGGACAATCGCTCTCCACGGAACTTCTTTTCAATTATTGTGAAAATTTAATTATCAAATATCACAGATGTAATGTATAATACCTATGACCAAAACCAAAAAGTTATCTAGCATGACAAAGACATTTTGGTAGCAGGGAAGGAAAATTTAGTTCACACAAACTAAAATGTAATGAAACCCACTTATGTAGTACTACAACTTCCGTTGTTTAACCGCTACGTTATTGAAATTTTTACCAATTTCACACAAAAGTTTCAGTCCATTTAACGCTAAGTATTATCTGATCTTCACGTTGGTTTGTACGCTTCTTCTTCTTCATAAACTCAAACTTTGTTTAAAATTTTGCGGGTTATTATTTTGACCCACAGAGCCGTTACAAAATTGGTTAAAATTTTGTTTTTGGTCCATTTCATACCCTGAAAATTTCACGATCATCACCAAAAACTTATCATTTCTATTCTGGCCTCTGACCTCCTTAGAAAATTCGTTACAATCGGTCCATAATTGCGGCCTTAAGCTTGTTTACAATTTTTAATGGACGGACACACATCGCTAAATCACTTTATCTCGTCGAGATATAAATTTTGACATACCAAATAAGGGGTCTAGGACGAATATTTCGTGGTGTTACATAAACTTTTGGAGAGACAATATGTAGCATGGGATAAAAATGTAGTTCCCTACACAGAGCCCAATATATATTAGGCAGTAGGCACGTTATCTAGCAAACACTTTATTGCAATTTACATCAGAGGAAAGGCCAGTAGTTTTTTTTCCATATGTAGGCTACTTTGCCGATATATGTCCTAAAAGAATTAAAATATAGACCAAAAATAAAATTTTTATATTTTTCATACAAAAGTAATGGTCCATTTCACCCGCTAAAGAATATCAGACCATCATTCACACCTATACTCTTACCCGGTGCGAAATTTCGTGACTATTGATGTATAATTGCGATTTCTAGCGAGTTTATTATTACACTACAAACAAATAACGGAATATATTAGGCTGTAACTCTGTTATCTGATCATGCACACCAACATAATTGGCATCAATTGAAAGGTCAAGCGTTCCACTTTCAAGTATATCTCACTTGTCCGGAATGTCACTTCCAGGAATTAAGATATAAACCGTATATTAAAAATTTTTACAATTTTCACACAAAAGTTTTGGTCCATTTAACCCTCTAAATATTATCCGATCGCCATCTCAAATTGCAAGCTTCTCCTTTGTGATAAACTCTTACCTTATTTAAAATTACGCGTTGATCGGACTATTATTGAGACCTACAGAGCCGCTACAAAATTGGATAAATATTATGTTTTTGGTCCATTTCACCCGCTAAATATTTCACGATCATCACCAATAAGAATAGGGATCTGTTCTGATCTGAACCCGACCTCCATACAAAATTTCGTGACGATCGGTCGATAATTGCGGCCTGGAGCGTGTTTACAATTTATAATGGACAGACGGACTGACGGACGGACACACATCTCAAAATCGCTTTATCTCGTCGAGATATGAAGAATGGTATACCACATTGGGGGTCTCCGACGAATATTTCGCGGTGTTACATGAATTTTTACCAAAACAAACTTATAATACCCTTTTCCACATTGTGGTATAGGGTATAAAAACATATTTTGCAGCAAACATATACTTGTTTGCAATCGGTCCCAAACATAACATATGTTTGGGTCCTGCAGACAAATATATGTTTGGGTGCAAACAAATACAAACCCAAAAGCCACAAAAAAAAACAAACACATGCACCAGTGGGCGCTTGCTGAGAGCAAGGGAGCGTAAATGTCAATGTGAAACACAGTGATGTGTGCTCACTTGCTCTCAGTAAGCGCTCACTGGCTATTTCTAACATATACACACATTTCTAAATGGTGGTGGTTTATTGAAAGGCATAGAAAAGAAGCAAAAGCAACAACAGACACATAGGTACATACAAAATCCCTAAAGAAATACATAACAGACTTTAATAAAAGAAAAAATGAATGAAATAATTTAATAAAAATTCGCACTTTTAAAAAGAAAAAAATATAGAAACATCTTTGAACGCTTCTCCTTAGTTGTGAAATAAACACATTTTCCTCAAAGTTGAAATCATCAGCGGGAAATCGGCATCTGGAATCAAATGATTATATAATGTAATAAATAGGTACATCCATACTTCAAATATACATATGTATACACGAATTAAGTCTCGCAACCAAGATAAGATTCGTCAAATGTTATATTTGGTCTATACTACTATATGCCGCAGAAACTTGGACCATCAAAAGTGCAGATCAAAAAAGAATTGAAGCATTTGAAATGTGGGTCTATAGAAGAATACTTAAGATACCCTATACATCGCACATTTCAAACCAAGAAGTTCTCAGACGAATGCATGTCGACAGGCAACTCTTACACACGGTCAAATCGAGAAAAATCGCATACCTTGGACACCTGATGAGAAATGACAAATACAGATTTATACAATGCATTATTAAATGCAACATAGAAGGACAACGACCAAGAGGCAGAAGAGAGATATACTGGCTAAGTAACATCCAAGAGTGGACAGGATACAGAGATGAAACAAATCTGCTACATGCTGCTAAAAATCGAGAGCTGTTTATAATTTCATAAAATAAAATAACATAACACGTACATATGATATATATAAATGTAATGTATACTATTGTGTGATCGCTTTATATCCGAATAACGGATCCGCAAATAAAGAAGAAGAATATACGAGTATGTATATGAAAAATATATTGATGTCATTACCAATATTAAATGCGATTTCTTTCTTCCTTGTCCAATAGAATATTTCCATTCACCTTTTTGATTCCATTATAAAATGTATTGGGGGTGCCACCGTGGTGCAATGGTATGCACACCCGCCTTGCACACTAAAGGTCGTGGGTTCGATTCCCCGGCCAGGCAACATTAAAAATTTCAACGGTGGCAAAATACGCCTCAGTAATGTTGGCGACATTTCCTGAGTATTTCAGCCATGTAAAAACTTCTCTACAAGTGGTGTCTTAGGACACGCCGTTCGGACTCGGCAATAAACAGTAGGTCCCTTATCATTGAGCTAATATGAATCGGGTTGCACTCATTGGTATGAGAGAAGTCTCCCTTGTCCCATCTGGGATGTTTGTGGAACAATAAAAAAATGTATTGGACATTTAATTTACTAAAAAACACAATTTCTTTAAGAAAAGACAAAACACTGATTTATCCACTCACTTTACTAGAGTTGGGCAACCTAGTTCCCGGAGCGGATCGATCCTTCTTGTTCATTTTCCCAGAAGGAACTAGTTCCTTAATATAGTTCCATAGTTCCAAATAGTTCCGAGACCGATATAGTTCAACGAATCTTCCACTTTCGTCACTCTTTTTGTTTCCTTCGTTCCAAATATTTCCGAGACCGAAATATTTTCATGGTTTGGTGGATGAATGGCATAAAAATAAATAAATTGAAAGATCGACGTAGGCTTTAAATTGAAGGAACGAGAAGAACGAAAGGAACTATATGAACTAAAGGAACTATATAAACGCAAGAACTGGATATAGTTCCAATAGTTCCTTGTCCGGAATAGTTCCTAGGAACAAGTTCGTTTTATACCATTTTTTTCTTTTCCTCTTCGCTTGCTACGTTGGTTAACAACAACAAAGCACGAAACACACGTGTTTTACCGCATACACAGAACCAAAGCTACTGCGTCTCCTATTACACCATACACACAGCTATTTATTATAAACCAGCATTCCGCAGCCGCGAGAGCCCAGTTGTTACTCTCTTTGACAAAAATCCTCTCTCCACCCATAAAAAATATGTTGTAACGTTGTATAGTTGTAAATAATATGTTGGTACCCAAACAAATAAAATTGAGATACGTTACAAAATGTTGCAAAAATATATTTGTTTGGACACAAACAAATTATGTTTGGACCAATACTTTATCTTTTGGTCACTACCGATTTCCAAAAATATCAACGGGATTCGATAATAAAGACATTAAAATAAACAAATTAATAAAGAAATAAATAAATTAATTAATTAATGAATCTTTATGAATGAAAATAAAATGTCGTTCGTTGGTAATGGCATCAGGTTTTTATGCAAAGGAAATTTGACCACGCCCACTTTTTTTAATTTTAAATTTGTATCTTTTCTACAAAAACTACTGAACCGATTTTCCTGAAATTGTCAGCGAATGTACAGGGATGGCCTCCGGTAAAAATAGGCTACATATTTAGTTGAATTTCGGAGCGGGCGGGGTACTTCTCCTATTCCCTTTTTTTAAATGCTATAATAATTACAAATGTATCGGTTTGGAAATTAATTTGCGAGACAATTGTGATTGTGTCTCCGATCTTTCGTACCTACATTTGACCCAAAGACTTGACAACACGCACTTTTACTTCCACTGTGCGACAACAACAAAAATGACAAAGGAAAACTGAGTAGATGGATATTAATACAGAACAAAATCAATTAAAAATGTTTTGTATATATATATGTACAGTATAGTCTCGAGAATCCGGACACTCGTTAATCCGGACAACGCGTTAATCCGGACACTCGAATTTTTTACATTGTGGACTCTATAATCCGGACATCTCATATTTTTCGTACCTCGATAATCCGGACATCAATATTTTTTTCCCATCTTGAGCATTAGATTCTCATTTATTTCATTGGCGTTTTCGTTCTTAGCAATAGCCATTGGTGTATAAATAAGAAAAAATAAGTTTTTCTATATTTTCGGTCCACATCTCGTCTTTTTGACTTGCGACTGTTGACTCAGTTATACAGGCAATATGGAATTAAGTATCTGAATCTGTTGAATGATTTTTCTTCCATTGATGACTGACTACGATAAGCAAAAGTATTTTAAACCTAGTGTAGCGTAGCCTTCCGTGCGGAGTTATTTTTTTCCATCTTTTTCTCTCCCATCGGACGCCTCCCAGGTGGTGGATAGGGGAACGTTCATCAGATATGGCGGGTACCGCAGAAATAAAATATGCGGGGCGAACCAAAAGAAAATAAAATGGAAAATGGCAGCGTCTGACCAAAGGATTGGCGGCAGCAAACAGCGTCTGAATTCCAGGAGGAGCGGCTGTATACAGAGATGGAAACTCTAAACCCTTTAGAAGGCAACGGGAAACCACTAAAGTAATATCCCATGAAAATCATACAATGAAAATGGAAACACAAAATAACAATCGGCCCTCAGTCTCCGGCCAAACGAGGGTGCTAAGAATCCCCGGAGGTAAAACAAAACTTAACATCGGAACATGGAATGTTCGAAGTCTTTATGAGCTTGGAAAACTTGATAATGCCATAAGCGAGATGAAACGGCTACAAATAGATATATTGGGTATAAGTGAGACATGGTGGACTGAAAGCTCAGAGTTCTTCTCGGAGAACACAAAGGTTTATCACTCAGGCAACGTTGATGGAATCCACAGAAAAGGTGTTGCTATACTAGTAAAAAACAATATTGCACCCAGCGTCACAGGATTTTTCCCAGTGTCGGACAGAATAATGATGATTAAATTATCCGCAAAACCGATTAACATAAATGTAATACAAGTTTATGCACCTACATGTGATGGTAGCAATGAGGAAGTAGAACAATTTTATACTGATGTGGAAAAATTATTGACAATGACGAAACAACACGAAATTACAATAATCCAGGGAGATTTTAATGCAAAAGTTGGGAAGGAAGAAACAACTGATGTAACAGGAAAATTTGGTTTAGGTAAACGAAACGAAAGAGGCGAGAGATTAATTCAATTCTGCCAAGAGTATAAATACAAAGTTACTAATACGCTGTTTTGCCTCCATCCGAGGCGTTTGTATACTTGGAAGTCGCCACAAGATAACAGTGAAAATACTGTGAGAAACCAAATAGATTACATCTTAATAAATAAGAGATATGCTTCCTGTGTGAGCAAATGTTCCACATATCCTGGCGCTGACGTTCCCTCAGATCATATCTTTTTACTTTGCAAAATACACATAAAACTGGCAATCACACGAAAGAAAAAACCGCAGAAGAAAGTTAATTTTGATAGACTTAATGATGAATTAACGAGACACTCGATAAAAACCCGACTAAACGCGGAATTGAATAACATCGTAGAAGATAGCGAAAATATATGGGATGATGTTAAAGGATTCATCAACAATATAACTATAAATATGTTAGGTACTTCAGCGTCTAATAGAGAAAAGGCATGGATAACAGACGAAATACGAGCTCTACGCAAAGAAAGAAGAAAATACAAGAACATAAATTATGAAAAATACTGGGAAATAAATCAGGAAATAAAAATCGCAACTCGGGCTGCAAAAAATGCACAAATACAAAAACAATGCCAGGAAATTGAAAGATTACAAAATCTCCACGACGATTTCAATCTCCATAAAAAATTGAAAGAGGCATCCGGGATATATTCCAGAAGATCATCCACATTTCTCTTTGATGAGAATAATATAGCCCATTATGAAATTGCGGATAAGAAAAAACTCTGGGAAACATATATAAAAGCTCTTTTCACAGACGAAAGTCGAACACAACTACAAAATATAGAACATCAAAGCGGTGTAACGATAAGACCCATTACAGAGGAGGAATTAAAATCAACTATAAAATCCATGAAAGACAAAAAAGCAACGGGTCCGGATGAAATACCCACCGAAGTACTCAAATTAATAGAAGGAAGAAATATACAATTAATATTGAGATTATTCAATCAAATTTACTCTACAGGACAATACCCTCAAGACTGGCTGGAATCGACATTTGTAACCATACCTAAGAAAAATAATGCGAATTCGTGCGGCGATTTCAGACTAATTAGCCTTATGAGCCATGCTTTAAAAATCTTTTTAAAAATAATACACCGACGAATATACCCATTATGCGAGATGCATATGGGTAAGACACAATTTGGATTCAGAGAAGGCATGGGTTCCCGGGAAGCATTGCTTGCAGTTCAGGTTCTAGTACAAAAATGCCGCGAAGTTCAAAAGGACGTATTTCTTTGCTTCGTGGATTACGAGAAAGCATTTGATAGCGTGAAACACGATAAACTAATGAATATTTTAACGGATATTGGACTAGGAGAATGCGATAAAAGATGTATTCAAAATCTATACTGGAAACAAGTATCAAAAATTAAAGTGGATGGTGAATTATCTGACAATATCCCAATTTCAAAGGGTGTAAGGCAAGGATGTATTTTGTCACCACTTCTGTTCAATCTATATTCAGAAAAAATATTTCAAGAATCAATAGCTTCCAAGAACATTGGTATTAGTATAAACAATATCATCATCAATAACATTCGCTACGCTGATGACACCACATTACTGGCAAGCAGCTTAGCAGGATTACAACGACTAGTAGATGCACTTATGAAGTGAAAAATATGGGTTAAAAATCAACATAAGAAAAACAAAATATATGATTGTCAGCAGAAAACATGTGGATAGTAATGTACCAATGATAATAAATAACACACAAATAGAAAGAGTAAGAACATACAAATATCTAGGAGTACAGATAAACGAACAATGGGATATGTCAAGCGAAATCAAATGTCGAATTGAAGCAGCGAGAAACGCATTTTCTAAATATAAGAGAACGCTGACCAGCCATGATATAAGTCTATCAACAAAAATACGTTTTGTCAGATGCTACATATTTTCAGTATTATTATACTCTGCCGAAACCTGGACGCTAAAGCTAGCAGACGAAAAACGAATTAATTCTTTTGAAATGTGGATTTATCGCCGTATCCTAAAAATTTTGCTGGACAGACCGCATTTCAAATGAAGAAGTGCTACGACGGATGAATGTCGAACGAGAAGTTATACGCAATATAAAAAGCCGAAAAACATCCTACTTAGGACATGTAATGCGTAATGAAAAATATAAGCTGATCCAAGTCATTATTCAAACAACTATAGAGGGAAGAAGACCGAGAGGCAGAAAAGAAACATCATGGATAAGAAACATCCAAGAATGGACGGGTCTACAAGACGAAAGAAGCCTCCTGAATGCCGCAAAGAATAGGAACCTCTCTATAATATAATAAATCATATATACATATACATTAGGCAGGGGCGATTTGAAAACCTTAATGAGCCCTTCGCGTTTCTGATTCCTGGTATCGAACTGAGCAAAAAAGTCCACTGGACCATATATCTACCGTGAAAATCGAGCCTCCCGATTTTGACTTTAAGTTTTTTATTGACGTTTTTTGGATATTTTGGCATATAACAGCCAAACCATTGGGATTTTCGATCCAACACAAAGACAAACATTGTAGCCAAGACAGTAATTGAAAACTCTCTAATACATCGCAAAAGCATTGGAACGCTCCTTCAGGCAGTTTTGGCCTTAAGAATGTGCAAACTTTTCGGAAAATGTCGATAAATGACATTGTGCTACAAAATTTGACCCGAAAAATATTCAAGTGTTCTGATGCAAAATTATATCGTGTTGGGATCCATGGACAACGACAATGCCTTTATTTCGTTTGGGTCACTTCGTTTTATTTTTTTATAACGGTAAAAGTAGTGAAAATCTGGGTTTCTTACATTTTAAAATTTAAACGGGCATATCTTATTTTTCCACAACGGATTTCTTTTGGTCCTACTTCCTTTTTAAGGGGTGAATAATATCTTTTGAATAAGCTATTATTGTTTTAAATCGGTTAACAAATGGCTAAGTTATAGTGGTTTATGTCTGAAAAACCCCACAAAAAACCTATAAAGGGATTTCTCATAATTTTCAAAAATATAATGTTTTTTGTTTTGTTCAATATTTATTTTGACATAAACCACTATAACTTAGCTATTTGTTAACCGATTTAAAACAATAATAGCTTATTCAAAAGACATTATTCACCCCTTTAAAAGAAAGAAGGATCAAAAGAAATCCGTTGTGGAAAAAATAAGATATGCACGTTTAAATTTGAAAATGTAAGAAACCCAGATTTTCACTACTTTTACCTTTATAAAAAAATAAAACGAAGTGACCCATGGATCTCAACACGATATAATTTTGCATCAGAACACTTGAATATTTTTCGGGTCAAATTTTGTAGCACAATGTCATTTATCGACATTTTCCGAAAAGTTTGCACATTCTTAAGGCCAAAACTGCCTGAAGGAGCGTTCCAATGCTTTTGCGATGTATTAGAGAGTTTTCAATTACTGTCTTGGCTACAATGTTTGTCTTTGTGTTGGATCGAAAATCCCAATGGTTTGGCTGTTATATGCCAAAATATCCAAAAAACGTCAATAAAAAACTTAAAGTCAAAATCGGGAGGCTCGATTTTCACGGTAGATATATGGTCCAGTGGACTTTTTTGCTCAGTTCAATCCCAGGAATCAGAAACGCGAAGGGCTCATTAAGGTTTTTTTGCTTCCACACAAATCGCCCCACCCTAATATACATGCATATTGAATTGTTAACAATGTAACACATAATTGTATGATCGCTAACACCCGAATACGGGTTGGCAAATAAAGAAGAAGAAGAAGTAGCGTAGCCTAGTTCTCCTAAAAATCGATGTTGGATATTTCTTTTCTCTAAAGGAATTAGCCTTCTGATTAGTGAGAAAGCCCCTTGGGATCATGTAATGTATTCCAAGGATGTTTTTAAAGCGTTGGGATTAATAGCTTAGTTTTTAGATTTAGAATTTTTAGATTCTCTAACTCATTTTTGAGTTATTGTCAAAAATCGGTAAAATTAAAATTTGAAAGCGGTCTTGCCATAGGCAGAACATAGCGATTACTTTTTTGGTCGCCACCTTACCGACAAATATCGTTAAACCGAACTTACAAAAATTTGAATTTTACCGATTTTTGTCGGTAACGCAAAGAATGAAATGTGTATTCTTTGATATACAAAATGCAACCAATAGATTTTAATTTCATATTGTCTTATTCGAAGGCTATAACATTTACATATATAAAACAATACTTTTTTGGTTTTGACGGCGAGATAAAGAGATGAGTGCATTTGAATTCTGAAGTTATATCTTAAGTCGTAAGAGGCTCTTGTCCCATGGACACTGAAAATCAGTATGTGAAGTTTATATCCTTGAAAAGAAAAATGAATAAATATACACCAGTTTGAGAAATGCTATAAACAACAACAATATACAGGAAATGCCTCCTAAATTACGCCGGATGAGTAAAATTAAGAGGTAAATTTGGTGGCCGGGAAAGTCCTAAAATGACCGAAACCCATTATATTTGCTTAATATGAATTCGTTGACCTTAGATGTCAGGATATTATCTAATAAACGTCCGTTATTATGATTTTAACTTACAAAATTATTTGTTTTTTTAACTACTCTATAATCCGGACAATTCGATAATCCGGACATCGCCGAAACATGTGGTGTCCGGATTATCGAGACTATACTGTATATAAAATATAAATTTGTTTGTACGTTTATTGGTTTGTTTGTGCCTTATAGACTGAAAAACCGCTGAACCAATCTTCCTGAAATGTTTAGGGTATATTGCTACATCGCCTGGAATGAAAATAGGTTATATCATTTTTTGAAATTTCGCGTTGATGGAGATACCGGAGGTAACTCCAAAAAATTTAGATTTTGTATGCAAATATCTTTAGAACTATTACAGATACAATCTCCAAATTTTGTATGTGTGACGGAATTTGATGTAGAAATAAATTTACCAAATTATATTCAAATCGGTTTAGATTTGGATATAGCTCCCACATACACATATTTTCGGCCGATTTCCTTATTTTATGTACCAAACATGCTATTTATGTCCAATTTCAATGAAATTTGGAATGTGTGACGGAACTTGGTCTGGAAATAATTGTGCCAAATTATATCGAAGTCGGTTCAAATATGAATATAGCTCTCATATATATTTTCGACCGATTTCCTGTAATTGATGCACCAAACGCGCTATATATGTCCAATTTCGCTGAATTTTGGAATGTGCGACAGAATTTAGTCTAGACATAAATGTGCCAAATTATATCGAAATCGGTTCAGATTTGAATATAGCTCCCATATATATTTTCGACCAATTTCCTATATTTAATCCACCAAATACGCTATATATGTCCAATTTTGCTGAATTTTGATATGTGTGACGGAATTTAGTCTAGAAATAAATGTGATAAATTATATCGAAATCGGTTTAGATTTGAATATAGCTCCCATACATATTTCGACCAATTTGAGGTATTTGATGCACCAAACACGCTATATATGACTAATTTCGCTGAAATTTGAAATGTGTAAAGGAATTTGTTCCAGAAATAAATGTGCCAAAATATATCGAAATCGGTTAAGATTTGAATATAGCTCTCATATATGTACATTTTCGGACGATTTCCTGTATTTTATGCACCAAACACGCCATGTACATATGTCCAATTTCAATGAAATTTGATATGTGTAATAGAATTTGGTCTATTTTTGGAATTTTCGATCGATTTCATGTTTTTGATACGTATGTCACATTTCAATGAAATTTTGAAGAAACTCAGAAGTCAGTAGAAGTCATCATTATATACAGAAGTACATATAGTTGGGAAGGATCAAGTCTACAGCTATTAAATATCATTTTAGAGACTTCTAAAGAATAATTTTTTATTATGGTAGATATTATTTGAGTAAAACTTATAAATAAAAGTGGGAGTTATCCTAAGAGTAATTTAAGATATCACAATATGTTAATATGTATGTGACCTGGAAGAAATAAGTCCCCTGTACATATAAAAGAAATTAAAACTATCCTAAAACTTATGGTTTTCAAACCTGGTTCAATTCTTAAATTAATTACGTCAGGTAAATCTAAATTCAATCTGAAGAAATAAAGAGAAATTAATAGTGTAAGATTATAAGGCTTTAGGAGGAGTGTTACCCACTGAAACATACAAAAATACCATAGTAGCTCCATGACAGCCATGAATGGGCTCTCCTATATTTATACGTTAAAAAAATAAAAAAGTTAATATAATTATAGCATTCCACTATATTTTATCTTAGTCGGGGTAGCGAAGGGCACCGGGTTTAGCTAGTATTATATATATGTAATTAACAAAGTGAGAAAGGCCAAGTTAAATCGACTACAGAAGGAAAATGTAGAAAAATCCTTTAAAAGAGCTCACATGGACCAATATTTACAATTTTCCGAATTGAATTTTTTATCCTGTGATAACATGCAATGCAAAATTATATAAATATCGGTTCGAAAATTTGTTAAAAAAAAAAAACAAATAAAAAAAAGCCTATGTGAATAGCCTGAAAGCATGGACTTGCCCCGGGAAACATAATATCGCTGTAAACAGGACCACAATGAACAGCATCGGTATACACTTCCAAAGTATCTTCGAATAGACCCTAAACTGCACTTAGACACAAATGTTGAACTTTTGTGGGGGAGATACCCTAAGGACCGATATGGGCCATTTTAGAAGTAAAACTAAATTTGGAAAAAATATTAGGAGATACAACGTGTGGACCAAATTGGTTGCCCCGTTCCAGAGATATCGTGCATACCATTTTACTGACATTCTTTTTAAATATTGGGGGGAAGTACCGGATCCGGTATTGCCCATTTTGACCAAATCGGTTGATCAGTTCGAGAGTTATCGTGACCTCCAGCCACTACATATGGTGTCATAGGGTTTTTTACATTATTTTTTTGCTGTTTTCTTAAGAGGTTGGGTGCCACCGTGGTGCAATGGTATGCCCGCCTTACACGCTGAAGGTCGTGGGTTCGATTCCCCAGTCTGGCAACATCAAACATTTTTCAGCGTTGGCAAAATACCCCTCAGTAATGTTAGCGGCATTTCCTGAGTATTTCAGTCATGTAAAACTTCTCTACAAAGTGGTGTCTTAAGACACGCCGTTCGGACTCGGCGATCAACAGTAGGTCCCATATCATTGAGCTAATATGATGTTTGTGGAGCAATTATTATTTCTAAAGAAGTATGGATTTGCCCCTAAAATAAACGTTTACCTTTGTAATTAAGGCAGCGAATGCAAGATGCTTCAACAAAAATTAAAGCGATTCGAGAGCAGGTCTTAAAGTGAACTTATCCGAAATTTTGTGTGGGAGGTACCCTAAGGAGTGGACATATATAGTCCATATTCCAACCTGATCTATATCTGGTAGATATATTAGGATGAGTATAGTATACACCAAATCGGTCACTCCCTTCAAGAGTTATCGTGCGCACAATTTTTCCGAAAAATGTTGATCTTTTGTGGGGGAGTGGACCGATATGGCTTATCTTCGAACATAAACTAAGCTTGGACTAAATTTTGGATCGAATCGGCAGATCAGTTCGAGAGTTATCTTTCGCTCCAACCTCTACACACGGTGTCATTGGGTTATTTTGCAACTTTCAGGCTATTTTCTCAAGAAGTAAGAACTTGCAATGAATACAAGTTGTTACAACAAAAATTAAAACGATTCGAGGGCAGGTCCTAAACTGAACTTTTCCAAAATTTTGTGTGGGAGGTACCCAAAGGAGTGGACGGATTGAGTCCATATTGGAACCTCATCTAAGTTTGGTAGAAATTTCACGATGTGCAAAGAGTATGGACCAAATCGAGTTATCGTGGGAAAATTTTTTCCAAACATTTTCGAACTTTTGTGGAGAAGTACTGGTAGAAGTAGACCGATATAGCCCATCTTCGAACTTAAACTAAGATTGGACAAAATCTTACGAAAGCCAAATTTCGGACCGATTCGGTTAATCCGTTCGAGTGTTATCGTGCACTCCAGCCAGAGAGACAAACAGACAGACGGACGGACATGGCTAAATCAACTACAAATATTCTGAAACGGATTTCCTCCAAACATACTTGGGGTCTAAAATTATTATTTCGATGAGGAAAATTTTGTCTATATGAAAGTGTATATACCCTGGTTAGCATAAATGCTGAGGGTATAACTAGAAATTCATTTTTGCGAGTAAGTTTTTCTATTTTCTGCGAACACAAAATTCCAATTTACAACCAATTCGGTACAAAATGGGACTAAACTCTTTAAGAAAGGTTAAATCTGGTAATACCCTTATATGGGGGCTATACCAAAACACACCGAAAACCCGGGCTACAGTTCTATGGGGCCTATATGAACACGTGGTGGGTCCTATACCAAGAATATTCTGGTGAAAAGCGATTTTGAGGCCACAACTTCAAAATACCGAAAATCGGGAGGTACCCTCCTGTGGTGTGGAAGCTATACGAAAACGTGGATCTATACCCATAATTCTTTAATGGAATATTTAATACCCCCATCAAAGACTAAATACCAAATTCATCAATTAAATAATTAAAAACATTCATTAAACAGCGAAACGAACAATTTATCACACTACCCTATAGCTCCATCTAGTATAAGAATTGTTAACTTAAACATTTTATCTTAATATTTACCTAAACACAACATGAATCTAAAATTTCTGTTTGCAATTTGTACAGTACCATTGCAAAACACTTAACCTGGCAATGATGTCGATGGTTTGTGTCTTGGAACATATGTAGTTGCGATTAGGTTTGGACCTTAAATATAATACAAAATGCTGCCATTCATTCCCAAAAACAAGGTGGCTTCGCATTCAATATTTTAGAATGAAATTATACAATCGAACTTCTCTATAACGTTCACTTGGGGACCGAACAATTATTACGTTATAGTGAAACCAAGGCAAATTGGTTAATTTGACCTACATACATACATGAATAATAAAGAAACAAACGTGAGTATATGAATAAACATAAGCTGAATTTTTATTTAGGAGTGAAATAAGAAGTGATTTGCTTTTGATTTATGAAAGTCTTCACAATTTGTAATGAATGCAAATATATGATCGGGAACATTGTTTCAAGACTCGACATTAACTTATTATACCCTCCACCATATGGAGCGTATAATTAAATTTGTCATTCCGTTTGTAACACATCGAAATATTCGTCGGAGACCCCATAATGTATATCGTCACCATAAATGCCGGAAGACGTAACCCACAAAAATAAAACTTTACAGGAGAAACAAAAAACGTTATAAAATTAAAAACTGTTTTATGGAATATTAATCTTATGAAGGCGAGTATATGGGATATTATCGATCATATACGAAGGGGAATTTGTAGTGAAACCAAAACCGCTGAAGTGCTTAGTTTTGAGATCCTCCATTACAACAAAATCGGCAATATTATCCCATTTTCCGAAATGCCATTTCTTGAATAGCATCGTTGTTTTTGAACGTAGAAGCTTTAAATTTTGCCAGAGCATGTATTTTAGCTTTATGTATCAGATTCCACCAAAAAACGAATTTCGATTTTCATGTCGGTTACGTCTTCCGGCATGTATGGTGACGATATATATTATTGATCAGCTTAAAATTCTATGTCGATTTAACCATGTCCGTCCGTGTGTCCGTGTTGGAAGTATTGAATCTCCCCTAACGTCTTTGCAACACACAACTCAATATGCTAAGCAACAGAGTATGATCGCACACACAAGATGTGCGCATGTGTAAATAGCCCTAGCATAAGTTTCCATAACCTGTTGTAAGTATTTAATTTATTCTTGTTTGCTGCCGACGGTAAATAAGAAGACACACTTCTGTTCGTGGTGGTTGCTTTATTGAGAGTGAGCTTATTCTACTTAAATGCTACACACGAAACCTTATTTCTACCTATACAATGTGTGTGCATGATCCTAATTACTTTTAAATTATCTCTACTGTATGTGTGTTGCCATAATGTAACTCATACATATGGTACCTCCAACAGTCCGTCCGTCCGTCTGTCTGTTGAAATCAAGATACAGCTCGCAATTTTCAAGATAGAGAGTCAATATTTGGTACAGAAGATTTTATTACTTGCAGGATGGTTGGTATTGAAAATGGGCTATATCGGCCCACGTTTTGATGTAGCCCGTTTAGAACGGTACCTCCCGATTTTCGGTACTTTGAAGGTTTTAGCTTCATTATCACACCGATATGGCTGAAATTTTGGTGTCAGGGATATTGTGCGAACGACTAAAGCCAATGGTCAACGAAATAATTGGACCATACCAATGTGGCTTTAGACCTGGCAAGTCCAACATTGACCAGATATTTACCCTGCGGCAAATACTAGAGAAGACCCAAGAGATGCAGATCGACACATATCACCTTTTTGTCGATTATAAAGCAGCATTCGACAGTTCCCTCCGATCAGAGGAATACCTGCAATGTCTGAATTTGGTATACCGCAAAGCTCATCCGGCTTTGTAAGATGAATTTAACTGATACTAGGTCCTCAGTTAAAATTGGAAAGAACCTCTCCGAAGAATTTTGTACCAAAAGAGGTTTCAGACAAGGAGACAGCCTTTCGTGTGCCTATTTAACATTTTGCTGGAAAAGGTAATACGAGATGCAAATGTCAAAAGAAATGGCACAATTTACACCAATAGCCACATGTTACTTGCCTATGCTGATGACATAGACATCATGGGACGATCAGTAAAGGAAGTAACTGATACCTTTAGGAAGGTCGAAGCAGAATCTGCGAATGTGGGTCTGGCGGTAAACGGCGAAAAGACCAAATTGATGGTGTCGACGCGCAAAGCATCCATAGAGCTCGGACCAACTGTGGAAGTTGGTACCTACAATTTTGAGGTAGTTAAAGACTTCTTCTACCTCGGCACTGCCATAAACACAACAAACAACATCAGTTGTGAAATAAGAAGAAGAATTGTATTGGACAACATATGCTACTATGGTTTAAACAAGCAATTTAAAAACAAAACCACATCTCGTCAAACAAAAATAACACTATACAAAACCCTGATACTACCCGTGCTATTGTATGGCTCCGAAGCATGGGTACTTGCGCAAGCAGATAAGGCAGTGCTTGGTGTGTTTGAGAGGAAATTTCTTCGAAAGATCTACGGGCCGATTTGCGTTGACGGTGAACGACGACATCGTATGAACCACGGGCTATATAAGCTATACAAAGACATGAATATAGTTAAACGTTATATAGTTAAATCAAGATGCAACGATTGCGTTGGCTAGGCCATATCATGAGAATGAGCGATGATGAACCCGCTAAAAAGGCGTATGAATACAGGCCATATGGCGGTGCACGCAGAATCGGCAGGCCTAAGCTTCGATGAAGCATACAAGTGGATGAAGAAATGAAAAGAGGCGGTATTCCAAAAAGTCAAGCGAAAAACAGAGAGGAATGGAGATCTTTTCTTAGTGGTTTATGGAACAAATGTTCTGTAATGGGCCAACTAAGTAAGTAAGTAAGCGTGATTACAAAGTGTAGATGGACAGACGAACGGACGGACACAGATCGTCTCAGCTCGTCAAGACATTCATTTTGGTATATATAAGTTTGGGTCTACGACCATTATTTCCATGCGTCACAAACTTTTTCCTCA
Organism: Musca autumnalis; assembly: GCF_047663935.1. NCBI lineage: Eukaryota > Metazoa > Arthropoda > Insecta > Diptera > Muscidae > Musca > Musca autumnalis. Next base: position 51,595,212 of record NW_027411644.1, on the reverse strand, counting down.
AAACCAACTTATAATACCCTCCCCACATAGTGGTGTAGGGTATAAAAACGCCCATACACGTGTCTCATATTTTTAGCTCTACTTTCATAATCTACTTTGTTTTTCCCATCATAATTCCATTTTAGTTAAGGATGTTTTATAGTGTAGGTTATAAAAACTTCGGCCCGGTCGAACTTAACGCTTTTTTACTTGTTTTGCCTGAAGCAGTAAATTTGTAAGAATAATAATCAATTTATTTTTTAAGAATATTTTCATTTTTATTTAAACAAACATCACTTACAACATCCATTGACAAAATCAAGAACATACAATATGCAATAATTAAATGTAACATATGAATACATATACACATATAAACAATCAAAGTGTGTACATAAATATCATGTTTATAAATACAACAGAAGGAAAAATAAATGTACAAAAACAAGAAAAAACACCCTTGTTTTTCTCAAGAGTTGAAAAGTTATTACTAACAGATTGTTTTACCATTAAATTTACCTGAAGCAAATAAAAACGTTTTGCAAAATGTTTTTAAACAGTAGAACTAGGTTTATACGGATGCAGGAACTTTGAGTACAAAATGTTATATGTATATAATAGATAGCTTCTCATAATTTACAATACAAACACCAATATGTAAAAATAGATATCACATTTCGCACACATTCACCAAAGGGTAGTAACTAAAAATGTTGAAATTTTCACTTTTTGTTAAAAAAAACGACACATAATGTCTTCAGTTACTAGTAATGTATCAACAGTTTTTTATCTCTACTGACAAATGTAGGATTTTATTAAAACACATGTAATAATTTTAGTGAATTATTTAAACATTGCTTTATTTATTATAAAATCCTAACAATAAGTTTTCGGAATTGATGTTCCTTGCTTTGCTTGTTCAACAATGGAAACCATTGTAGCTGCCAAAAATGTATTTTACAAGAATGGACGAGACTACAAGTGATTCGACTGCCGATTGCAAAGTGATTAAAGTTGAGATTCACTCTATTTAAGTACAACTCATGAGAATCCTCTAGAACCATATGTTTTAATTAGTAATTTACAGTTGCTTAAACTAGTAGTATTAAATATATTTTACAGTGTTGCATTTCGTCAGTTAAAGTTTAAATTTTAAGATCAATCACAATATTAAAAGTTATAAATTCACAATGACAAATAAAAATACAAAAGCTTCCAAATTGTTAATATTAAAATATAGATGGCGGGCTTACATTTTATATTTTGCATGTAGAGTTGTATTTTAATGTTATACCACTATGTGTAATAAGTATATTATACCCAGAGCTACTACCTCTCTTTTGAAAAGGTGCGATTTGTTCATTACAACCATTCATTACTGCTAAACAATTTTTTCTCATAATAACCATGTTCAACTGTACTGTTTTTGACTTTATAAACCACAAATAAATCATAAACATATACAAACTACCATAACACACATTTATGTACATACATATATACTTACATAGTCACATAAATTAGTTTATAACTTAATAAACTGAAATGACAATAATGACTGCATGAAATATTGTTCATACAGTTTAGATTTGTTTTGACTTATAAAATAATACAATTTTATTTCATATTTATTATTACTATTAAATTATCTGAAATTGAGTTTCTTGATTGTTACAACAATTGTATTATTGTTGTTATGTTATGGCTATGGATGGATTTTCATTGGACCAAAAATAGATTTATTACACTGGTCAACACGACTTTTGTTTCAACCGAAGTTGCAGTTGTTTCTAGATGAAATCGGCGAGTTATTTTCAAATCCGGTCTCGGTTTTTCTCCATCAGCTCTTGTTTTTGAGATATACGAGTTTAACCCAGACTTCCGTTATTTTCGGATACAAACAAATATTGTTTGTGGGTTTTTCGACATTAATATATTAAGGAGCTGTTGTACGCTCGATACAAATCGTTTTTTGAAATAATTATGGTGAGTATATATCAAAAAATATAGAAAATATACGACAGACCTTGTAAAAATTGCATATTTTGAGTGCTTTAAGCTATAATTACGTCATCGGGGGAAGTCATAGGATCTTCATATGGCAATGCCGATATGCTTAGGGTGTCTACTATATAGTCCAGTATTCAAATATATAATATAAAGTTCATAGCGCCCATGATTCGGCCATAACCTAAAAATCGCCATGAAGACTGCTAAAGGGAAATAATTTCCCAGTGATATCATTACCACATAAGCCATTTACTTTTCAATGGCAGTCTTCATGATGATTTTTTGGTTATGGCCGAATCATGGGGGCTATGAACTTTATATTATACATTTGAATACTGGATTATATAGTAAACACCCTAAGCATATCCGGAGTATCATATGAAGATCCTATGACTTCCCCTGATGACGTAATTACAGCTTAAAGTACTCAAAATATCCAATTTTTACAAGGTCCGTCGTATATTTTCTATATTTTTTGATATATACTCACCATAATTATTTCAAAAACGATTTGTATCGAGCGTACAACATCTCCTTAATATATTAATGTCGAAAAACCCACAAAAAATATTTGTTTGTATCCGAAAATAACGAAAGTCTGGGTTAAACTCGTAAAAACCGATTTTGAGGTATATCTCAAAAACAAGAGCTGATGGAGAAAAACCGATACTGGATTTGAAAATAACTCGCCGATTTCATCTAGAAACAACTGCAACTTCGTCTGAAACATTCAACTTTTTCAATTTTGTTGAGCAGTGTTATCGTTTAAGAGAATTTCAATTTGTAAGATAAACATTTGTAAATTACTTTTCTAAAAAATGGATTTGTTGTGATTATGTGTGTGTTGTTACAGATTTTAGAGGACAGTACAAAAGGCAATTTTAAGCAAGAATGATTGGGTAACCACCTTAATGTAATTATTAGCAGCCCACATTGCACACGGCTGGCAATATGAACACTTTCGGGGCGGGTAAAATTTAAATAGATATAGATATTTTTTATTGTTAAACCGGTAAAATCTTAAGCATTAACTTATAAAATTGTAATCAAAATCGTGGTAGTTGAAAATTTTGGGCCAAGGTACATCCTTTATTTCTTTTTAAGGGTATGCTTTTAAAGGGTATGCTTTTATTTGTCATTTCGTTAGTAACACATGGAAATATTTGTCGGAGAGCCTATAAAGTATATATATACACTAGGGGACCCGGCGAACTTCGTCTCGCAGTTTGTTAGGTACAGAACTTTATGGCTTTGGTTCAAACCTATAATACTATTATTGCTATCACCTTGTTCAATGGCAAATATTTCTTTGTTTTGAACTGTTTAGGACTATCTTTGAAGCAGATGCACATTAGACAATTGTATTTTCGACAATTGTCAGTTTGGCGAAGAGAGAAGGTACTGAGAGGCAAAGTGTTTCTATTTTCCTCGACTCTCCCTTCTATAAACTGACAATAGCCGCGAAAAAATTTAGGTAACTCTATATCGGGACTAAGATATATTTTTTAAGCAAATAATACGTTTTGCGATGTAAATAAAAAATATTTGGTAGCGCAGTTGAAGCAAAATAATATCATAACGCCCTACTCGTTTCAAAATCGTTGGTTTTCTGCAATTCTTGTTTCCACCACTGAACACGATATTTCACTCAAGCAATTGAATTTGAATTTAATGCTGAATATAGTGCTTATTTAAATTTGCGTTTTAATCAATTAACCCATTTTAACCTATTTACCCATTTTGATCCGATCGTAATCAGGTAACCACCTTCATCTGTTTTTATACCCTCCACCATAGTATGCAGGGTATATTTAGTTTGTTTTTCTGTTTGTAACACATCGAACTAATCATTTGAACATATATTCTTGATCAGGATAAAATTCTATGACGATCTAGCCATGACCGTCTCTCTGTCTCTCCGTCTGTTGTAATCACTCTAGCGTTCGCAAAAATTGAGCTAGAGCGCTATATTTTTGCACCCGAGCGTCTTTTTTCCATAGGCAGGTCAAGTTCGAAGATGGGTTATATCGGAACATTTTTTGGTATACCCCCCATATAACGCTACCTCCCGATTTTCGGTATTTTGGGGATTTTAACTAAATTTTTTGACTGAACTACCTGTAATTTCACGTTTGGGGTTCCCAGTGGTCACAAAACATCTCCACCAAAAACCGTCAACATTGGTCCATGTTTTGGTATAGCCTCCATATAACGGTACCTCCCGATTATCGGTATTTTGAGGATATTAGCTAAAATTTTTAACCGAACTACCTGTAATTTGACAGTTGAGGTTCCTAGTAATCACAAAACATCTCCACCAAAAACTGTCAACATAGGTCCATGTTTTGGTAGAGCCCCTATATAACGGTACCTCCCGATTTTCTGTATTTTGTGGATTTTAATTACCTTCCTTGACCGAACTATCTGTAATTTCAGGTTTGGGTTCCCAGTGGTTCCCAAAGTATATCCACTAAAAACAGTCAAGGTCCATGTTTTGGTATAGCCCCCATATAGCAGTACCTCCCGATTTTTGGTATTTTGAGTATTAAAGCTAAAATTTTTGATCGAACTACCTGTAATTTGACCGTTGAGGTTTCTAGTAATCACAAAATATCTCCACCAAAAACTGTCAACATGGGCCCATGTTAAGGTATAGCCCCCTATATAACTGTACCTCCCGATTTTCACTTTGATATAGCCCCATATAAGGTTCCTTACCGTTTGAATACATTTTTTATGTTTTTTACCTTGTTTAGGTATCAGAGGTCACAAAATATCTTCGTCTAAAATTGTGGACAGGAAAGAATATAATTATTCCGTTTTAGTTCAGAATGTTTTATGGTGGAGGGTATAAAAAGTTCGACCCGGCCGAACTTAACGCTTTTTTTACTTATTTTTCTGACTTCTCTATTTGATGTGATCTCCCGAATTCTACTTGCACTGCAAATTCGGCATTAGATGCAATAGCTCTGGTAACATGGACAGAGCAATTCGGAAACTTGAAGTCTTGTCACACTAACACGTGACTGTTGTCGATTACTTGGTCACCCTATATTTAATTTCGACGTAAATAACATAGTCAAAATAATGTCACAAACTAATTAACGATTAATAAGTATTTACCTACTTATGTCGCCGATAAAGAATATTTGTCAGATAATTCGACCAAAAAAATCTCCAGTACCTCCGATTTCTTGTTTTTTTTCCAATTTTGAATATCATCCTTTTTCGAATGACATACATACAGTGTACCAACAGTACCAATGTACATATGTAAGTTAAGAGACAATATGTTGAACGTATCACATAACCAACCATCCAGCCATGGGAACAATCAACGAAATTCATTCTCATAATTATTGTATGCAATATCAGGTTGCACCAAAATGTGGGAATGAAATAATAAACGTGTTGTCGTTGCAGCAGAATAAATTAGTTAAGTAGCTTTAAATCACAATTGTAAATTTTAGTGCCAATATTTTATTAATAAAGTGAAGACGTGTTGCTCCGTCAACACTAAGTCTTTTTTAAAAAGATAAAATATCCTGTTTTTAATTAACTGGCGCCCTAGCAGGGACCTGATCGGTGTTATCCTGAGGAAAAATAAGTCTAAACCGCGGAGTTAGCATTTTCCCAGGACGGGTCCACGTCGATAGTAAAAAAATTAAATTAAAAACCGTGAAAAAATTAAGAAAGAAAACAACAAGAGAGTGCGGAAATGATGCCCCCGAGTAGATTCAATTCAAAAAGGAGTCCTCAAAAGGACAGCGGCCGCATTGTATTATAAGTGACTTTAGGAAAATAAGTAAAATTATCTACATAAAAGTGAACTAAACAAAGAAAAAATATTAAATAAATAAAGAAATATAAGAAAAAATATTGACTCTAAAATAAGCAAGAATTTGTGAAAATTAATTAAAAGAAATTATAAAAAATAAATGTTGTATGATCCTAAAGAAGGAGTTTATGAAAAATAAGTGACTCTAAGAAATAGAAAAAAATAAATATTGTGACTCTAAAATAAGAAGGAATTTGTGAAAGTAAATTAAAGAAATTATAAAAAATAAATAAGTGACTTTAAAATAAGAAAAATAAGTTGTGAAAATTGAAAGAAATTATTTAAAATTAAGAAATATTGCATTGAAATATGAGAAAAATAGAAAAAGAAATAAATATTGTGACTCTAAAATAAGAAAGAATTTGTGAAAATAAATTAAAGAAATTATAAAAAATAAATAAGTGACTTTAAAATAAGAAAAATAAGTTGTGAAAATTAAAGAAATTATTTAAAATAAAGAAATATTGTATTGAAAAATGAGAAAATAATATTAAAAAAGAAAAAAAGAAGTTAACCTTTAAAAAATACAAAGAATTTTAAATTGTTGAAAAAAATAAGGAAAAGGAATTATTTCATAAGAGAATACAATTGAATTAAAGAAAATTTAAATTGAAAAATTAAAATTTTAAGAATATAATTGAATTAAAGGAAATTTAAATTGAAAAACTAAATATTAATTTTAAAAAAGGCAAAAAGGAAGTGAGATTAAAATTCCGAAATATGCTGCTTTACTTTTGGTAAGTTAGTAATTCAATTTGGCACTCAATTAAATAAATAATTAAGAAAAAAATTGTTCCGTACATTTGGTTTGATTATAAAATAAAATCCTTCAAATACATGATTTTTTCCTGACTGCAAGAATTAATTTTTCTAAGTACCAAACTAATTCCCTGATTCATAAAAAATGCCTGGAAATCCCATAGATGAATTGTCAAATAGACTTAGTTCAACCTTAAATATTGCCAACATGAATAATAACAGTGAAACTTCAAGATTTTCGTCGGCGCAAAGGGACGAAATTAGAACGATAATATCTGAAATATTGAAAATAGATTCAAACAGTGACTGTTTAGATGAAGATTCCGATCAACCCATAGGAACCGTAAAAGTTGAGGAATTAGAAAAAATTCCAGACATTGTAAAAACAATAAGGGATTTTTCAGGAAAGCCTGGAGAATTTGGATCCTGGCGAAAATCTGTAGAAAGAGTATTAGACCTTTTTAAGGAACTCAAAGGCACAAGTAAATATTATGCCATATTACACACTATTAGAACTAAAATAGTAGGGGAAGCGGATACAGCCTTAGATTCATATAGAACACCTTTAGATTGGCCTAAAATTAAAAAATGCCTCATGATGCATTACTCAGATAAGAGAGACATAGGGACTTTGGAGTATCAACTCTCCACGATGATACAGGGACAAAAATCAATAACTGACTATTATCAAGCAGTGTACCAACATTTATCACTAATTCTTGATAAAATTGCCTGCTTAGAATTGGACGAAAATAGTCTAATGGCCATGACTAACGCTTATCGGGATAAAGCTCTTGATACCTTTATTAGAGGTCTAAGAGGGGATCTTCCGAGACTCTTAAGCGTTAGGGAACCCTCATCATTGCCGCAAGCATTACATATATGCCTTAAATTAGACAATATGAATTATCGTATGAGTCAGGCATATGGGCATACGCAAAAACCAGATTATTTACGAAAAAATTCTGCGGGAAATTTCTATCCACAGCTAGCACATATTGGTGGAACAGCAAAACCACCATTACCACCAGGATATCCATCTAGACCAAATTATGGTAATGGTATGGTGCAACCACAACTGTATAGAACATTTGTGAATCCCTATGTGAATAATTTTCCACTACAACAGATGTATCATCGACCCAATCCTACATGGAGCACACAGGTATTTCCAGGCCAATCAAGTTCACCCAGACCTGAACCAATGGATATTGATAGGTCTATTCAGACGAGGCAGGTCAATTACGCAAACAGGCAACAGTTTAACCCTACAGTCAAGAGAGCAGCTGGATCGTACCAAGGGCCGTCCCCAAAGGTGCAACGGAACTTCCATTTAAATACAGGAAGTCAAAATGATCAAATGGTTGAAGCCGGGGAAAGCATAAATTTACCCGACTACGGACAACAGGTAGAGGCCGGATATAATAATACTGACTTGGCCAGCTACTCTGATATTATGACAGAGGAAAATGTAAATGATCTGTTGGATCAAGGAGGCAGTGAAATTTACGCTTCTGATAATATCATTCCTGACGAAGATACCAACGCTGACTTGAATTTTTTTGCATAAAAAGTTCCTCGTTGCCATTCTTTACCGTAAGAACGAGGAACGGACATTCATTACGGATGTTAGTTGATAGTGGAAGCAACAAAAACTATATAAAACCTAGTTTAGTTAGTAATCCCCAACCTAATAAAGATTCATTTGCTGCCAAAGCTGTAAAAGAAGAAATTAATGTATCCCACCACGTATATTTAGATATTTTTGAAGGAAAAACACAGCCGTTACAGTTTTTCCTTTTGCCTGGATTACAGACATTCGATGGAATATTAGGAAACGACACAATGAGGGAACTCTCAGCAGTTATTCATACTAAAGAAAATTATTTCACATTAGACGGTGTCGGAAAAATACCTACAAGCCAGCATTTCTTTCAGGATGTAAAAAATATAGAACTTCGCTTATCTCATTTGTCAGAAAATATAACATCTAGAATAGCAGATATTGTAAAAAAACATAAGAAGTTATTTTCAGAGCCAGACGAACGCCTAACCTATACAACGAAGGTGGTGGCCGAAATAATAACTTCAAATGAATCTCCTACGTACACAAGAAATTATCCATATCCTTTGGCCTTACGAGAAGTGGTAGATAATGAAATAAAAAAGCTTCTGAATGACGGAATAATAAGACCATCCCGCTCACCCTATAACTCACCAATTTGGGTAGTACCCAAAAAAGAGGACGCCTCAGGACAGAAAAAATATAGGGTAGTAGTAGATTTCAGGAAATTAAATACTGTTACCGTCCCTGATAGATAACCCGTCTACACCTTAACGGGATCGGTACAAAGCGCAGAAAGCTCAGCAGAGGATCTTATACCGAGTGTCGAAGTACCCATTAATGTTTTCAAGAATCAGTTGTTTTTGATTGCAGGCGAGGAAACTTCATACCAATTTCAAATAGTATTTCCAGGATACCATAGGCATTCAATAACAGAGAGAGATTTTACTAATGAAAAATTGCTTTCATTACTAAAAAGATATTTAAACCCTTCCGTCGTTAATGGGATAAAAGCACCAGAAGAAATAATGGGGAGAATTCAAGAAATATATCTAAATCATTTTGTCAATATCAAAGCACGGTTTACACAAAAAGTAGTTATTGATATTACATCAGAATCCATGGAGGAAGGTATAATTATTGATACGCACAAGCGAGCTCATAGGAATGCTGTAGAAAATAAAGTGCAAATAATGGAGAAATACTATTTTCCTAGCATGATGAAAAAAATAAAAAGAATTGTGAAACTCTGCACTATTTGCAAAAAAGGTAAATATGACCGTCATCCGAATGATCCAAAATTGAGTGAGACACCTGTACCATCATATCCAGGTCAGGTAGTACACATAGACATTTTTGCAACTGACAAAAAGCTAGTTTTGACTGCAATTGATAAGTTTTCGAAGTACGCACAGGCTAGAATAATAAATGGAAAATCTGTAGAAGACATTAGGAAATCTCTTCGAGATTTAATATTTTTCTACGGAGTCCCAAAAACTATAATTATGGACAATGAAAAATCACTAAACTCATCGACTATCCTATTTATGATGAAAGATGAATTAGGAATAGAAGTTTTTACAACACCGCCATATCGGAGTGAGGCTAACGGACAAGTAGAACGTTTTCACTCCACACTGGCAGAACTGATGAGATGTTTAAAACAAGAAGAGATTTGCAGGAATTTCGAGGAATTGCTAGAAAGGTCGGTTAATGAATATAATCACTCAATTCATTCCACCATAGGTAGAAAACCGGTAGACATATTCTTTGGAAGGACGGTGGATTTTTCACCAGGAAGTTATGAAAGGACTAGGCAATCGAATATGGAAAAGATCAAGGAAAAACAGAAAAAGGACTTGAAATACCACAATAAAGAAAAGAAGGACTTTAAATCATACCTTCCGGGACAAACAATTTTCGTCAAAATTAACAAACGTTTAGGAACAAAACTATCTGAAAGATACAAAGAAGAGATTGTTAAAGAGGACCGCAAATCCACCATTGTTACGGAAGGTGGAAGAGTTGTCCACAAAAAATTCATAAAAAATTAATCAGAACAAACATTTTGCAGGTTTTTAATGGCGTTTAGTCAATGTATGGGAGAGTTTCGGATTTTGGATTATTCGAACTCGAAACTGGTTGCAATTGATGTCGGACTGGCAAAGGTTCAAACTGGCACCTTCAAGCTAGTGCACATGTTCGACCTGAAAAATTATGAGAGCATAATACAAGATTTGGAATCAAGTGTCTGGCAGAATAATGAAAAGAATCATCCTCTCCTTCCCTTCCTTCATCATTCCCTTTCCCAAATAAAATCATGTATTTATCGTTTAAAACCAAAAATAAGGTCAAAAAGATCCATTGACTTCTTAGGAAGTGCATGGAAATGGCTGGCTGGATCGCCAGACCACCACGATTTTCAAATAATTACAGAAAAAGTTGAGAATGTACTGGCCAACAACAACAACCAGGCCATAATTAATCAATTATCAATAGAAAGGTTGAATTTACTCTCAAATGCTACCAACAAGATTTTGAAAGAATTAAAAAACAATAAAGAAACCTCAATGGAAAAAATAACTGAGTTGAAATACAGATTAGAAATAATAAAAGAAGAAATTTTCAACGTGGAATTTGCCATAGAATGGGCGAAGGCCGGCATTATCAATTCATTTATATTTTCAAAAGTCGAAGTAGAGACATTGCAAAAACTTTTCAAAAAATCAGAAATTCCATTTAATAGCGTAGATGAATTACTAAAATTCGCCAAAGTAAAGGTAGCATCTGATTCTGAGAGTTTAATTTACATTGTAAGCATTCCAACCACAGACAATGAAAATTGTAACCATAATCTGTTAAAACCTGTAAAGTTTAAAAACTCTGTTTATAAAATAAAATATAATGAAATAATAATTTGTAAAAATAAATTACTAGGTATTAAGAACAAATGTGACAGCTACGAAAGCTTAAATATCTGTAACATTGAAAATATAGAGAAACTTAAAGACACAGATTGTATTGTACAATTATTACAAAGTAAACCATCCACGTGCGCTGTTACTAATAATGACGATGTCCCCTCAGTTGAACAACTTAATGATGACCTGATATTTCTAAACCAATATTCTGGCGAAGTTTTTGTAAACGAATCCCCCATTTTATTAAACGGCACATTTATTGTCCATCATGCTGAAACGAATGTAACAATAGAAGGACGATCATTTTTCTCAAAACAAATTACGGGTCTAAAACCATTACCAGCACTGGTGCAACCCAAAGAGGCCGATAGAGAAATAGAAACGTTGTCACTTGAAATGATGAAATCTGTATCATTTAACAACACAAAAATGATAGAGACTATCCAAAGAAGAGAACAGATTGACATCGGAGTGGCTGTATTTATTTTCATAATAATACTTATCATAATAACCGTAATCACTAAACGGAAACATAACTACCCAAAAAACAACGAAAGTGCAACAAAACCAGACCAAGAATCAACAACAGAGGAAATCACAATAGAAAATGTACCCTGTTCATCTTCAAACAAGAGGATCAGAAGTCTTAATAATATCCCGTTTTTCTGAAAAAAAAGATGACCAATTGATTCATACGAGGACGTATGAATTTAAAGGGGGAGGAGTTAAGAGACAATATGTTGAACGTATCACATAACCAACCATCCAGCCATGGGAACAATCAACGAAATTCATTCTCATAATTATTGTATGCAATATCAGGTTGCACCAAAATGTGGGAATGAAATAATGCCTACTCAGCGCACGTGTTGTCTTTGCAGCAGAATAAATTAGTTAAGTAGCTTTAAATCACAATTGTAAATTTTAGTGCCAATATTTTATTAATAAAGTGAAGACGTGTTGCTCCGTCAACACTAAGTCTTTTTTAAAAAGATAAAATATCCTGTTTTTAATTAACTTGTATGTTTGTATGTATGTATTTGGCCGTTTTTAATTGCCTTCCAGCTCTGCGGGAACTAAATTGATTGAATTCATACTCCTTTTACAGTGGGGGCATCATGTTTTTTGTATCATGACAGAATCTAAACAGTATCAAAATATATCTGGTACAGCTTAAATATTATACCGCATACATCGGAAGTTTATCTTTCGAAGATGTTTTTACCTACGGTTTAAAAGTATACATATATGCCACAACTTCACTTCCAATGAAATTACCTCGGAGCTCTTGACGTTTCAATTAACCCACCAATTTTGTAGATTTGTTTTTCCTCAAAACTGTGGAAACCACTTTTGGCATTATCATCTTAGTCTTTTCAATCGGTATCTGACCGAAACCACCACTAATCTTTACAAACTCTAAACTACTAGTCCGGTCAAAATAGACATGCGTATAAGGGGGAAATAGCAAAAATTCCCACAAAGCTGAATTTTGGTGGAGAGCTAGAGTTGGTCATTAGAAGCAACGTCCTAAAAGTCCCCATCGATCCCATGTGTGCAAAACAAGTTATTCGGGGTCAAAGGTCATTTTTGGAGGCATTATTCAGTTTTTTTAATTTTTCTCAAAAACGGTAATTCTAAGCAAAATCTCGCTAAAGTAAAAGTTGTACATTCAATAATTGTCTACAAGATTGGTCTTTATGATTCTTAAAAAAGACTTACCATTTTCGAGATATCTCGATCTAAAGGTCAAATAAAAAATTAGCCGCGTATGTACATTATGAGGCGAACCGGTTAAAGTAACGACACTATGTGTTAGATACTTCCGTAAGCTTTCAAACGATATCCACTTTGCAGTAATCGGTTCAGTAGAACCGGGTCTAACCCGGTTTTTAAAGTTGGCCTTTCGGGTCTAATAACCGCCGAACCGGATCCGCAACCGTTGAAAATTATACATTTCCGTAATCAGCGCAACAAACCCTACCTTCGGACAAAACTTGAAAAAAATCGGAGAGTTTTCGTTGGGGTCGTTCCCGTTGGGCTTTCGATTATACATGTGAGTTAAATGGGCTATTTTTGCATAAAATGACTCTAACATTGAATAACTCTACTAAACACACTCCGATTTTGTTGGAATTTTTTTTAGAAGATAGCTATAATTTCGCTCTTCAAGAAAATATATATTTTTTGGGGGGACAGACCCGATTACTTCGCTTATTTTAGCCGGTTCGTCTGAATATGTGCATATTTCCCTTATAAGTGCATAAAAATCATGTGTTTTTTAGAACAGCTATATCTCAAGAATGGTTCCTTCTAAGAAAAAAATTATAAGGGTCAAACTTGTAGGTAATTTTTCTGTCTACAATATTTATCAACCGTTTTCAAAAAATAAATCCGAAAACCTAAAAACCCTTAAATTTTGACCTTTGACCCCGAATAATTTTTTTTGCACACATAGGATCGATGGGGACTTTTAGGACGTTGCTTCTAATGGCAAACCCTAGCTCTCCACCAAAATTCAGCTTTGTGGTATACAACTTTCAAAAATTGACAGAACAGAGGTGTACAATGGACCCTCACAGTAGGTGCAAATACAATTTTCGCCAAAAACTGTCCAAATAAGTGCCAAGATTTACTCCAAACGCGATGCTCGATGGGAATTTGTGGAAAAATTGACTTTATTGAAAAAATATTTTTGCAAATTTTTGGCAAATTTTCGCGATTTTTTAGGTTTTATCCTTTTCTGCCGTGAGACCATTACGAATTGGTGCGAATTGTCAAAATCTGTTCAGTCGTTCTTGAGTTATAAGCGTAGTAACTAACATCATCGTTTTTTATATATACATAGATATAGATAGATAGATAGATAGATAGATAGATAGATAGATAGATAGATAGATAGATAGATAGATAGATAGATAGATAGATAGATAGATAGATAGATAGATAGATAGATAGATAGATAGATAGATAGATAGATAGATAGATATGTATGTATATTCCTGATCAGCATAAAATTATAAGTCGATATAACCATGTCCTTCTGTTAAAATCAAGATTCCATTCGCAATATGTAAGACAGAGCATGGTACAGAAGTTTGTATTATTCCTAGAATTTTATATCGATCCACATTTTGTTTGATATAGCCCCAAAGAACTGTATCGTCCTGATTTTCGATTTTTTTAAAGGTTTCAGCCTCATAACCACACCGAATTGGCACACTTTTCGTAGTTAGTCTTCGTTGAGAGTATTAAACTTTCTCCCCGAAATTTTTGCTATTGGTTTACGTTTTGATAAGGCCCCAGTACCTCCAGATTTTCGGTTTTTTCAAGGTTTTAGCCCCATTATCACAACAACATGACTGATATTTCGTATTTTGTCTACATTGGGAGCATTAAACTTTTCCCCTGAATTTTTTGTCTCTTTATTACACCGAAATGGCTGAAATTTCTTGTTTAATATATATTGGTAGTACCGCCTAAATGGCGCTGGAGCAATTATTATAAAAAACAAGTAAGAAATTATCAGTCAGATGTGCTGAACCCAACATAATTATGCCTTATATAAAAAATATATATATCATTACCAAATCATTGCCATATACCAACATTTTGTTATACCCTACACCACTATGTGGGGAGGGTATTATAAGTTGGTTTTGGTCAAAAAGTTTGTAACCCATCGAAATAATGGTCAGAGACCCTTACTTATATATACCAAAATGATTGTCGATCTGGCGAGGAGCTGAGTCGATCTGGCTATGAGTGTCCACCGTCCGTCTGCCCGTCTGTCCATATAAACCTTGTAATCACGCTACAGGTCGCAATTTTGATGGTATCGTCGCCAAATTGTGGGTGTTGATGTTCCAAAGCGAATATCTCAGCTTCTCTAAGGGGTATATCAAAAGCAAAACCTGACAATGAAAGTAGAAAATATCACCTTTCTAACGATGTGAAGTAGGTTATCGTAGTTGGTCAAACAACGAAGATATCACAATAGTCGCAAACAAAACCCAACTTTTCATTTTTGCGATTTTAATTATAATGACAAATATCACAGCTTTGATTGGGGAATTTCCAAAAAACAAAGCCTAACCAAGAAAGTAGTAATCCCATATTTACAACTATGCGAAGTAGGTTGGTGTAGGTGGCCAAATAACGGAGATATCGCAATAATCTGTAATACATCCCATTTTACAATTTTTTGTAACCACGCTACAGTCGTAATTTTGATCGGATAATCACGAAATTTTGGACGTTGATGGGAGTCTCACAGAGCAAGAAGGCTATTGATTTTGGTGATGCTCAGGTAATTTTCAGGGGTCGGAGTGGGTAAACAACTTATGTGGAGAAAATTCAAAATGTTTTATTCATATGCAATATCTCCGCTTCCAGTTGGGTATCCCAAAAGGAAAGCTCGTCAATGGAAGAAGAAAAGTTTTGCTTTACAGTGATGCAAACTAGGTTGGCGTATGTGGTCAAAAGATGGAGATATCGGAAAAGTCGATAATGAATTCCGTTTTTCCTTAATCACGCTATAGTTCGAATTTTGATCGAATCGTCACGAAATTTTGGGAGTTGATGCTAGTGCCACAGAGGAAGCAGCCTTTTGTTGATGGTCTGATAATATGCAGGGGTCGGAATGGACAAAAAAATCATCTGGAGAAAAATTAAATGTTGTATTCTTTTGCGAATATCTCGGCTTTTAGTAGGGTATTTCAACGGCAAAGCCTATGAATGTAACAAGAAAATATCGCCTTTACATTGATGCAAAGTAGGTTGGTGAAGATGGTCAACAAGGGAGATATCACAATAGTCCGTAATGCATCCATTTTTCCATCTTTTTTTGTAATTACGCTACATGTCGCAATTTTTATCGGCCGTCACGAAATTTTTGTGGTCTATGGGGGTCCAAGAGAGGAAGAAGCATATTGAATTTGGTGATAGTCGGATAATATTCCCTAAAATATATGTTTAGCAGTGAAAAGCTTATGCACATAGGTAGTGGTGTAGGGTATTACATAGTCGGCCCCGTCCCGACTAATAACAAAACTTCTTCATAAAGGACTCGAAATACTAAATTACGTTAAACTAAGTTTGGAAGAAATTTTTGAAAAAGTTTTAGAGTTATCTTCCAAAATAGCCATTTTAGTATGTGCCGGCAGGGTTTTTGAGCTTTTGAGCCATTATCTCAGGAAGTGTTGACATACTCCCGAAAAAATTGTGCCGTTGTAAATGTGGCCGCTAGAACAACCTACTGAAAAAAGAATGAAAACAATGCGAGAGGAGCTCTTAAACTTCGCTTTTTCCGAATTTTGTGTGGGAAGTACCAGAAGGAGTGGACCGATATAATCCATATTCCAACCTGATACATGACTGGATCAAATAATACTACGTGCAAAGTCTTCACCAATCAGAAACTCCCTGCGAGAATTATCTTGCGCATTTGCCATTGTGGTTGGTGCCGTCAAGGTTTCTTGGAGCTTTTAGGCCAATATCTCAGGAAGTATGGACTAGCGCAAGAAAAAAAATTGTACCCTCGTAAAGGGAGCCGCAAGGACAACCTACTGAAAAAATTTCAAAATGATCCGATAGGAACTCCTAAACTCACTTTATTCGAATGCTGTGTGGTAGGCACCCGAAGGAGTGGACCGAGATAGTCCATATTCGAACCTGATTTATCTCTATCTGTATCTGTATCTGTATCTGGAAGGATGTGGAAAGTTTGGACCAACTCGATTGCTCCCTACGAGAGTTATTGTTCACACCATTTTACAGCCAAATTTTGAACTTTTGTGGGGCAGTTACCCGATATGACCCATCTTCGAACTTAAACTAAGTTTGGACAAAATATTACGATACTCAAAATTTAGTTGGAATCGGTTGATCCGTTCGAGAGTTATCGTACTCACCAGCCAGACAGACACACGGGCGGACGGACATGGCTAAATCGACTCCAAATTGTCTGAAACGAATTTCGTCCAAATATACTTGGGGTCTAAAACTGTTATTTCGATCTGACACACTTTTGGTCGTATTAAAGTGTATATGCATATAAAAGTGTATATGCCTATGAAAGTGTATAGCCTAAAGGCTAAGAGTACAAAAATCGCTGAAATTTCGTACACATTTATTCTTGGCTAGGGATACAAAACATTCCTGGTAGCCTGTGTGAATTGAAACTTTCATCTATTGACAATATGGAATCGAATACCGTCTACGCAACCAAAATCCTTTTTCATAATAATTATGTATTTAGAAGGTTTTCAGATTTTGTGGACCTTTTTGGAAGTATGAACTTTTCGACAAAAATATTTATTTTGATTAAAACTCAAAAGTGTTGCGGAGGAAGTGAATGGATCGAAGTGGATATTATTGCTACGGAATTAGGTTTAACTAATCTCCGTGTAGACGTTGTTTTATTCCCCGATACGATTTCTACCAAATAAAACAGGGTTCGTTTTAGATTACGCTTCTACAATGCTTTATTTACTTTATTACACTTATTCGTAACTGACTGTTATAGCTAAGTACACAGCTTTACTTTACTTCTTTACTAGTCGATGTTTACACTTCACGATAAAATTCATAACTGATCACTGTTTGCCCGTCATCTGATATTTATATGCATACATTTATCGTTTGGAAGTATCTAGAGTATGCATCTGGCAACCTCGAGAAGCCAACTACCAACAAACACACAGACGCACACTCGCACCAAGCGAACAACAACAACACACATATACGGGATACAAACACAGAAGACAGACATGACGTAATGGACTATTATACAAGAAAGTACAACAAAAACAAATACAAGAAATGGCAACTAGGCGATAATTGAATGATTATGGCAAAATAAATAGAAACAAAGGCACATTAGTAACATGTAAAGTGAGAACTAGAATGATGAAGATAATTCTACATGGTAGTTGTTGTTGCTTAAATAAAGTAACTGCGTAATAAAACTTTACGTTACAATTCAAATTTTTAAAATAACGGAAATTAAACTAATTTAACATAAATCTATCAGTTACATTCGTAACATTATTTTGAGAGTCGTTTCTTTTCGATAGATACTATTATACCAATTTATGTGGCGAATAGTTGTGAACCTTTGTGGGGGAGGTACCCGGAGGAGTGGACCGAACTTAAATTAAGTTTGGACAAAATATTATGAATGCAAAATTTTTAACCGAATCTGCTAATAATATAAATAAATAAACTTTATTTTCCGAAATTTTGTGTGAGAGATACCCGAAAGATTGGACTGATATAGTCCATATTGGAGCCTGATTTATCTCAAGGATAAGAACTGCGTAGTAATTCTCAAACACTTTGTAAACTTAAGTATTTAAGTTTGGTGTGAGAATAGTAGGCTTCAGAGTGAGAATTACTTTTTCTGGAAGCTACCCTTTATATGTGGTGGCTAACAAATGTATACTAGGGCTGAACGATAACTATCTGACCTAGCAATAAAAACGCCAATATCTACAATCAAAAATGATTTTATTGTTTTCTTAGGTAGTCTCCATCATTGTTTTTAGCTGACCGAATTAGCTAAACATAGGCATTTGGGGTTCCAAGTGCTCAAAAAAATCTTCACATACAATTCTGAAAATTAACATGGCAAAGTCCATGATTTATCTTGATCCCTCTCTCATCTCAAGTGGACACTGACCTCCCCGTGGTGTCACCTGGGGTAGCTGCTTTTAACACCCGTTAAAGATAGTGAGCTAAAATGTGCCGCTCGTTCACCCATAAGAACGTTAAAAACTTGGGTTTGGGCGCCGGGTTAGTTACCCTCCCCTAGAAAAAAAACAGCCTACTATGAAAAACGAAAAAAAAGAAAAACAAATCCTTCTAAAGTTGGCGAACCCCGCAAACGTTTTAAGGACCATGATCTGCGAATCTGCACCTGGAATGTTCGCACTCTTTATATAGAAGGTGCAGTTTACGCATTGGCAGATGCACTTGAAAAGTACAGGACCGACATTACTGTCATACAGGAAATAAGATGGATTGGGAAAGGCGTCACAACAACACCCAAAGCAAACGCACTCTATTATAGTTGCCATGACACAAAGTATGAGTTTGGTTGCAGATTTGTAGTTGGTCGGAGGTTAAAACATCTGGTCTCCAGCTTCACCCCAGTGAATGAAAGACTCGCTGCAATTCGATTAAAAGCAAAATTCTTCAACATCAGCTTTATTTGCGCTCATGCTCCCACTGAAGACAAGGAAGAACAGACCAAAGATATATTTTATGAGAGCTTAGAAGAAACATATGACCGTTGTCCTGCTCATGACATTAAACTTATTCTAGGCGATTTTAATGTCAAAATTGGAAAGGAAAATATCTTTGGCCGAACAGTCGGAAAATTCAGTCTCCACAATGAAACATCTGACAATGGCATGAGACTGACAGACTTCGCAGCGGCAAAAAACATGGTAGTTAGCAACACCAGATTAAAACATCTCGACATCTATAAGGGCACCTGGCTGTCTCCAGATCAGAAAACAAAAAATCAAATTGATCACGTTGTGATAGATGGAAGACACTCATCGAGCATGTTGGATGTGCGCTCGTTCCGAGGAGCAAACATAGACTCGGACCACTACCTAGTTGCAACAAAGGTACGCACCCGGTTAAACGTAGATATCGGTAAGCTGCAATCACAACAGATGGCCACAGCATATTCCACTCAACTCGCCCAGTTGCTTAATCAAAGCACTCCTCTTTCCGATAACATATCAGCACAATGGCAAAATATTGCCCACTCCACGCAAACAGCCGCAAAATCCATACTTGGATACCAAAGACCTCAACCAAGGAATCCAAGGTATGATCAGGAGTGTCGTGCTGCTACCGAAGAGAAAAATGCGGCATATAGGGCTTCTCTAAAATCCGTAGCAACGCGTAGCGCACGAGAAAGGTATCGGGAGAAAAGGAGAGAGGAGAAACGTCTTTTCCGCAGGAAAAAGAGAGAGATGGAAAAGCGTGAGTGTGAAAAAATTTAGATGTACAGGAGCCCGAATGAAGTCCGAAAATTCTACCAAAGAGTCAAGCATCAAACTGATGGCTTTGGTACTGGCACATCCTCCTGTAGAGACCACCAAGGTAATTTGGTAACTGATACAGATAGTGTGGTCAGGATATGGAAAGAGCATTTTTCAAACCTGTTGGTATCCAGCGAAGACGACGAAGATACCACAGATCCAATCCCAGAAGATGGCATTGAATGTATACCGCCCAGCAAAGATGAGGTAAAGATAGCGATAAACCGACTGAAGAATAATAAGGTAGCCGCTGGCTTGCCAGCCGAGGTATTCAAAAGCGTTGGCGACACGCTGATAAGGTGTATTCATCAGCTAGTTAGCACCATCTGGGAGGAAGAACGAGTACCCGACGATTGGAACCTGAGTATCCTGTGATAAGACTTTATGCTCTAACTATAGGGGCATAAGTCTACTCCCGATAGCCTACAAGATCGTGTCAGGGATATTGTGCGAACGACTAAAGCCTATAGTCAACGATATAACCGGGCCATACCAATGCGGCTTTAGACCTGCCAAGTCCACCATTGACCAGATATTTACCCTGCGGCAAATCCTGGAGAAGACCCAAGAGATGCAGATCGAGACCTACCACCTTTTTGTCGATTACAAAGCAGTCTTCGACAGCCCGCTACGTTCAAAGGTATTCCAAGCCATGTCTGAATTTCGTATCCCCGCAAAGCTCATTCGGCTTTGTAAAATGACTTTAACTGACTCAGTTAAAATAGGAAAGAACCTCTCCGAAGAATTTTGTACCAAAAGAGGTTCCAGGCAAGGAGATAGCCTCTCGTGTGATCTCTTCAACATCCTGCTAGAAAAGGTTATACGAGAGGCAAACGTCAAAAGAAGTGACACAATCTACAGCAATAGCCACATGTTACTTGCTTATGCTGATGATGTAGACATCATGGGACGATCAGTAAAAGAAGTAACCAATACCTTTATGAAGGTCGAAAGAGAATCTGCTAAAGTGGGTCTGGCGGTAAACGGTGAGAAGACCAAGTTGATGGCGTCGACGCGCAATGCTTCCATTGAGCTCGGACCGACTGTGGAAGTTGGTTCCTGTAATATTGAGGTAGTAAAAACTTCGTCCACCTCGGCACCTCCGTAAACACAAAAAACGACATCAGTTGTGAAATAAAAAGAAGAATTGTATTGGCCAACAGATGCTACTTTGGCTTAAGTAAACAGTTTAAAAACAAAGCCACATCTCGTCAAACAAAAATAACGCTTTACAAAACACTGATACTACCCGTGCTGATGTATGGTTCCGAAGCCTGGGTACTTGTGCAAGCAGATAAGGCAGTGCTTGGTGTGTTTGAGAGAAAAATTCTTCGAAAGATCTACGAAACAATCTGCGTTGACGGTGAATATCGACGTCGCATGAACCACGAGCTGTATCTGCTATACAACGACATCAGTATAGTTAAACGTATCGAGATGCAGCGATTGCGTTGGCTTGGCCATATCATAAGAATGAGCGAAGATGAACCCGCTAAAAAGGCGTATAAATTCGGGCCACATGGCGGTGCACGCAGAATTGGCAGGCCAAAAAATAGATGGCGCAAACAAGTGGATGAAGAGATGACAAGGCGCGGTATTCCAGAAAGAGAAGCAATAGACAGAGTGAAATGGACATCTTTTCTTAGTTCGGCCTATAGAACAAATGTTCTGTAAAGGGCCAGCTAAGTAAGTAAGTAAGAACGGTACCTCCCGCTTTCCGATATTTTGAAGGTTGTGACCTAAACATCATACTGAAATGACTGAAATTTTGTATTTTGTTTTCGTTGGAGGTATACAACTTTCTCTCAGTATTTTAGTCTTCTTCCTAAAGGAAAGAAAACTAATTGTTTCATTTTCCTTCAATACAACTCGCGGTGGAGGGTATAACAAGTTCGGGCTGGCCGAACTTAACGCCATTCTTACTTGTTTTTGTTAAAATTAGGCTCGGTTCATAGTACATTTATCCATCCACTGTGTTAAATGTTCCTAATTGTTTATTTTTTAAATTTACAACAAAATATTAGAAACATATAATTTCATTTGTCATTTATTTTTATTTTTACATAAATTTATTAACTTACATAAAAATATATATAATTTTTTATTTATTACTTTCTGACATGTTCTTATATTAAACATCTGAGATATATTTTGGAACATCAATTTCATTTCATCATTTGGTTTCTTAGAAACAGTTATTATTTTATACAAAAATATATACGTTAATATTCGTTATTATTTTACATTTCACACGTGAAGGTAAATAAATAAATTTCCCATTTGTATACAAGTTAAATATTCGGTATATCATAATAATATCTAATTATGAATAAACTAACTACATATGTGTACATTTAAAAATTTTGTTCATATTTTTTGCTTGTCTTAGACTTAAGTGATTTTTTTTCCAAAAAAAAAGAACAAAGTTAAACATTATTAAAAAAATAAATACAATTAATAGCAAAAGACTTAAAGTCTATATCTAATGTTTGGTTGTAGTTGTAGTGTTAGTTGTAGTTGTCATAGTATCAATACTTCAAGTAATTGTCTCTGTTGTCGATACAATCTCCTCGAGATTCATTGTGGCTCTATCTCAGACAAAATCTTCTTTGCCTTGCAGCATAATTTGGGTTTCTGGGGGTGGAGTTGTGTTATTCTTTTGGATTTTTGGTATCAAAGAACCATGCCTTTGTATGGAACAGGTATAGTTGGATGTGGCCGGAAAGGAAATACTGTTTTTGTACTTCAATGCTTTCTGTTGGCAGAGACCAAACCTAAAAGGAATAGGTTGAAAAAAAAAACACAAGAAGAACAAATAATTTAAATTAGGTTTTAGAGGATTCAAATTATTCTACTTGTAAAATTCTCTCTGAAACATTTTTTAATATAAATTATAAATTTAACATCAGTTGTCAATCCTTAGATATAAGCACATGTTGGAATGTTAAATTTACTTACTTTGCCAATAGTAGATATAAATCCTGACGATATTGTGACGTTAATATGGCATATAAATATGGATCAGCGCAGGAGTTCAATGGATACACAAACACCAATAATATTTTTGATTTTGTTACATTTATCAAGGGATAACCTGACAAGGCTGTCAAACCGAAAAATGCTATGGGTGCCCAACAGGCGAAATTTGTAAACACCTGTAATGAAACAAAGGTTTCAATTGACAAAATTGTTCTATCAACGTTTGTACATAATGGCGTTTGGTTTTCATTTAACAGAAGCCTTCAAGTATTTTTTTGTTGTTTAAATGGAAGTGAATCGTCAACAACTACTTACCAATAAAGCCATCTTCTTGGCAACACTCATCTCTCCAGTTGAGGTGCTGTGAGCATGCCGCGTCTCCTCACCCAATGACAAATATATTTGGCCATAACAAATGGCTATAATGAAAAATGCAACACCATTCAAACCCATAATGGCAACCAAGTAGACGGTATCAAAGGGGTCACGAATTTCCATGGGTAAACAAATACTGAAAATGAAGATTGAAATTGAAATTAAAATCGGAATATTCAGCGTAATTTTATCACACTATGGAGGGTATATTTAGTTTGTCATTGCGCCTGTAACTCCTAGACACGATGTTAAAAATTGATGACCCTTCTATACGATAGATGACCCCTGGGGTCTTCTAAACGATAGATGACCCCAGGGGTCTTCTATATGATAGATGACCCCAGGGGTCTTCTATATGATAGATGACCCCAAGGGTCTTCTACATGATAGATGACCCCAAGGGTCTTCTACATGATAGATGACCCCAAGGGTCTTCTACATAAAAGATGACACCAGGGGTCTTCTATACGATAGATGACCCCAGGTGTCTTCTATGCGATAGATGATCCCAGGGGTCTTCTGTATGATAGATGTTACCCCATGGGTCTTCTATACGATAGATGACCCCAGGGGTCTTCTATACGATAGGTGACCCCAGGAGGGTTCTTCTATACGATAGATGACCCCAGGAGGGTTCTTCTATACGATAGATGACCCCAGGAGGGTTCTTCTATACGATAGATGACCCCAGGAGGGTTCTTCTATACGTTAGATGACCCCAGGAGGGGTCTTCTATACGATAGATGACCCCAGGAGGGGTCTTCTATACGATAGATGACCCAGGGGTCTTCTATACGACGATGATCCCAGGGGTCTTCCATACGATAGATGGATTCTGTACGATAGATGACCCCAGGGCTCGTCTATAAAGACTCCCTTCAGCTATTCTATAAAGACTCCCTTCATTTCTTCTATAAAGACTTCCTTCATCTCGTCCATAAAGACTCCCTTCAGCTATTCTATAAAGACTCCCTTCATTTCTTCTATAAAGACTTCCTTCAGCTCGTCCATAAAGACTCCCCTCAGCTCGTCTATAAAGACTCCCTTCACCTCGTCTATAAAAACTCCCTTTAGCTCGTCTATAAAGACTCCCTTCAGCTCGTCTATAAAGACTCCCTTCAGCTCGTCTATAAAGACTCCCTTCAGCTCGTCTATAAAGACTCCCTTCAGCTCGTCTATAAAGACTCCCTTCAGCTCGTCTATAAAGACTCCCTTCATTTCGTCTATTAAGACTCCCTTCAGTTCGTCTATAAAGAATCCCTTCAGCTCGTCTATAAAGACTCCCTTCATCACGTCTCTAAAGACTCCATTCAACTCGTCTATAAGGACTCCCTTCAACTCGTCTATAAAGACTCCCTTCAACTCGTTAATAAAGACTCCCTTCATCTCATCTATACAGACTCCCTTCAACTCGTCTATACAGACTCCCTTCAACTCGTCTATACAGACTCCGTTCAGCTCGTCTATAAAGACTCCCTTCAGCTCGTCTATAAAGACTCCCTTCAGCTCGTCTAGAAAGACTCCCTTCCTTTGGTCAATAAAGACTCTCTTCAGCTCGTCTATAAATACTCTCTTCAGCTCGTTTATAAAGACTCTTTTCAGCTCGTCTATGAAGACTCTCTTCAGCTCGTCTGTAAAGACTCCCTTCAGCTCGTCTATAAAGATTCCCTTCAGCTCGTCAATAGAAACTCCCTTCAGCTCTTCTATAAAGACTGCCTTCAGCTTGTCTATAAAGACTCTCTTTATTTCGTCTATACAGACTCCCTTCAACTCGTCTATACAGACTCCGTTCAGCTCGTCTATAAAGACTCCTTTCAGCTCGTCTATAAAGACTCCCTTCAGTTCGTCTATAAAACTCCTTTCAGCTCGTCTATAAAACTCCTTTCAGCTCGTCTATAAAGACTCCCTTCAGCTCGTCTATAAAGACTCTTTTCAGCTCGTCTATGAAGACTCTCTTCAGTTCGTCTGTAAAGACTCCCTTCAGTTCGTCTATACAGACTTCCTTCAGCTTGTCTATAAAGACACCTTTTAGGTCCTCTATAAAGACTCCCTTCAGCTCGTCTATGAAGACTCTCTTCAGCTCGTCTATACAGACTCCCTTCAACTCGTCTATACAGACTCCGTTCAGCTCGTCTATAAAGACTCCTTTCAGCTCGTCTATAAAGACTGCCTTCAGCTCGTCTATAAAGACTCCCTTCAGCTCGTCTACAAAGACTCCCTTCAGCTCGTCTAGAAAGACACGCTTCCTTTGGTCTATAAAGACTCTCTTCAGCTCGTCTATAAAGACTCTCTTCAGCTCGTTTATAAAGATGACCTTCAGCTCGTCTAAAAAAAACTCCCTTCAGCTCGTCTATAAAGACTCCCTTCAGCTCGTATATAAAGACTCTTTTCAGCTCGTCTATAAAGACTCTTTTCAGCTCGTCTATAAAGACTCTCTTCAGCTCGTCTGTAAAGACTCCCTTCATTTCGTCTATAAAGACTCCCTTCATCTCGTCTAGAAAGACTACCTTCATCTCGTCTATAAAGACTCCCTTCACTTCGTCTATAAAGACTCTCTTTATTTCGTCTATAAAGACTCCCTTCATCTCGTCTAGGAAGAATCCCTTCAGCTCGTCTAAAAAGACGACCTTCAGCTCGTCTATAAAGACTCCTTTCAGCTCGTCTAGGAAGACTCCCTTCAGCTCGTCTATAAAGACTCCCTTCAGCTCGTCTATAAAGACTCCCTTCAGCTCTTCTATAAAGACTCCCTTCAGCTTGTCTATAAAGACTCCCTTCCGCTCGTCTATAAGGACTCCCTTCAGCTCGTCTATAAAGATTCCCTTTAGCTCGTCTATAAAGACTCCCTTCAGCTCGTCTATAAAGTCTGCCTTCAGCTCGTCTATAAAGACTGCCTTCAGCTCGTCTATAAAGACTCTATTTAGCTCGTCTATAAAGACTGTCTTCAGCTCGTCTATAAAGACTGCCTTCAGCTCGTCTCTAAAGACTCCCTTCAGCTTGTCTCCAAAAACGCCCTTCAGCTCGCCTATAAAAACTTCCTTCAGTTCGTCTATATAGACTGTCTTCAGCTCGTCTATAAAGACCCCTTTCAGTTCGTCTATAAATAACCCCTTCAGTTCGTCTATAAAACTCCCTTCAGCTAATCTGTAAAGACTTAATTCAGCTCGTCTATAGAGACTGCCTTCAGCTCGTCTAGAAAGACTCCCTTCAGTTCGTCTATAAAGTCTCCCTTCATTTCGTCTATAAAGACTCCCTTCAGCTCGTATATAAAGACTCTTTTCAGCTCGTCTATGAAGACTCTCTTCAGCTCGTCTGTAAAGACTCCCTTCAGCTCGTCTAGAAAGATTCCCTTCAGCTCGTCTATAAAGACTTCCTTCAGCTCGTCTATAAAGTCTCCCTTCAGCTCGTCTATAAAGACTCTCTTCAGCTCTTCTGTAAAGATGCCCTTCAGCTCGTCTATAATGATTCCCTTCAGCTCGTCCATAAAGACTCCCTTCAGTTCGTTTATAAAACTCCCTCCGCTCATCTGTAAAGACTCTCTTCAGCTCGTCTATAAAGACTCCCTTCAGCTCGTCTTTAAAGACTGCCTTCAGCTCGTCTATAAAGACTACCTCCAGCTCGTCTATAAAGACTCCCTTCATCTCGTCTAGGAAGACTCCCTTCAGCTCGTCTAAAAAGACGACCTTCAGCTCGTCTATAAAGACTCCTTTCAGCTCGTCTATAAAGACTCCCTTCAGCTCGTCTATAAAGACTCCCTTCAGCTCGTCTACAAAGACTCCCTTCAGCTCGTCTAGAAAGACTCCCTTCCTTTGGTCTATAAAGACTCTCTTCAGCTCGTCTATAAAGACTCTCTTCAGCTCGTTTATAAAGATGACCTTCAGCTCGTCTAAAAAAAAACGCCCTTCAGCTCGTCTATAAAGACTCCCTTCAGCTCGTCTATAAAGACTCCCTTCAGCTCGTCTATAAAGACTCCCTTCCGCTCGTCTATAAAGACTCCCTTCAGCTCGTCTATAAAGACTCCCTTCCGCTCGTCTATAAAGACTCCCTTCAGCTCGTCTATAAAGATTCCCTTTAGCTCGTCTATAAAGACTCCCTTCAGCTCGTCTATAAAGTCTGCCTTCAGCTCGTCTATAAAGACTCTCTTCAGCTCGTCTATAAAGACTGCCTTCAGCTCGTCTCTAAAGACTCCTTTCAGCTTGTCTCCAAAAACGCCCTTCAGCTCGCCTATAAAAACTTCCTTCAGTTCGTCTATATAGACTGTCTTCAGCTCGTCTATAAAGACCCCTTTCAGTTCGTCTATAAATACCCCCTTCAGTTCGTCTATAAAACTCCCTTCAGCTAATCTGTAAAGACTTAATTCAGCTCGTCTATAAAGACTGCCTTCAGCTCGTCTCTAAAGACTGCCTTCAGCTCGTCTAGAAAGACTCCCTTCAGTTCGTCTATAAAGTCTCCCTTCATTTCGTCTATAAAGACTCCCTTCAGCTCGTATATAAAGACTCTTTTCAGCTCGTCTATGAAGACTCTCTTCAGCTCGTCTGTAAAGACTCCCTTCAGCTCGTCTAGAAAGATTCCCTTCAGCTCGTCTATAAAGACTTCCTTCAGCTCGTCTATAAAGTCTCGCTTCAGCTCGTCTATAAAGACTCTCTTCAGCTCTTCTGTAAAGATGCCCTTCAGCTCGTCTATAATGATTCCCTTCAGCTCGTCCATAAAGACTCCCTTCAGTTCGTTTATAAAACTCCCTCCGCTCATCTGTAAAGACTCTCTTCAGCTCGTCTATAAAGACTCCCTTCAGCTCGTCTTTAAAGACTGCCTTCAGCTCGTCTATAAAGACTCCCTTCAGCTCATCTATAAAGACTGCCTTCAGCTCATCTATAAAGACTGCCTTCAGCTCGTCTATAAAGACTACCTCCAGCTCGTCTATAAAGACTGCCTTCAGCTCGTCTATAAAGACTCCCTTCAGCTCGTCTATAAAGACTCTCTTCAGTTCGTCTATAAAGACCACCTTCAGCTCATCTAAAATCACTATCTTCAGCTCGTCTAAAAACACTCCCTTCAGCTCGTCTATAAAAACCACCTCCATCTCGTTTATAAAACTCTTTGTTCGTCCCCCAGTTTGTCGATTAATGCTTCTTCCGCTCTCCTAAGACATCTGAAGTGGCTTACTCATTTTATTGTATTATTTTTCGTTTCCCTTCTCCCTCTCTCTGTATCTTACCTTGTCGATGAGTAATTGCTAATACCAAATAACGGTAGGGACGACATAATAATTGAATAAATCCAGCCGCCCATCATAATGTAGGCTGCCGGTCTCAATTTGATGCGATGATTCAAATACAAGGCATGGGTAATGGCCAGCCAACGTTCTATGGTGATTACGGTCAAAGTAAATACAGACAAGTGACTGGCAAATACCGTTAGGAAACCGGCAACTTTGCAACCAGCACCTAGAAGAAGAAACAGAACAAGGACACGCAATATGAGGCAACAAGGATAAATATGAGGCTAATAAAGGTTATGGAAAAACAAAACTTTAAATTGACTGATGGATGGATGGTTGGATTGATGAACGAAGCTAGATAAAGAGGATTAATTCGCCCGTGAATCACGGAAAGGATGATAATGAAAATGTATGTGGTAATTGGTAATAGGTAATAAGACCTTTCAATATGTGTATAAAAATACATTTTTATGGCTTAAAACTAATTAACTATACTAAATGTCAAGTTGTCTCTTACCATATTGCCAATCATAGGCATAATTAAAATACTCTCCCATAGAGTGGGAATCAATCGAGGCTATCAACAGTAAATAGAGACCCAAACATAAATCGGCAAATGCCAAATGGCACATTAAAAATCTTGGCACAGAGGGAGATTCAGACCTGAAAACAAGAAACGGAAAGTTGTTACTTCTTCATCGGTTCAATGGTGACAACATATTGCGTATTATTAACAAAAAATAAAAATCAGTTACAGCAAATTAAATCATTATTTTATTCCACAAAAGCCTACTTGATGGACAGAATCACCACAAGTACAGCAACATTTCCAATGACGGCCAAGGCCACAACAATCCACACCGAAATACGCAACCATTGATAGCCCATTACATCTTCACAGGGATTCAGGGCGTTTGCCATGGGATAACATTCAACATCGTGTTTGCTGCAAAAGAAAAAAGGGAAAAGCATAAAAAATAGAAATAGTCTTAGAAACGATGTACAGATGTTTTGTTGTTGTTGTGTGTTTGCTTTTGATTCCAATTTAAAATATTTCGTTTCAATTGCAAACATCAAAGGGAATGACAATGAATGACCCGTTCTGGTAATTAATATTCAAACCACAATGTTGTCAGGTTGACTAAGTCGACACAGTGTTATGATGTCGAACTTTATATACAACGAATTGGAATACGAAAAAGGGTATATACCACCGTCCGACAAGTTTCAAAAAAATGTCGTTGCACATGAACCGGACTATATACGTCTGAAACTTTAGGCAAAATGGAGTAAAATGGTACTTAAGATTTTTTGTTTTCTCATCCTGTTGGCCTTTTAAAGGACATTCAAATTTCAAGTGACAAAATTTTTTGAAAAAATAAATAAATAAATTTAAATACTTGTACTCAACGCACGAAGCAGGAGTTGGTGTCATATTAAAACGGAGAATATTGGCTTTATATAATAATTGTTATTTATTGCATACAAGGATAACAAGAACATCAAAAATGTCCTTGAAAAATTAAATACTAAAAAATCCTTTGAAAACATCCTGCAATTTTTTTTTAAAAAAAAAAACATATGTTAATATGCCTTATTTGGTTCAACATTTCCCCAAATTTCAATATCTTAGCTTTGAAAGTTATTTTTTAATAAATATTTACATGAAGTTCTTCAAAGAAAGCAAACTATTTTATTCTACGAGTATATCACAATGCGACACGAACAAAATTCAAATCTCGAACAAACCATATTCTGACACCGCAGCATGATAGAAGACCAAAAATAAGAAGACACGTGTCCCGGCGTTTTTCCCCATCACTTCCACATTCGCGGTTATGGCCCCCAAAGGTTTGAGGCCTTGTTGTCAAAGGAGAAATTTCACGAACAAACCATATTCTGACACCGCAGCATGATAGAAGATCAAAAACTCGAAGTTTTTCCCCATCACTTCTACATTCGTGGTTATGGCCCCCCCAAAGGTTTGAACGCCTTGTTGTCAAAGGGGAAATTTGACTCAAAGATGAGGTTTGGTGGATTTTATGTGTTCAGAATTAGTTTTTTAAGACAAGAGCTACAACTTTGCCTCCGAGAGCAAATTAAAATTCTTACCGGTTTAGAAGATATGATCCGGGCAATATGATCCATTTTGATCTTCTATAAGATCACCTTCGGATCATTTCTAATAAAACCTCTGAGGACCTTCGGGTCTTCTATAAGAACACCTGTGGGACTTCTATTAGAAGAACTTCTGGTCTTCTATAAAAAGTCCTTCTTGTCTTCTATAAGAAGAGCTTCTAGTTTTCTATAAGAAGGCCTTCTTGTTTTCTATAAGGCCTTCAGTTTATAAGAAGGCCATCTGGATTGCTATAAGAAAACCTTCTAGTCTTCTATAAGAAGGGCCATAAAAAAGGCTTGCCGGCTATAAGAAGAACTTCTGGTTTTCTATAAGAATACCTTCTAGTCTTCTATAAGAAGAAGTTCTGGTCTGCCATAAAAAGGACATTTGGTCTCCTATAAGAAGACCTTCTTATATGAGAAGATCTTTTGTCTTCTATAAGAACACCTTCTGATCTTCTATTAAAAGGTCATCTGGTATTCAATAAAAAAGGGTCTGGTCTTTTATGCAAAGAACCTCGGATCTCCTATAAGAAGATCTTCATGTCTTCCATAGGAAGATCTTCGGGTCTTTTATAGGAAGATCTTCGGGTCTTCTATAAGAAGACCTTCAGGTCTCTTATAAGAAGACCTTCAGGTCTCCTATAAGAAGACCTTCAGGTCTCCTATATGAAGACCTTCAGGTCTCCTATAAGAAGACCTTCAGGTCTCCTATAAGAAGACATTCAGGTCTTCTATAAGAAGACATTCAGGTCTTCTATAAGAAGACCTTTGGGTATTCTATAAGAAGACTTTTGGATCTTGTACAAGAAGACTTTCGAGGCTTCTACAAACTTTGCTTTGGGTCGAAGACCTTTTGTATGGAGACCATCGGTTCATCTTTAGGAAATCGTTTTTCGTTTGGAAGGTCTTTTTATAGCAGATCCGAGGTTCTTTTCATAAAATACCGTCTCTTCTTGTATAGGAAGACTTTCGGATTTTCTATAAGAAGACCTTCAGATTTTCTATAAGAAGGGATTCAGGTCTTTTTCAAGGAGACCTTCTGATTATCTATAAAAGGGGATTAGGTCTTTTATAAGAAGACAGTTGGATCTACTACCAGAGGACTGTCTGATCTTTTGCAAGCAGACCTTCGAGTCTTCTACAAGATTAACTTAGCTTCGAAGACCTTCTGTAAAAAGTCCTTCGGTTCTTCTTTTGGAAGTCCATCTTCATTTATAAATAAGTTCAGGCCCGGTTCTTCTAAAAGAAGGAAGACCTTGGGATCTCCTAAAAGAAGACTGTAGGGTCTTCGATTATTCCATTAAAAGACTTCGAATCTTCTACAAGAAGACTTTCGAATCTTTTTCAAGATTACCTTCGGGTCGAAGACCTTATGTAAAGAGACCTTCGTCCTACATTAAAAGACCTCTTGGTCCCCGATCACTGGTCTTCCATTAGAAGACCAATAAGAAGACCTATCGGTCTTATATAAGAAGACCAATTGGTCTTCTATAAGAAAACCTATTGGTCTTCTATAAGAAGACCTATTGGTCTTCTATAAGAAGACCTATTGGTCTTCTAT
Source organism: Musca autumnalis (assembly GCF_047663935.1). Classification (NCBI taxonomy): domain Eukaryota; kingdom Metazoa; phylum Arthropoda; class Insecta; order Diptera; family Muscidae; genus Musca; species Musca autumnalis. Next base: position 51,562,831 of record NW_027411644.1, on the reverse strand, counting down.
AAGAAGACCTATTGGTCTTCTATAAGAAGACCTATTGGTCTTCTATAAGAAGACCTATTCGCCTTCTATAAGAAGACCTATTCGCCTTCTATAAGAACACCTATTGGTCTTCTACAAGATGACCTATTGGTCTTCTATAAGGTCTACAAGAAGACCTAATGGTCTTCTACAAGAAGACCTAATGGTCTTCTACAAGAAGACCTAATGGTCTTCTACCTATTGGTCTTCTATAAGAAGACCTATTGGTCTTCTATAAGAAAACCTATTGGAATTCTATAAGAATACCTAATGGTCTTCTACAAGAAGACCTAATGGTCTTCTACAAGAAGATCTATTGGTCTTTTATAAGAACACCTATTTATCGTCAAAAATAAGACCTCTTGGTCTTCAATAAAATTACCTCTGAGTCTTCAAAAAGAAGATTTTTTGGTATTAAGACCTCATGGTCGGTCTTCCGTGAGAAGTACTCTTGGTCTTCTGTGAGACGACCTCTTGGTATTTATCTCTTGGTCTTCCATAAGAAGACCTCTATGTCTCCCATATTGTAGTTTTCTATTAGATGGTCTTTTGGTCTTTCATAAAAAGGCCTCTTGGTTCTCCATTAGAAAACATTTTGGTTTATCCATAAGAAGATGTTTTTGTCTTCAATAAGACACGTAGAACTCTTTCGTGGTTTTCCATAAGAAACCCCCTTGGAATTCCATAAAAAGACCTCTTGGACTTCTTTAAGGCCTATTGGTCTAAGTCCTCTTGGTCTTCTTCTATTAGACGATATCGCCTTCTATTAGAAGACCTCGTCTTCTATCAGAAGACCTCGTCTTCTATTTTAAAACCTCTTGTTCTTCCATAAGAATACTCCTTGGTCTTCAAAAAGAAGACCTATTGTACTTCCATAAAAGGACATCTTGCAATTCCATAAGACTTGGAATGTCTAAAGGCCAGGGCACATAAGCTGCCTCGCCTTCTTGCCTCGATTGCTTCTGATAAAAGAATAAAAAAGAAAAGGCTAGTTCGAGATTTGCTCTGTCATAAATGAAGCAGGCAAGCAGGCGAGGCAGCTTATGTACCCAGGCCTTTAAAGGACCTCTTGGTGCCGCATAAGAAAACCTTTTTGCGTTCCATAAGAAGACTTCACAGTCTTCTACAAAAAGACCTCTTGGCCTTCTACAAAAATACATTTTGGTCTTTCCTATGAAGGAGTCTTTTTCTTTAAAAAGAAAACATCTTAGCCTTCCATAAGAAGATCTCTTTGTCATTTATAAGAACTCTCCTGGTTTTCCATAAGAAGACTTCTTGGTCCTCCATAAGAAAACCTCTTGGTCTTCTAAAGAAGACCTCCTAGTTTTCTATAATAAAACCCCTTGGTCTTAAATAAACATACCTCATGGACGCCTAATCTAAGTAGAACGCTTTGCCTTCTTTAAAAAGAGTCATTGCTCTTCTGTCTAAAAGAAGGCCCTCTGATCTGCTTTAAATATACTTTTAGGTCATCGTTAAGCAGCTTCCTTGATCTTCTTAAGGGGACTACTTAGACTTCCATTAAAAATATCCTTTATCTATATATATATATAAATGGTGTAAAAAATGTATAGTAATTCATAAAATGAGAACGGCTAGGCCGATTTCTGTAAAATTTTTTGTCAGTTATTTGTATTTTCGAGGAGAAGGTCTTTACGGAAGAAAATTTTGGAAAATCTCTCTGGAAAAGTCGGAAAATTGGAAAAATCGAAAATTGAGTTTTTGTATGAAATTTTATTCCTTAATAGCGAGACGAAGTTCGCCGGGTCCGCTAGTTTTCTATAAAAAACCCTTCATCATTTGTACGAAGAAATATTTTGCTTCTATAAGAAAAACCGTTAGATTTTCTATACCAAAACGTATTTGTCTTCTATAAATAGACGCCTTGGTCTTCTGTTATTATGTATAGGACAAACTTTTGGTCTTGTATAAGAATGTTTCTGGAGTTCGATAAGATAGCATCTTAATCTTCTTTAGCAGGTCCATCGGGTCTTTTTTGGAACATTTTTGGTATTCTATTAGTAGATCTTGTGGAATACCGTGAATAAAATTGCTGGCCTTCTTTTGGAAGACTTCTGATCTTTTTTACAAAGACTTCCCGGACTTCTATTAAAATACGTTGTTATTTCCTATAAATAACTTCCATCTCCATCAACAAAGTCGGCTTCCTTCTCTCTATAAATATTCTCGTTTTGTAAATAAAACAGCCTTCCTTTTGCTTGATTGTGACATTGTGAATTTTTTTATTTATGTAGTTGCTTTGAATCATATTCTTGTTCATGCTCCTATTTCTATGTTTTTTTCTCAAAACTCGTCACTTTAACTTTATTCTGATGGTATCTTTCATTTCAAATAAACTTTTCCATTTTCCCCGAAATAAAACTTTCACCTGGAAATTGATTTTTATATTAAAAAAAACATGGATGCCTTAAATCCTATCTCAGTGTCACGTTCATTAAATATTTTTGATCAAATAACGAAAACATCATTGCGACTTACCTGAATGTAAAATTGCCACAGTACTCATCCAATTGACTTGAATCCGTATTAATTGGTTCATGGAATATTCCAATATCCGATTTCATTGAATCCGACAAATAGTCATTTTCATCAACAAAATATTCAACATCATTTACATTGGGTGAAAATTCTGACCACATATTTGTGTCACCCAAAAACCGGTCATCGCTAATGGGAAAATCGGAACGCATTAAACGGCTAGAGAATGGAAAATAAATAAAAACACAAAGAAATAAAGTGAAAAAAGTTTAAGAAAATTTATTTTATGTTCATTTGTCCGAATTGAATTTTAAAGACTATTACAAAAAAAATAACATTTATTTTTTTGGTCAACAACTTGATGCTACTAAAAAGTTCTATTGTAATTGAAATCGCCTTTGGCATATTTTGAATGTCAACTGCTTTCTTTCTCATTCGTTCTTTTCCCCCTTTGTTGAGTGAGAATGTTTATGATATGTTGTTATTTTTCCTCTACCTTCAAATAAACTTTGCATTGTTGTATAAATGTCAACACCACTCACACCTGTTGAAGTGTGTTTTCACTTTTAAGCAGAAATCAGTGTTTTTGCCATTTAGTATCACAAAGATTTTAAAAGTCACACACACATACAATAACAAATATTTTTTATTAGCTTAAAACCGTCTATAAAGATTCCCTCTACCTGCTCTGTATAAGCTCCCACCCTCCAGCACGCCTGTAAAGGCCACTAGGCCAACAAAATTCATTTAAACTCGTCTATAAAGACGACCTTCAGCTCGTCTTTAAAAACTCCCTTCAACTCGTCTATAAAGACTCCCTTCAACTCGTCTATAAAAACTCCCTTTAACTCGTCCATAAAGACGACCTTCAGCTCGTCTATAAAGATTCCCGTCAACTCGTCTACAAAGACGACCTTCAGCTCGTCTATAAAGACGACCTTCAGCTCGTCTATAAAGACGACCTTCAGCTCGTCTATAAAGACGACCTTCAGCTCGTCTATAGAGACGACCTTCAGCTCGTCTATAAAGACGACCTTCAGCTCGTCTATAAAGACGACCTTCAGCTCGTCTATAAAGACGACCTTCAGCTCGTCTATAAAGACGACCTTCAGCTCGTCTATAAAGACGACCTTCAGCTCGTCTATAAAGACGACCTTCAGCTCGTCTATAAAGATGACCTTCAGCTCGTCTATAAAGACGACCTTCAGGTCGTCTATGAAGATGACCTTCAGCTCGTCTATAAAGACGACCTTCAGCTCGTCTATAAAGATGACCTTCAGCTCGTCTATAAAGATGACCTTCAGCTTGTCTATAAAGACGACCTTCAGCTCGTCTATAAAGACGACCTTCAGCTCGTCTATAAAGACGACCTTCAGCTCGTCTATAAAGACGACCTTCAGCTCGTCTATAAAGACGACCTTCAGCTCGTCTATAAAGACGACCTTCAGCTCGTCTATAAAGACGACCTTCAGCTCGTCCATAAAGACGACCTTCAGCTCGTCTATAAAGACGACCTTCAGCTCGTCTATAAAGACGACCTTCAGCTCGTCTATAAAGACGACCTTCAGCTCGTCTATAAAGACGACCTTCAGCTCGTCTATAAAGACGACCTTCAGCTCGTCTATAAAGTCTATTTACATTTCGTCTATAAAGACTCTCTTTCTTTCTTCTATAAAGACGACCTTCGGCTCGTCTATAAAGACGACCTTCAGCTCGTCTATAAAGACGACCTTCAGCTCGTCTATAAAGACGACCTCCAGCTCGTCTATAAAGACGACCTTCAGGTCGTCTATAAAGACGATCTTCACCTCGTCTATAAAGACGACCTTCAGGTCGTCTATAAAGACGATCTTCACCTCGTCTATAAAGACTCCCTTCAGCTCGTCTATAAAGACTCCCATCAGCTCGTCTATAAAGACGATCTTCAGCTCGTCTATGAATACGACCTTCAGCTCGCCTATAAAGACTCCCATCAGCTCGTCTATAAAGACGAACTTCAGCTCGTCTATGAATACGACCTTCAGCTCGTCTATAAAGACTCCCTACAGCTCGTCTATAAAGACTCCCTTCACCTCGTATATAAAGACTCCCTTCAGCTCGTCTATAAAGACTCCCTTCAGCTCGTCTATAAAGACTCCCTTCAGCTCGTCTATAAAGACAACCTTCAGCTCGTCTATAAAGACAACCTTCAGCTCGTCTATAAAGACAACCTTCAGCTCGTCTATAAAGACTCCCATCAGCTCTTCTATAAAGACTCCCATCAGCTCGTCTATAAAGACTCCCATCAGCTCGTCTATAAAGACTCCCATCAGCTCGTCTATTAATACGACCTTCAGCTCGTCTATGAATACGACCTTCAGCTCGTCTATGAATACGACCTTCAGCTCGTCTATGAATACGACCTTCAGCTCGTCTATAAAGACGACCTTCAGCTCGTCTATAAAGACGACCTTCAACTCGTCTATAAAGACGGCCTTCAGCTCGTCTATATAGACGACCCTAAGCTTGTCTATAAAGACGACCTTCAGCTCGTCTATATAGACGACCCTAAGCTGGTCTACAAAGACGACCCTAAGCTTGTCTATAAAGACGACCTTTAGCTTGTCTATAAAGACGACCTTCAGCTCGTCTATAAAGACGACCATCAGCTCGTCTATAAAGGCGACCTTCAGCTCGTCTATAAAGACGACCTTCAGCTCGTCTATAAAGGCGACCTTCAGCTCGTCTATAAAGACGACCATCAGCTCGTCTATAAAGGCGACCTTCAGCTCGTCTATAAAGACGACCTTCAGCTCGTCTATAAAGACGACCTTCAGCTCGTCTATAAAGACGACCTTCAGCTCGTCTCTACAAATGACCTTCGGCTCGTCTATAAAGACGACCATCAGCTCGTCTATAAAGACGACCTTCAGCTCGTCTATAAGGACGACCTTCAGCTCGTCTATAAGGACGACCTTCAGCTCGTCTCTAAAGACGACCTTCAGCTCGTCTCTAAAGACGACCTTCAGCTCGTCTCTAAAGACGACCTTCAGCTCGTCTATAATAGGCGACCTTCAGCTCGTCTATAAAGACGACCTTCAGCTCGTCTATAATAGGCGACCTTCAGCTCGTCTATAATAGGCGACCTTCAGCTCGTCTATAAAGACGACCTTCAGCTCGTCTATAAAGATTCCTATCAACTCGTCTATAAAGACAACCTATAGCTCGTCTATAAAGACGACTTTCAGCTCGTCTATAAAGACGACTTTCAGCTCGTCTATAAAGACGACCCTCAGCTCGTCTATAAAGACTCCCTTCAGCTCGTCTATAAAGACTCCCTTCAGCTCGTCTATAAAGACGACTTTCAGCTCGTCTATAAAGACGACTTTCAGCTCGTCTATAAAGACGACCCTCAGCTCGTCTATAAAGACTCCCTTCAGCTCGTCTGTAAAGACGACCTTCAGCTCGTCTATAAAGACGACCTTCAGCTCGTCTATAATAGGCGACCTTCAGCTCGTCTAAAAAGACTCCCTTCAGCTCGTCTATATAGACGACCTTCAGCTCGTCTATAATAGGCGACCTTCAGCTCGTCTAAAAAGACTCCCTTCAGCTCGTCTATAAAGACGACCTTCAGCTCGTCTATAAAGACGACCTTCAGCTCGTCTATAAAGACGACCTTCAGCTCGTCTATAAAGACGACCTTCAGCTCGTCTATAAAGACGACCTTCAGCTCGTCTATAAAGACGACCTTCAGCTCGTCTATAAAGACGACCTTCAGCTCGTCTATAAAGACGACCTTCAGCTCGTCTATAAAGACGACCTTCAGCTCGTCTATAAAGACGACCTTCAGCTCGTCTATAAAGACGACCTTCAGCTCGTCTATAAAGACGACCTTCAGCTCGTCTATAAAGACGACCTTCAGCTCGTCTATAAAGACGACCTTCAGCTCGTCTATAAAGACGACCTTCAGCTCGTCTATAAAGACGACCTTCAGCTCGTCTATAAAGACGACCTTCAGCTCGTCTATAAAGACGACCTTCAGCTCGTCTATAAAGACGACCTTCAGCTCGTCTATAAAGACGACCTTCAGCTCGTCTATAAAGACGACCTTCAGCTCGTCTATAAAGACGACCTTCAGCTCGTCTATAAAGACGACCTTCAGCTCGTCTATAAAGATGACCTTCAGCTCGTCTATAAAGACTCCCATCAACTCGTCTATAAAGACTCCCTTTAGCTCGTCTATAAAACTCCCTTCAGCTCGTCTATAAAGACACCCTTCAAGTCGTCTATAAAGACTCCCTTCAAGTCGTGTATAAAGACTCCCTTCAGCTCGTCTATAATGACTCCCTTTAGATCGCCCAAGAAGACCTCCTTCAACTCGTCTAAAAAATTTCCCTTGATATCGTCTATAAAATTGTCATCCTATTTGAACTCGCCTATAAAAACTGCCTTCATAATTACATGATTCCCATATTATAACCTGTTATTCAATATCTTTATCATTTCAAAATATCTTTTTCATTTTAAATCGAAAAATAATACCCTCATATACTGGTTATTGATTCGAAAATACCAATCATATTATACAAAGTTTATTATTGCCGTTTGCATGTTTGCATTCCTACCTGAATAGAATGCTGTTGGTATTTGTTAATAAATTGAGTTTACTCGCATCCATGGAAGTGGAGGAAGTTGTTGGGGCAATACCGTTAGCTACCGGAAGTTGTTGTTGAGTTGTTCTATGCCATACATCATCACTGCCTGTTCCACCTGTTGAATCAGACGACAGTGTGTTAGCCTGTGGTGTTGACCAGCCTCCTTTAGAAAACTCTGTCGCCTCTCGTATGCCTTCCATGTCATAGTCCTCTATGGCTTTATTGTTTTGTGTAAATTTCTCCAATTTCTGTAAATTATTGGAGTCTTTGTTTTTAGTGATGCATTGTTGTTGCCATTTTTCGATTTCCTTTAAACGTTCGGCATGACGTATTGGGTCATGGCGCGAGGGAAATTTAAAAGCACAACAGTGAAAGGAATGCGTTAAATGAGCCTTTTGTAAATTCTGGAAAAAAGGAAATAGAACAAAAGACAAAAAAACAAATTGAACAAACTTTAGGCTTTAAACTTTTTCTCAGCATTAACTTTCTTATTTTATTTTGTTTGTCAATTTTTTTATTTTATTTTCCAATCGATATTTACCTTAAAGTTATAAATGGATGGTATGGTTTTCAATGTGTGTGTATTTTCAATGCGCAGTACTTCAATATCCTGCAGACCGGCTGAGGGCAAACGTACCAACGAAGTACTGGAGAGATCTCTGGTGTGGTGAAGGGGAGAAATAAAAGTAAATGTTTGTATTTTTGATTTCCTGTATGCGTCTCTATAGACTCCCTTTAAATTGAGCTTAAAGCCAATTGATACTTACAATTCTTGCATACTCATGCCATGAAATGCATTCTGATGTACTTCTCGTAAATTGCGATTTTCTTTTAAAATGCTGAAAAACGCAGAGTATAGGGAATAATATGTATATGTTAACTTCATTTTGTGTTATTTTTTAAGCCCTTAACTTACAGTTTTGCTATTTGTGAGCCATAAAATGCTGAATCATCTATATAACTTATGTAATTATTTGCTAAAATTCTGAAAAATAAAATTAAAAAATATTTGTATCATACAAAAATGTTTTTCATGCATATTACCCAGTGTTTACAAACGACAGTTTTGGGCACACAAGAGCAGAAATACAAACCTTTTTCACCAATACACTTACAAATGTTTAAATATGTATTGAGAAAACTACAAATGTATTCATGAAAATGGTTTGTAACTTTGCTATTGTCTGCTCAAATTGTCTGTGTGTAAACGCCAGGTTAGGACTTGACTGTTTCACAAAATATATTTACAATTGGTCAGTCTTTATTTTTATCGATTTTGAATCAATTCGAGTTATGTGATTATTATCGAGATCTCTGAAAGTGGAAAAAGAAAACAAGTTACCAAAATAATTCTCCGTATCGATTTCATATTAATATTGCTCGAGTCTTTAATTAAATTGAAATATTTCACTTACATCATTTGCAGTATATTTGTCGATGGCAAATAGGTTAAGTCAGGTATTGTTGTTAAACCGCTATTTATAATACGTCTGTAATGGAATCGAAAAAAAAACCTTTTTTAAAAATAAAAACAAAATAACTGAAATAAATTTGTTTTAAAATAACTATTAAAATGTATTTACGCATATTTTTAAAGAATATGTTTTTTAAGACACATAGACATAAATAAAGTGGTTGGTTTTAAAAAATAATGTAAGAAAAATTCTGAGGCTGTCTGAAGGCTACATGGCTGTCACAAGAATTCATCATGTTCTCAAGAATTTATCATGTTGTCGTTTTGCTGGCAACCAACTGTAACGTGACCAATTGATCACGTACATAAAACCAACAGCAGCGACGCCCACTACCACAACAACAATACAACCGGCCAACAGAGAACAGCAAGGCCCCACTACCCAACAGTGTCACAACCTGTCAATTCGCTTGCATTTCTGTGGGATGTGTGTGTTACAGTGCAATTTCAGGCAAGCGACAGCATAACAACTGCAGTGTAATTCTCAATTGCTCTGTGCGACTGTACACACTAATATTCCAGTTTCGTTGGGGAAAGACAGACTTGCTACTGCAGGGAGTTAGTCACACGGGCTTGAGTACAACTAAGTATTTGTAGTCCGCCAACTTACACGGGAGTGTACAGAGTGTTGGGAAGTATTTTTGAGAGCTACCCCCTTTGTGCGGTGGCTAATACATTCACTCCACCTTCGGGTGTTGTTCCACTCCACCTTCGGGTGTTGTTCCACTCCACCTCCGGGTGTTGTTCCACTCCACCTTCGGATGTAGTTCCACTCCACCTTCGGATGTTGTTCCACTCCACCTTCGGATGTTGTTCCACTAGTCAGTACTCGTAGAATACTGTAGAGGTTAACTTAGGACTAACACTAACTAACCGCGACCCGACCAACCGAACCGAGTGCCGAGTGGCCGAACCCCTACAACACGAGAGTCGAGTTCCCGATTAACTTCAAATCGCCTACTACCGAACATCGAATCATCGAGTTCCCGACTATCTTCAAATCACCTACTACAGATCAACGAATCGTCGAGTTTCCGATTATCTTCAAATCGCCTACAACCGAACAGCGAGTTACCGAGTTCCCGATTACCTTCAGATCGCCTACTACCGAACGGCGAATCCAAGTTGCCGATACCCCAGCCAATTATCCTTCTTATCGTATTTAAACATCAGTAGATTATAAATTAGTTTTACATCAATAAATCTCCGATTTAACCCCGAGGAAAGGTTTATTGGGCCCTTATGGCGACCCTGGACACGACTAAGTTTACCCCAGCCTACGACAAAACCACGTTACACAACCCATCTTTTCCTTCTACTTCCATTTTGGCTAGGTGGTATATATCAATAACGTCATATGGAATTAGTTTTGGGATATCTTCATCATCGCTAATATCTGTATACAGCGTCGGCCAAAACTAAAGCACCCCCTCAGCACATTTTTTTAAAATTATAATTTTTTTAAGAAAACGAAGTTGTATTTTTTTTTGGATATTAGGAATTTAGAATTTAATAAACAAAGGTTAAAATTCAAAAATTAAGGAAAATTGCCTTATTTGCGACCTTAAATAAGGCAATTTTCCTTGCGGCAATTGTCAGTTTGTAGGTGAGAGATTGTGTTGAGAGGCAGAGGGTTACCATATGCCTCACCTCTCTCGCTCCATCAAACTGACAATTGCCGCAAGGAAAATTGCCTAATATAAATATGGACTATAAGCGGACAAAACGAAAGCACCCCCCAATTTGAGGTACAACAAAAACTATTGAAATCAATCAATTCGCTGTCCCCATTACGTAGGTACAGTTTTTTTCATGGGCAAGTAAATATTTCCTGAGCAAATGAATCGGAGCTGCCGTGCGGCACTATGAGTAGTGGCAGAAGCGCCCGATAACCCTCGAACAGATCAGCCGATTCGGTATAAAATTTGACCTTCGTAATATTTTGTCTAAACTTAGTTTACGTTCAAACGAGAGTCATATTGTACACTCCGGTACTACCACCTAAATGTGCGAAAAAGGTCACAAGAATGGTAGGCATGGTACTGACCGATTTGGTCCAAACTTTGGATCTCCTAATATTTTGTCCAAATTTAGTTTATCTTCGAAAATGGTCAATATCGGTCTTCTGGGTACCTCCCCACAGGGAAGTACATTTTCCTGATTATCTGCAAACTGTCAAGTTACCGATTACGTAGAATCGTTCGGAAAGAACGCCGATTTAACCCTCAGGAAAGGGAGAAAACCAATATTTTCATTTCGTATGGTTTATTGGGTCCTTATGCATACCCGGACGTGACTGAACTTACCTCAAACCACGTTACAAAACTTACAACACTTCTTTTGTCACCTACGCAAAGTCTGTCATAGGACATTTAGAACTTTTGTGTTTCTTGTATCTTTGAATTTAATTTAAGTTTGAGAGTAATATTACGATGTGCAAAGGTTAAACCAATATCAGGCACTCTTTTGATAGTTATAGTTTATACCGTAAGATTTTTTGAGATTCAGACGCTTAGGTAAGGAAGCATGGACTTGTACCTGAAAAACCGTATATCGTTGTAAACAGTACCACAGGGAGTACTTTTGGTAAAAAGTTTTAAACCATAAAACAAGCAGTCCATAAAAATGAAGCAAGTCAACATTTTGAATTTTCTGACGTGTGTATTCGAAGTTACCTTAGGAAGTATTGGCTAAACCCCGAGGAAAAATTTACCATATTTGCAAGAATTTGAAAACGATCCGAGAATTTAACTGCACTTGATTTAACTTTGCACAAAATATTACCATTGACAAAATTTGGGTCCAATCGGTCGGTTACAGTGTTTTAAAGTCTGTGCCACCTCACATAACGGTACCTTTCCCTTTTCGGTATTTTGAAGATTTTAGCTACATTTTTGACGGAATTACCTGCAATTTGGCATTTGAGGCTCCCAGTGACCCCAAAAGCTCTTCAATAAAAATTGTCAAAATAAATACATGTTTTGCTACAGCCCCCATATAACGGTACCTCCAAATTTTCCGTATTTGAAAATTTCACCTACATATCCTGATCGAACTAACTGTTGTTTGACATTTGAAATTCTCAGTGGTCACAAAACATCTCCAACAAAATTATCAATCTAAATCCATGTTATGCTGTAGTCCCCATATTATGGCACCTGCCGAATTTGTGTATTTTGAGGGTTTTAGCTAAATTTTTTGACCGAAGTACCCGTTATTTGACATTTGTTCCCAGTTCCCAGTGGTCACAAAACTTCATCAAAAATTGTCAACATAGGTCCATGTTTTGCTATAGGCCCCATATAACGGTACCTCCGGATCTTCGGTATTTTATATCACATTTGATGTTCCCAGTAGTCACAAAACTTATCCATCAAAATTGTCGACATAGGTCCATGTTGTGCATCTAAGCCGATTTCAGCTATTTTGGGGGTTTTAGCTAAATTTTTTGACCGAACTACCTGTTGTTCGACATTTGAGGTTCCCAGTGGTCACAGAACTTCTCCACCATAAATTGTCAACATAGGCCCATGTTATCCCCCGGCTTTAGGAATTTTGACGAGTTTAGCTACATTTTCCTACCAACCTGGCTGTAATTTTACAGGTGAAGTTCCCAATGGTCACAAAACTTCTTCATCAAAAGCTGGGAACATAGGACGACTATGTTTTGTTATAGCCAGGGTTTAAAATGCTAACGCAAAAGCACCGAATATTTGCAGCTGTGCCTGCTAGAATTTCTTCGAAATATGTTTAGCAACAATGAACAACGGCAACATGTAGGAATTTCACAAAAATATTGCTAGCGATGCTGATGCTATTTGATATTGTCGCTATAATAAAATAGCATCGGACACGTATACTCATATTTTGCAGCACACATCATCAACACATATTAGAAAAGAAAATAAGCAGCAAAGTTTCAACGGCTTAGTCAGGTTTACAGCAAACAATTGATTTTGAGATCAGGGTTACCAGTGAGTGTAATGCATTAAAAATCACGATATAATTAATTCCACTTTTTCGTTCATAGGACATGTGAATTTTATATAATAGTATTCTTTACATAGGTTCCACCACTGCTAAATGTGTAGCGTGGTTGTCGATTATGCCTAACGAAAAAAATTAGGCGTAAAAAACGAAATAAGCAAAAATGCACAAAAATAAATATGCGTTCGGTTGCTTATTTAGCCGTGTGTGTCAATATTGTGTAGCAGTTGAAGTGTACAGCTAATGCTAACGTTTTTAGATGCTGGCTTTTAAACCCTGGTTATATCTCCCATATAACGGCACCTCCCGATTGTAGGTATTTTCATTGTTTTAACTAAATTTTTGACCGAACTTAATGTAATATGACATTTAAGGTTCTCAGTAGTCACAAAACCGCTCTCCTAAAAGTTTTCAACATATGTAGGTCCATGTTTTCGAAGGGCCCCCATATATCGGTCCACTCCTTCCGGTACCTCCCCCACAAAAGTTCGAAAATGTTCGGAAATTTTTTGCGAACGATTACTCTTGATGGGACTGACCGATTTGGCCCATAATTTCCACATCGTGAAATTTCTACCAGACTTAGATAAAGTTTCAACATGGACTCAATCGGTTCACTCCTTCGGGTACCTCCCACACAAAATTTCGGAAAAGTTCAGTTTAGGTGCTGTTCTCGAATCAGGGGCAAGTCCATACTTCCTGAGAAAATAGCCTGAAAGGTGCAAAAAACATCTATGACGCCGTGTGTAGTGGTTGCAGCGCGAAATAACTCTCGAACGGATCTGCGGTTCGGTCCAAAATCTTGCTTCGTAATATTTTGTCCAAACTAAGTTTCAGTTCGAAGATAATCCATATCGGTCCACTCCTTCAGGTTCCTCCCCCACAAAAGTTCAAAAATGTTGGAAAAAATGTGTGCACTATAACTCTTGTTGGGAGTGAAAGATTTGGTGCATACTTTACACATCCTAATACATCTACCATATATAGATCAGGTTAAGATATGGACTATATTTGTCCACTCCTTCGGGTACCTCCCACACAAAATGTTATGCATATCTCTTGAATGGTGAAACCAATTTGGTCCAAACTTTGGATCTCCTAATATTTTGCCCAATTTTAGTTTAACTTTTAAAGTGGCATCAGTCCTCTCCTTAGCGTACCTCCCGCACAAAAACTCAACATTTGTGTCTAAGTGCAGTTTAGGGTCTGTTCGAAGATTCCTTGGAAATGTATACCGATGCTTCTCGTTGTGGTCCTGTATAAAGCTATATTATGTTTTCCGTGGACAAGTCAATGCTTCCTGGCATACTGGTCCAAAAGTTATACGATGACCCACTGAAATGACTAGTGGGCGCGTTACTTACTTACTTACTTAGCTGGCCCATTACAGAACATTTGTTCTATAGGCCGAACTAAGAAGAGATCTCCATTCCTCTCTATTTGTTGCTTTGCACTCTGGAATACCGCGCCTTTTCATCTCAACATCCACTTGTTTGCGCCATCTATTCCTTGGCCTGCCAATTCTGCGTGCACCGCCATGTGGCATGTATTCATACGCCTTTTTAGCGGGTTCATCATCGCTCATTCTTATGATATGGCCTAGCCAACGCAATCGCTGCATCTCGATACGTTTAACAATATTCATGTCGTTGTATAGCAGATACAGCTCGTGGTTCATGCGACGTCGATATTCACCGTCAACGCAGATTGGTCCGTAGATCTTTCGAAGAATTTTTCTCTCAAACACACCAAGCACTGCCATGTCTGCTTGCGCAAGTACCCAGGCTTCGGAGCCATACATCAGCACGGGTAGTATCAGTGTTTTGTAGAGCGTTATTTTTGTTTGACGAGATGTGGCTTTGTTTTTAAACTGCTTACTTAATCCAAAGTGGCATCTGTTGGCCAGTACAATTCTTCTTTTTATTTCACAACTGATGTCGTTTGTTGTGTTGACGGAGGTGCCGAGGTAGACGAAGTCTTTTACTACCTCAATATTATAGGAACCAACTTCCACAGTCGGTCCGAGCTCAATGGACGCATTGCGCGTCGACACCATCAACTTGGTCTTCTCACCGTTTACCGCCAGACCCACTTTAGCAGATTCTCCTTCGACCTTTATAAAGGTATCAGTTACTTCTTTTACTGATCGACCCATGATGTCTATATCATCAGCATAAGCAAGTAACATGTGACTATTGGTGTAGATTGTGCCACTTCTTTTGACGTTTGCCTCTCGTATAACCTTTTCTAGCAGGATGTTGAAGAGGTCACACGAAAGGCTGTCTCCTTGTCTGAAACCTCTTTTGGTACCAAACTCTTCGGAGAGGTTCTTTCCTATTTTAACTGAGGACCTCGTGTCAGTTAAAGTCATTTTACAAAGCCGGATGAGCTTTGCGGGAATACCAAATTCAGACATGGCTTGGAATACCTTTGAGCGCAGCGGACTGTCGAAGGCTGCTTTATAATCGACAAAAAGGTGGTAGGTGTCGATCTGCATCTCTTGGGTCTTCTCCAGGATTTGCCGCAGGGTAAATATCTGGTCAATGGTGGACTTGCCAGGTCTAAAGCCGCATTGGTATGGTCCAATAATCTCGTTGACCATTGGCTTTAGTCGTTCGTACAATATCCCTGACACGATCTTGTAGGCAATAGGGAGTAGACTTATGCCCCTATAGTTAGAGCATACAGTCTTATCTCCCTTCTTGTGGACGGGGCACAGGATACTTAGGTTCCAATCGTCGGGTACTCGTTCTTCCTGCCAGATGGTGCTAACTAGCTGATGAATACACCTTATCAGCGTGTCGCCTCCGGTTTTGAACAGCTCGGCTGGTAAACCATCGGCCCCTGCTGCCTTATTATTCTTCAGCCGATTTATTGCTGTCTTTACCTCATCTTGGCTGGGCGGTATACATTCAATACCATCTTCTGGGATTGGGACTGTGGTATCTTCGTCGTCTTCGCTGCTATTGGATACCAACAGATTTGAAAAATGTTCTTTCCATATCCTGAGTACACTATCTGTATCAGTTACCAAATTACCTTGCTGGTCTCTACAGGAGGATGTGCCTGTACCAAAGCCATCAGTTTGATGCTTGACTCTTTGGTAGAATTTTCGGACTTCATTCTGGCTCCTGTACATCTCGATTTTTTCACACTCCCGCTTTTCCATCTCTCTCTCTTTTTCCTGCGGAAAAGACGTTTCTCCTCTCTCCTTTTCTCCCTGTATCTCTCTCGTGCGCTACGCGTTGCTACGGATTGTAAAGTAGCCTTATATGCCGCATTTTTCTCTTCGGTGGCAGCACGACACTCCTCATCATACCATGGATTCCTTGGTGGAGGTCTCTGGTATCCAAGTATGGATTTTGCGGCTGTATGCATGGAGTGGGCAATGCTTTGCCATTGCGCTGATATGTTATCGGGATGAGGAGGGCTTTGATTAAGCAATTGGGCTAGTTGAGTGGAATATGCTGTGGCTATCTGTTGTGATTGCAGCTTAGCGATGTCTAACTTTCGTGTTGTGTCTGTTCGTACTTTGTTTGCTACGTTTAAGCGGGTGCGTACCTTTGCTGCAACAAGGTAGTGGTCCGAATCAATGTTTGCGCCTCGGAACGATCGTACATCCAACACGCTCGATGAATGTCTTCCATCTATCACAACATGATCAATTTGGTTTCTTGTTTTCTGATCTGGAGACAGCCAGGTGCCCTTATGAATATCGAGATGATTAAATCTGGTACTGCTAACTACCATGTTTTTTGCAGCTGCAAAGTCTATCAGTCTCATACCATTGTCAGATGTTTCACTGTGGAGACTGAATTTCCCGACTGTTGGGCCAAAGATATTCTCCTTTCCAATTTTGGCATTAAAATCGCCTAGAATGATTTTAATGTCATGGGCAGGGCAACGGTCATATGTTTCTTCTAAGCGCTCGTAAAATATATCTTTGGTCTGTTCGTCCTTTTCTTCAGTGGGAGCATGAGCGCAAATAAAGCTGATGTTGAAGAATTTAGCTTTTATTCGAATTGCAGCAAGTCTTTCATTCACTGGAGTGAAGCTGGATACAAGATGTTTTAGTCTCCGGCTAACTACGAATCCACAACCAAACTCATGCTTTACGTCATGGCAGCTATAATACAGTGCGTCACCTTTAGGTGTTGTTGTGACGCCTTTCCCAATCCATCGTATTTCCTGTATGGCAGTAATATCGGTCTTGTACTTTTCAAGTACGTCTGCCAATGCGAAGACTGCACCTTCTCTATAAAGAGTGCGAACATTCCAGGTGCAGATTCGCAGATCATGGTCCTTAAAACTTTTGCGGGGTTCGTCAACTTTAGAGGGGTTTGTTTTTCTTTTCTTTCGTTTTTTCATAGTAGGCTGTTTTTTCTAGGGGAGGGTTACTAACCCGACGCCCAAACCCAAGTTTTTAACGTTCTTATGGGTGAACGCGCGGCACATGTTAGCTCACTACCTTTAACGGGTGTTAAAGGCAGTTCCCCAGGTGACACCACGGGGAGGTCAGTGTCCACTTGGGATGAAAGAGGGACCAAGATAAATCCTGGGCTTTGCCATGTTAAAACCGGTCAGGACCGTTCCTTGGTATCTTCCATCCCCTACGTCACCCGTAGGGCGCGTTATCTATCGAAAAGATATGACTCCCAAAATAAGATCGACATCCATAATGGACCAAGTCGGTCCATTCCTTTAAGTACCTCCTCCGCAACACTTTTGAACTTTAATCCTAATCCAGATGTTAGTCGGTAAGTTCAAATGTCCAAAAAGTGCCACAAAATTCTGAAAAGACCCTAAATACATTCGATCTGTCCGTATATGAAAGTTCCAATTCACATAGGCTGAGGGTATATCTCTGTCGGCAAAGCCGACTGATACTTTTTTACTTGTTATTACATCTTCCAACACATTGAGAAGAGTACCTTTAAATTTAATCCGAATGAAAAGACTTCCTTTGGATGCAAATTTGCGATTAGCTAAAATGCAGTGCTAATAAAGTGCATCTTTCAGTAGTAACGCTCTTGTAAAAATAATGAGTGGAAATGCATAAGTTGATGTGATTTGATGTACATATGATTTTACTGCATCTTTGGAGGCAAACTTTTTGCTGGAGACCCTATTAGTCAACATTTTTACATATCTACTATATAACGATAAATTCGGATTTACTTTCAGCCATATTTTCCATCCGAATTGGTTTAATTTGACATTTTGAAGCAGAAGTCTTCATACCCAAATTTGTATGTAAATGTTCTGATATAGCTAGCTACTGATTTTACGTATTTTGACAAATACCCCTGATTTTAAATCAATATGTTTTATATACGTCAGAAGTAAAAGAAAAAATAGCTGAGGGTATGTATATCTCTGTCGACAAAGATGACTTAATTTAATTATCATCACGAACAAAAAAACGTACATAAAAATGTCTCACCAACATCCAAAATGGAAAAGGAGAACTTTTACAGAACACCACTTTATTTATACCCAAAATTAAAAATTTTTGTGGGTTTTATAAATTAAAATTCCAAAACAATAGAACTCATCTATACAAATAGCAGGGAAATAAAAAAACATTGTTTACAAGCTACATAGTTTTTTATACAATATTAAAACATAAAACAACAAACACACAGTGATGTAACATGAACATAAATACGCCTTCATTTTCAAGTTTAGATCAAAATTAGAATAACCCTTAATTGGTTTGATTTCAATAAATTAGCTTCGCTTAGCATACCTACCTAATTAGTAAAATGGTTATGTTATCATCGTTGAGTAGGCATTTTACGTTGGATAATTACATCATTGAATCATTTGAAATAATCTTCTGTTATTAATAGCAAATCATTACCTTTTCAACAAACAAGTGGCATATTGATACTTCATGATGAAGCATTAATTTTGACATGTACATTAGGGTTATAACTTGTTTTGCATTTTTACAAATATCAAAAATGCCACCACATAGAGCATGGACAAATATTATGAAATGCATTATCACTTTTCCTCTACCGTTAAAAAGGTTCCGCACCGATTGCATACAAGTTTTTCATTGCAGTTTTTTTGTTATTTTTTTTTTTGCATTATAATAGCATATTGTTATTAAAAAAGCTATTTATTACTGAAATTTAATGTAATCTTCAATATCGGAAAATTCTACATACGTTCAATAAATAAATGTTCGTCAAATTGCGATATTTTAAGCGTTTATTTTAACATTAATGAAGTATATATGAAGAAAAGACACAATTTTTTAGTTTTCCATAAAAAAAAAATTAAATTTTTTTGTTATAAGCTACATGAAAGATTTTTCGTACATAGATTGGGAAAAAAATCCCATTCTTAAATCTGTTCGAGATAATAATTTTGGTTGTTGCGCGCAAAAGTTATGGCGGTTTCAATTCTGATAAAAAGAAAAATCTTTAAAAGACTCTAATCATTATATTGAGAAACTCTCTTAATTAGGGGCTCCCTACGTAATATATGATTACTGAGGCCCCATAACATTAGTGATAAAGTTTTAAGTTTTCGCGGAAATTGAGAAAGAGTTTAAAAAATTGCTACTTTGCAACTTGTTTTAATAAAATTCAACCTGTTTATGCATCTGAAAAATATATAAAAAATATGTACGTAATCTATACATCGCGAAGATTCAAATGAAACCAAAACTATACAAATCCGTTTAGTGGTTTTCATATTATAGCAAAAACAAAAAAATATATTGAGGAAATTTATAAAATTTTTGTAAGAGAAAATATTTATTAAAATTTATTTTGTGAGTTAGTTGAAAAAAATGTAGGAAAAATAGGTCGGAGTTATTCTTCTATTTTAGTTTAATTTCACGCAAAAAATCAAATTTTTTATTCTAATTACTTCTCGAATACACACTAACATCTAGCGGAAGATATGGGTATCGTTCAAATAAATGTTGGGTTCCTTTTAATAGGGTATGCTCTTGAAATAAAACTGTATCGGGTAATGTTCATTTTGAAATGCGTGTGAATCGCGAAATCCTCAAAATCACTTGATGCGCATGCGGTTTACCAATACAGCGAATTCTTCTCTTTTGATTTGTATACATTTGCCAGGATTTACATTGGCCGCTAAGATGTAGCATCGTCTGCAGTTTAGTGTGCAACAAACTGTATTACGCTTATATTTTGCACAAAGTACATACACTTTTTATGCGCATCCGATTTCACTATCAACCGTGAAAAAATACATCGATCTAAACATATTTCAATAAAATCCATCAAGAACCGTGGATGTAGCATCACACAATATTTTTTGGATAAATCGGATACAGCTCCCATGCCACTAAATTTTTTAAACAGCTTTCGCACAAACGCGAGTGATGATTCACTTTCTTCATCGAATTAGAAACGATCCACATAAAACGCGAATTAGTCAGCGATATTTTGAAAAACATTTTTCGCAAATTTTTCAACTTTAGCAGTAGCCATTTCCGCCGTTCTAGTAGATGGATTTTTACGATCTGTGATTCATATGATCCGGATCGTCGAAAAACTAAAATATCGCGGGGTACCAGCACACTCAAAACGATATTGTAAATACTATACCCAAAAAATAGGTTTTTTAGAAAAAATATCGCACTAAATTTTGGCCTTTGGCAGTAGATTACTCTGCTGCTGTGTGGGCTACATACTCAATATACATATCAGATTATGCGAAATCGCGAGTTCTTTAATCCTATAATTGGTTTTTCGAAATATCCGAATGCGCGTCCCAGTTACATAAAAAATACAAAAAACACCTGAAATCCGGCTTCAAAATGTCAGCATCCATAAAAGGTGGATGCAGTGGAAATTTTGGAAAGTGATACATTAGAAGTGTAATCTTCATTTTGTATTCTCCTACTTTTACTTTGGACAGATGTCCGTCATTTGAATGGTTTAATCAGAAATCGAATAGCAATGTAAAAAACCTGTTTAGCTTCAACGTGTTTTTACCTATGTTTTTTCCTTTACGCGGTCGTAACTACCACGTAAATTAAATTTTTTTGCTAAATTTTCGAGCTTTGTACAAAAACATCTAAATTAATCCAGCAATAGTCATAGTTACTGGTAAACTACAATAGTTCGCGTATTATAATAGTGCAAACCTTGGCTTCATGGAAACTAAAAAATTTTGACTTTTCCTCATATATAGAAATAACAGCCAGTTCATGTATGTCGCACGAAAAGCCGTACGAAAGGAAAGCAGTCACTCACTTCCGTCTAAAAAGGCGTTCATGTATTTCGCAAACTATCGTGCGACTGCCGTTACGTATCCTATGCGAGGCATTACTAATTTGAATGTACATTTGTACAACTATCCCTGCGGGACTTTTCTCAACCGGTTTACAAAATAGTTAGTTATAAATGCATTATTATACAACTACAAATTGAAAAGTCATCTATAGATCAACCAGATTGAAAACTAAAAAAATGGAGAACTGACTATCTCTGCATTACTTTTCAACTAGTTATTAACCAGCTGGAAAATAGTCGATTACAAAGCAATTTTTCTACAACCAACTATAAATTAGTTGAAAAGTCATCTAGAGATCAACCAGTTGAAAACGTTGAATGTTCAATAGTGTGTTTTCGACGCACATAATTCTCATATACATTTTCGTAATTATTTCGACATAAATGCAACATACAATTAGTTTTGATAGACTCGACATACCAAAAAAGGAACAACTAGGGAACATAACTGAGAAACAACTGGTGTCAAAATAAAAAGTCAAAGATAAAGGAAAAGGAAAAGAGAGAATTAATTAGATTTTCGTTTCGAAGGTGTTTACATGAACAGAAAATGATTTTTTTTCCACTTCAGGAGCGCAAGAAACCTTTCGGTTGACATACATAAACAGGGGGTAAATGTTTGTTCAAAAAAACTAAACTCAAACTTGTTCTTTAAAAAATTGTTCAAAAGGCATTTAGAAATATAGTCGGTGCGGAAACTTTTTTTACCGAATCGAACTAAAACACGCGTTTTCTTTATCAGGACAATATTCCGGACGTGGTACTGGCATGCTATTTATTTATTCTTTTTTTTTTTTTTTTTTTTGGTTATAGCCCTAAGGTAGCATATGTTTACACTCAACAAACTATTTTTTTTTCTACTAAGTTTGTTTTTAGTTATTTATACATAAAACATGTATATAGTGTATACATACGAGTTCACATACTTAAATGTATTTATGTATGTATGTATGTATGTATGTATGTATGTATGTATAACATGCATTTAGGTTTACACAACTAATCTGCACCATACTCTGATATTGAACTTATCCTCTGCTACCACTTTACACATACGGTAAGTACTTGTTAGCCATACAAATAATGTCAACAAGTTGTCTTTTTTGCTATATATGTATGTTTTTACGTGGCATTTAAAAGTGAGGCAGAGAATTAGAAAAAAATATAAACAGGCGAAAATATTTCATTTAATTTATTTTACGAAGAAATATACATTGAAATATCAAAAATTCCAGAACTGAATTTTGCTGGAAAGAGGTGTTGCTACTAATGTCCGAAAAGTCTTTATCGGAGTAGGTGTTTTTACGGGCCAGGTTATTTGACGCGAAAATAACGATTTTAAAACAGGTTCCTCTGGACCAATGGCTACCAAGTCGATATGAATTAAAATCCCATGGAAATACCTAACACATGGTGCATCATTTTAAGCGGTTCGCATGATAAGTTGCAATGACAATTAAAACTGAGTAGATTATTAAAGTAGAGCTAAAAATATGAGACAAGCGTATCGGCTTTTTTAAAGTTTACATCGGAAAGTAATCAAAGTATACGCGCAAGTTCCGCCCATTTCTATTTTTTGGAAATATTCGAGTTAAGATATCTTGGAATTCTTGCATTTTAGGTATATAGTGTCTTTGGCAACTTCACTGAGGAGGATGAAAGATATTTCTGTTAAAAATTTTAACCCTCATGCGGTTCACCAAAGGGAACTTTTTGTCCTTTTTTCGAAAAATTTTCAAAATCTCCTTTAAAATGTAATCATATCAAATCAAATATTCTACAAAATTGCTCGTCATAAAATTTTACTATAGTTTTCAGAATACAGGAAATCTGTAAATCTTATCTAATCGCCAGAAATCTCTAAAAATGAAAAACACGTTTTGGGGTTAAAGTCGGACTTCATCTGAGTTTAATCAAAATTGTTCCACAAAACATAATTCTAGAGATATGACGTCAAAGACAAAAATGTTCTTCGTATTATTTTGGACCACGTGAAATCGTGCATGTGTGAAATTGATACTGACATTTTTATGATATATAATGTAAATAGACCTTTCATTTCTTAGGTGACCCATAGTGAAATTTAACCAAGAATATTCTTGTGTTTCACGTCATCTCTTTAGAATTATGTTTTGTGGAACAATTTTGATTAAACTCAGATGAAGTCCGACTTTAACCCTAAACCGTGTTTTTCATTTTTAGAGATTTCTGGCGATTAGATAAGATTTACAGGTTTGGTGTATTCTGAGACCTATAGTAAAAGTTTAGAATATTTGGATTTGATATGATCACATTTTAAAGGAGTTTTTGAAAAAAAAAGACCCCTTGTTAAAATTTTCAACAGAAATATTCCCCTTATCCTCTATAAAATGTTGCCGAAGACACTATATACCTAAAATGTAAGGATTCCAAGATATCTTAACTCGAATATTTCGAAAAAATACTAGAAATGGGCGGAAATTGCCCCGCCTATTTAGCTTACTTTCCGACGTAAACTTTAACAAGTAAGAAAAGTGTTAAGTTCGGCCGGGCCGAACTTTTTATATCCTCCACCACGAACTGTATTGAAGTGAATAGGAACAATTAGTTTTATTTCGTTTATGAAAGTACTAAACTCCTCCTTTTATTGCAGGAGTAGTACATATATCTCAACTGATAATACTCCCTTCAAAACAGTTTATATGTTCTTTTCAAAACATGGTCCAATATTTACAATTTTCCGAATTGAGCGAAATACATAAAATTGGGCAATCGGGATTTCCCGGGAAATCGGGAAATATCTTTTTACATCGTCTCTTCTATACCATAGAATCAGAATTCGATTAGATTTTACAGAATCAATAAATAAGAAAATATTTGGAAATAAATTTAAAAACATAGACTAAAACGACGGATTTTTATTCTGTTCCATTTAAGTGCGAAAGAATATTTTTAATTTTAAAGTCCCATTTTTATACCCTGGCTGGCAGGATGGTGCGCACGACTCTCGAACGAAGCCACCGATCAGGTAAAAATTTGGGATTCGAGATGTTTTTTCAAACTTAGTTTAAGTTCGAAGATGTACCATATCGGTGGTCCACTACTACCGTTACCGTCCCCACAAAAGTTCAACAATTATCGCTAAAATGGTGCGCACGACAACCCTCGAAGGGAATAACCGAAATCGTCATAATCTTGCATATGGTAATATTAGTTCCAGGCATAGAACGGGTTCAGCAGTTTGTCTTTACGGCCCCCTTTACGACGGTACAAATGTTGTTGGGGGCCAAGTCCATACTTCCTAACAAATTGGCTCAAAAACTCAAAAAGCCCTGGAAACGTCAGAAATATTTTGTTTGCTTCTTTTCTTTAGGTCCGAGGCTGAGGGTATATCTCTGTCGGCACTGCTGACTGATATATTCTTACTTGTTTCAAGCAATTTTAAGCATACGAATAAAACATACGATTTTCGAGGTCCATAAAATTGGAATTTTTGATCAATAACTTCATTGTTTAAGCCAAGACACTTTCCATCGAGCGATTTCTTTAGCTTTGAATAATGGAAATGGTCAGTGTGGGCAAAATCCGGGCAACATGGTGCATTTTTCCAAATTTTTTCGATAGAGCGAATCCATTTTATGAGCCCGCAACTCTTTGAAAATATTGTACTTCGTATAAGTTACTATGGGAAGATAAAAAATCAAGGAAAAATTGATCCACTCTCGTACTTTAAAAATTCCCGGGAAATCCCGGATTCCCGGGAATGGCGATTTTATGATTCCCGTTTTCCGGGAATGATAAAAACCTGGAAAACCCAAAACCCTACCCACAACGAAGACTATGTACCAAATTTTAGCCATTTCGGTGTTATAATGAGGCTAAACCCTTCAAAACACTTAAAA
Source organism: Musca autumnalis (assembly GCF_047663935.1). Lineage (NCBI taxonomy): Eukaryota > Metazoa > Arthropoda > Insecta > Diptera > Muscidae > Musca > Musca autumnalis. Next base: position 51,538,056 of record NW_027411644.1, on the reverse strand, counting down.
TTGGGATGTACCGTTCCATGGGGTGTACATCAAAACGTGGATTGATACAGATAAATTTCTTGGAGAAAGTTGTGCATCCCAAAAGAGGAAGAAATATCAAATTTCAGCCATTTTGGTAGTATAAAATAGTTAAAATCATCAAAAATAGCGAAAATCGGGAGGTACCGTCCTATGGGTTCTATATGAAGGCGTGGACCTATACCTACAAATTTCTGCGGGAAAGTTTTATACCCCCAACGAAGACTAAGTACCAAATTTCAGCCATTTCGCTGCGATAATGAGGCTAAAACCTTCAAAATACCGAAAATCGGGAGATATCGTCCTATGGGGTCTATATCAAAACGTGGACCTATATAAACATTTTATGGTAGAAATATTTCTTAGCCTCTGGAAACACAAAATACAATGTTACAACCGATTCTGTGGTCAAATGGGACTAATACATTCAAAATATCGTAAAGTGACGCGTACTATATACGGGATGTTATATGGGGGCTATACCAAAACGTGGACCTATTTCAGCAAACTTTGGTAGAAATGTTTTTTAGCCTCTGAAAACACATAATACCAAATTACAATCAATTCGGTGGTAAAATGGGACAAATATCTTAAAAATTCCTTAAAAATACCTACATAGCCCGCTTTCAATACCAAAAGTCCTACGTACATATAATAGATTTTCCCAAAATTTCATCCACCTACGTCAATCCGTTCAGACGAGTGATTGGCTATATCGAAGTAGAATTGCACGCTGATCAAGAATATATATAGTTTGTGGGGTCTACAATGATTATTTCGAGTAGTTACAAACGTAGTGACAAACTTAATATACCCCCATCCTATGGTGGAGGGTATAAAAACGCCGATACACGTGTCTCATATTTTTAGCTCTACTTTCATAATCTACTAGGTTTTCCCATTATTTTGAAAAAAAAAATTGAAACAGCTTTAACTTAACCTTCGCTACTTTCTGATATCATTTAATGCAAAAACAAGTAAAAAAGTATCAGTCGGCTTTGCCGACAGAGATATACCCTAAGCCTGTGTATATTGAAACAATTTTTTTCCCAAAATACGTATGTATTTAGGGGGTTTTAAAAAGTTGGGCGTTTGAACAGACAAAAATGTTGATTAGGATTAAAGATCAAAAGTTTTGCGGAGGAGATACTAAAAGGAATGGATCGACATTGACGGTTATGGAAGTGGATCTCCAGCCACAACATATGGTGCAAAAGGGATTTTTTACACTCTTCGGGCTGTTTGTCAAGAAGTATGGACTTGCCCCTAAAAAAAACTTTTACCATCGTAAATGAGGCAGCGAATGCAAGTTGCTTCAACAAAAATCAAAGTGATTGGATATTAGGTCTTAAAGTGAACTTATCCGAAATTTTGTGTGGAAGGTATCGGATGGAGTGGACATATATAGTCCATATTTGAACCTGATCTATATCTGGTAGATATATTAGGATGTGTAAAGTATACACCAATTCGGCCATTCCCTTCAAGAGTTACCGTGCGAACAATTTTTCCGAACATTTTTAAACTTTTGTGGGGGAGGTACCTGAAGGAGTGGACCGATATGGCTTATCTTCAAACTTAAACTATGTTTGGACAAAATATTACTAAGGTCATATTTTGGACCGAATCGGCAGATCCGTTTGAGAGTTATCTTGCGCTCCAACCACCTCACACGGTGTCATAGGAGTTTTTTTTTGCAACTTTTAGGCTATTTTCTCAGGAAGTATGGACTTGCCCCTGATGAAACTTGTACCGTCGTATGGAGGGCAGTGAATACAAGTTGCTAAAACAAAAATCAAAGCGATTCGAGAGGTGGCCCTAAACTGAACTTTTCCGAAATTTTGTGTGGGAGGTACCCAAAGGAGTGGACCTATTGAAACTATATTGGAACCTCATATTACTCTGGTAGTAAGTTTACGCTATACAAAGTATGGACCAAACCGGTCACTCTCTTCAAGAGGTATCGTGCGCACAAACTTTCCGAACATTTTCGAACTTTTGTGGGGGAGGTACCGGAAGGAGTGGACCGATGTAGCTCATCTTCGAACTTAAACTAAGTTTGGGCAAAATATTACGAAAGCCAAAATTTGAACCGAATCAGTTAATCCGTTCGAGAGTTATCGTGCGCTCCAGCCAGCAGGACAGACAGACGGACGGACATGGCTAGATCGACTCCAAATTGTCTGAAACACATTTCGTCCAAACATACTTGGGGTCTAAAACCATTATTTCGATGAGGCACATTTTCATCGTATCAAAGTGTATATGGTAAAATTCAAATTTCCTTTACAATTCCATCGAGAAAAAAATTAAAAAAATTTTGACAAGCACATTCACGATTTTTGTTACATGGGTTAAGAAAAAAATCGTGGTTTCAAATATGTTCGCGTTCACAAAATTGGATGCTGCGCCCAAAAGTTATGGGGGGTTTTATTCCCTTATAAAGAAAAAATATTTAAAAATTCCCTTTGTGTTGCAATACCAAAATGTATATATAAATCGGTAACAACATTTAATATCTTTCCGTAGACGCCTAAATATTAGCTAAATTTATTTTCATTTTCGCGGAAAATCAAAAAATAATGAAGGAATCTTGGAGTAAATTTTATTTATTCTTACTCAGAGTCCATAAAAATCTCTAAAAAATAAATTAAAAATACGTACATAATCTTGACAATGTCCAGAAAAATGTGAGACCAAAATTTTATTGATTAGGATTTTACAAAAGACAAAAGTTTATTGTTGGAACATTATTTCAAGAATATATTTTTTGGTTTAATACGAAAAATTTGAGAAAATTTTTTGGAGTTATTCTACTATTTCGCTAAATTTCCTAACAAAACCTGAATTATTTTGCTAAAACCTCTTTAAGGAAAATAGTTTATCATCGTGAAAGTATATTTGCATAGTGTGATAAGCAATAGAATTAGGAAATAAAGAGTGATATTGATATTACAATCAAAGAAAAAATATAAAAGTTAAAAACCGTATAACGCGCGAAATAGTTAAAATCTGTTGAGGCGCATGTGCTTTTCGCATAGAGCGAGTGCATCTCTGTCAATATGTTTGCATTTTTCCATGTTTCATTTAACCGCAAAAGTGTGCCATCAGTTGCATCTTACTACACCAAAATGCTTCATGTGAGTAAAAATAACGCGATGTTCATATGATTATAAGGCGCATCCGATTTCAGTGACCCCCTGTTAAAAATACGTCAATAAGACAAATTTTATACAGATTCGTCAAGAACCGCGGATGTGCTACCTGATTCTATTTTTGGTTAAATACGAATACTACTCCCGAATCTCTGAAATTCATGACACACCTTTTTGACAAATATTTTAATCGCGTATAAAGGATTCCATTTATGTAAAAAATTTTAAGGGAAAACGCGGTTTAGTATGCGGATTAGTCAAAATAAAATTTTGCTTATTTTCCTATTTTCAGAGTATCTATATCAGCGGTTTTAGTGGATGGATTCGATCGCGGTAGGGCTCATTGAATCCGGCGCGGAAAAAAACTAAAATCACGCGGGGTTCAAGGGTACCTGAGTCATAGTTGTAAATTTTGAAGCCAAAAAATAGGTTTTTAAAGAAAAATTACGCACCAAAAATTCGACTTTGGACTCCTATTACTAGGGAGCCGTGGGGAGCACACTCATGAGATATACATCAAACGACGTGGAATCACGAGTTCTACAATCCAATAAATAGATTAGGTCATTATCTGGTTGCGCCCTCCAATTATAAGAAAAATTCAAAAAACCCCGATTTCAAAACTTCAAAATGTCAGCATCGATTTAAGAGGGATGCACTGTATATATCGAGAAGTCACACATTAGCATCATGTTGCCCAAGGGATATTCTTCAATCCTTTCTTTGAGCTCAGGTCTGAATTTTCCCTCGTTTGACCAGAAATCAAGAAAAAACACAAAAAAGCTTGCTAACTTCAACACATTTTTACCCATTTTTTTATATTACCACCAACGCAGCTTCCACGAAAATTATTTGTTATGGTCCATATTAAAAGATCGTGGCTAAAACACTTCAGTTCATGTAAATATATTCATATTTTATAAAATATATTAACAGTTCGCGACTTATTAAATGGTGAACCTCAACTTCAACGATTGTAAAACATTTTTGAATATTACCATATACCCTCCTTAGCCTAAAGGCTGAGGGTATAAAAAACACAAAAAATCGTTGAGATCGTTAAGATCGGCCGGGCCGAACTTCACCATAAAATATTCTAAACTAACTTTTGTGACCACTATTTTATGTGAAGTTTTTCCACCACGGTTACTCCAAATGTTTAAATTAGGCCAGAAAAGGTATCCAAAAATGTCTTCAATCTGGCGGTACATTTATATAGGAGTTACATCAAAGTGTGGATCTATATATGTTGACAATTTTCAGTGGCAAAGTTTTGTGACCACTGGGAACTTTAAATGTCAAGTTAGTGGTAGTTCTGTCAGAAAATATACTCAATATCTTCAAAATTCGTAGAATCGGAAGATAACGTTATGTTGGAGAAGTTGTTTAAACACTTTGAACCTCAAATGTCAAATTACAGGTAGTTCGGTAACAAAAAATCGGTAGATATCCTTATATGGGACCTATACCAAAACATCGACCTATGTTGACAAGATTTGGTGCAGAAGTTTTGTGACCACTAAGAACTTCAAATGCCAAATAAAAATTGTAGCTAACATCCTCAAAATTCCGAAAATATTAATTATTCGAATCCCGCTACCACATGGGCTTTAAAATTGTTGTAATTCATCGTGGTTTAATACAAAAAAATTAAGAAAATCGAAGAGAACAATCAATGATAAAAATTGATTTTAAATATAAAATCGCAAAAATTGCACCAAAGCTGGCAAAAAAACATAAAATAAAAAAATATTTTTTCTTTTTATAAATTTTCTCGTTTAGATTTAAGCTTGATGATCGAAATGTTTTTGCAAGTGAAAAAGGAAAGCCAAGGACTCGAACAAACACCGTCACCAAATTATGTGACCTGGTTTCGCTGTTAGTTGAGCAGCTTTTCAGACATATCATAACTTCAAAGGCAGCGCAAAAAACGAGTTTGTCATGAAGAAAAATACAATTCAACGGCCAAATATCCGTTATTGTATAAAAACACATTTGCATTTGAACAAGTAAAAAAGTGTCAGTCGGCTTTGCCGACAAAGATATACCCTCAGCCAATGTAAGGTGCAACTTTCATCTACGGATAGATCGAATTTATTTTGTTGTTGTATTTTTTTGAACATTTGAACTTGCCGACAGAAATGCGGAGTAGGAAATAACTGCACTAAGACACAAATGTTGAACTTTTCCCAAGAAATATGGTCTTGCCCCTGAAAAAACTTTTACCGTCGTTATGGAGGTAGCGAATGCAAATCGCTTCAACAAAAATCAAAATGATTCAAGAGCAGGTCTTAAAGTGAACTTATCCGAAATGTTGTGTGGGAGGTACCAGAAGGAGTAGACAAATATAGTCCATATTGGAACCTGATCTATATCTGGTAGATATATTAGGATGTGCAAAGTATGGATAGCATCGGTCACTCCCTCCAAGAGTTATAGTGCGCAAAATTTGTCCGAACATTTTTGAAAGTTTGTGGGGGATGTACCTGAAGAAGTGGACCGATATAGCCCATCTTCGAATTTAAACTATGTTTTGATAAAATATTAGGAAGGCCAAATTTTGGACCGAATCGACAGATCCGTTCGAGAGTTATCTTGCGCTCCAACCACCACACAAGGTGTCATAGGGGCTTTTTGCAACTTTCCGGCCATTTTCTCAGGAAGTATGGACTTGCCCCAGATGAAACTTGTACCGTCGTATGGGGGGAAGTGAATACAAGTTGTTGCAACAAAAATCAATGAGATTCGAGAGCAGGTCCTTAACTGAACTTATCCGAAATTCTGTGTGGAAGGTACCCGAAGGGGTGGGCCGATTGAGTCCATATTGGAACCTCATCTAAGTCTGGTAGAAATTTCGCGATGTGCAAAATATGGACCAAATCGGTTGCTCCCGTCAAGAGTTATCGTGCCCATAAATTTTCCGAACAAATTGGAACTTTTGTGGGGGAGGTACCGGAAGGAGTGGACCGATATAGCTCATCTTCGAACTTAAACTAAGTTTGGACCAAATATTACGAAAGTCAAAAATTTGAACCGAATCGGTTCATCCGTTCGAGAGTTATCGTGCGCACCAGCCAGCCAGCCAGCCAGCCAGACAGACAGACATTGCTAAATCAACTCCAAGTTGTCTGAAACACATTTCGTCCAAACATACTTGGGGTCTAAAACCATTATTTCGATGAGGCACATTTTGCCCGTATGAAAGTGAATATACTCTCGTTAGCATATGTGCTGAGGGTATAAAAAAACGTCGATACACGTGTCTCATATTTTTAGCTATACTTTCATAATCTACTAGGGTTTTCTCATCATTTTGAAAAAATTTAATTTTGAAACAGCTTTAACCTTCGCTACTTTCTGATATCATTTAACGCAAAATAAAAAATAAATAAAAAAAAAAACACAAAAAACCGTTAAGATTGACCGGCCGAACTTCGCCATAAAATATTCTAAACTAAAATGGAATAATTAGTTTTCTTTTGTGTCCACATATTGTGCGAAGTTTTTCGACCACGGTTACTCGAAATGCTTAAATTATATGGGAGCTACATCAAAGTGTGTGTATATGAAATTTTGTGACCACTGGGAACTTTAAATGTCAAGTTAGAAGTAGTTATGTCAGAAAATATACTCAATGTCTTCAAAATTCCTAGAATCGGAAGATAACGTTATATTGGAGAAGTTTTTTAACCACTGCGAACCTCAAATATCAAATTACATGTAGTTCGGTTAAAAAAAATGTGCATTATATCTTAAAAATAACAACAATCGATAGGTATCCTTATATGGGACCTATGCCAAAACATGGACCTATGTTGACAAGATTTGGTGCAGAAGTTTTGTGACCATTAATAACTTCAAATGCCAAATCACAGGCAGTTCGTTTAAAAATTGTAGCTAAAAACCTCAAAACTCCGCAAATAGTAATTATTTTAATCACGCCACCACATGAGCTTTAAAATTTTTGTAATCGATCGTGGTTTTATACAATGATAAAAATTGATTTTAAACCAAAGCTGGCAAAAAACATAAAATAAACAATATTATTTTCTATTTGGATCAATATTAAAGAAGTTATGGGTATTTCTTTGCATATAGTTTTTACAGAATTCAACTTTTATAAGGCGAGATATATCTGGAGCCGTTATTCAAAAACAAAAAATAAATAAAATTTACCGAAAAGTTTTGCTGAGGAGCGGCATCAACACAGCAAAAAATAAAGGAAATCAAGCCCCAAAAAATGAAGGAAATCGAAAACGATTCTTGTTGTGTTGAGTGACAGGAAAAAGCCTTTCGCAAAATTTTTCAACGTGAGACAATTAGTTGATATTTAACACAACTGATTTTAACACAATGTCAAGGTTGGCCCCAGTCAAACTTATAGTTATTTAATTGTTATTTGTTTATTTTTTGTTAATGATTTCGTAGAAATACATTCTAATTTTTCTTCCTATCACATACATTTCCTGTACACGCTAGTACATTTTCTCGACCTCACTTCCTCACTAATTACTTAAAATTCGTTAACATTTTTTTTATGACTCATCATTTTCAACGTCACCATCAATCATTTTGAAAATTATAGGAAAACTGTTAGAGGTCACAACGACAATATTAAATTTCAATATTTTTATATACCACATGGTTTCTAGTTTCTACTTGTGGTAATTATCGATTTGTGACAGTATAAACTTTTTTCTCGGGACGTTATTCATTAAACCTATAACATAGTTAAATATTTTATGTATTTTTAACCGCACTTAACAATATTGACTCCATGTAGTTACATAGGACAAAGTTTAGTTGTTAAACAAAGCCAAGTGCTTTAACTTTGTTGTCATCTGCAAATTGTGGTAGTCACTGACACTGACTTTCACGCCCACATCGACATGGATACATGTATGTATATGTTATAACAATAATGTTATGCAATAACGTGGGGTGGGTCGAAAAGTTTATATTTACATATCGCTCATTTACTCAAAGAGTCACATCTCAAAAAAGTTTAGTTCTAGCTTTTCACTCGTAAACATTTCTTTTGGGGAGATACTAAAAATTTCGCCTATCTGGCTTTTATAACAAATGACTTAAGGCGAACTGAATCAAAATAATTAATATATAACTTATATGCATATACTTGGTACTTATTGAAAGCTTTGCTGGTCTTCTTGATTAACATTTTACATGTCTTTAATACACCAAATAGAAGCGGAGGTAATTGTCATTGAAATAATAACTTCAAAATATTAAAAATGTGATAGCTTAGCGTCTTTTGAATAACACGGATATTTTACCGTAAATGCAACATTTTGTATTAATTTAAAGATCAGATGGTTTAGATTCATTATCAAGCGTGGAATATGTCCAACAGAAGCAGAAATATCTGACATTGAAATAAAATTCCATAAATTGGAAATTGTGATATCCCAGCGTCGTTTTCAACATCACAAGCATTTCACCAATTTTGGTAACGCGATTGGGACCATTTTAAAGCTCATAATGTCTTCATTGTTGAAACGCATCCAACCAAAGCTGAGATAAAATTCAAATAAAACAAGTGAGCAAAGGCCATAGTCGGTACAGGGCCGACCATGTGATACCCTACACCACTACCCCTGTGCATAAGCTCTTCAATGGTAAATATTTTTTTAGGGAATATAATCCGACTACCATCAAACATAATATGCCTCTTTCTCTCTCTGGGACCCCCATAAGCAACCAAAATTTGGTGATCATCCGATCAAAATTACGACCTGTAGCGTGATTGCAAAAAATTGAAGAATTGGATGCAATACCTTGTTTGACTACCTTTGCCAACCTACTTTACACCAATGTAAAGGTTATATTTTCTTCTTCTTCCACTGACAGGCTTTGCCGTTAGAATACCCCTACTAGAAGACGATATATTCACAAAGAATGAAACTTTAAATTGGCCTCCATATGAGTTTTTCCCCATTCCGACCCCCAAATATTATCCGACTATCACCAAAATCAATAGGTTTTTCATCTGTGGGGCCCCCATGTACCCCAAAAATGTCGTGACTATCCTATCAAAATTTCAACCTGTAGGTGATTACAAAAATTTGACATATTACTGACTTTTGGGATATCTCGTGTTTGCCCACCTACGCCAACCTACTTTGCATCATTGTAAAGGTGGGATATTCTACTTTCATAGTCAGGCTTTAGTTTTGGAAGCTCCCTATCCAAAGCTGTGATATTCGTCATTATAATTAAAATCGCAAAAATGAAAAGTTGGGTTGGGATGCGGAGAAATACGCTTTGAAATAAAACGTTGACTTTTTCTTCAAATAAGTTTTTTGCCCATTCCGACCCCTGAATATTATCCGACCATCACCAAAATTAATAGGCTTCTTCCCTTCCGGACCCTCATCAACACCCAAAATTTGGTGACGATCCGATCAAAATTGCGACCTGTAGCGTGATTACAAGGTTAAGATGGACAGACGGACGAACACACATAGCCAGATCGGCTCAGCTCGTCGAGACATTCATTTTGGTATATATAAGTATGCGTCTACGACCATTATTTCGATGCGTTACAAACAGCCTAAGGGCAGATACAGGGAGGAAGAGACTGAGAAGCTAAGGGGAAGTTCATGCTCGACCCAGCCTTCAGATACAGGTAGCGACTCAGACTCCAAATCCGATAGCGAAAGCAAAAATAATATAACCGTCATGGAAATCCCAGAAAAGGAGGAGGTCCACAAGATGGTAGACGAAGTGAGCGACAGCATTGCAAAGCTCACAACACACAAAAAGCAGCGGTCTGGTGCTCAACGACGCAAGTGCAGGAAGCAACGGGCAAGCAAAAAGGCTATATCGCAGGATGCTCCCACAGGGATCATGAACACTCCCTCCACTTCTTCGGAAGCGGCGAAGAGGATCAGATCCCCCGAAGAGCAGAGCACTGTAAAGCCGACGAAGAAGAAAAAGAGCTCCACATCCCCAAACGTCTCGAGTGCACCGCGTCAAGTACCACGCAAAGGAGACTGTTCCGAGAATCCTTTGGCAGAGGGCGACAAAGTCAGCTCGAACGTGAAGAGGGTGTGCCCAGCCGCGGAATCGACTGCAGTGCCTGGGGATTCTGCGAAGAAATCCCGGACCCGGCAGAAGAGGAAGAGGGCTGCGGAGACTGGTAGAGAGCCGCCATCTTACGCCAAGGTAACCAAGAAACGCTATGCAGTGATCGATATCAATAGAGGTTCCGGAAAGCTACCCAAAGACCATCTTCCAGCAATTGAGGAAATGGTCAACAATAAGATATTGGATCACATAATGATTGGAGGTGATCCAATTCAAATTATCAGCAGCGGGGTCAAAGGGGACGTGATGGTGTTCCAATTTGCCCAGCATGCAAACGTTGCCGCCCTCAAGGATATTATCAGCAGCATAATACCTCCATGGGAAAACGGCAAACTAAAGTTGATGGGGAAAGACCAAATTCCTCAACTAACAAAAACTTCAGTATTCGTCAGAGGATGGGGCAGCAAGTTCGAGACGGAACGCATGCTCGAAGTCTTTGGTCGTCAAAACAAGGACTTGGACGTGAAGAGATGGGAGGTCTTCCACAGGGAGGAGCAGGAGGACGGAACTCTCCTTGTGGTCGGAATTGACCATCTCTCCATGGCTAGTCTGACAAAGACTAAGGGCAGGGCTTTCTACATCTCCAACGCTGTCCGCTTCAAAACAGGAAAGGCGGTAATCGGCGAAAGCGTGGAAGCCAAACAAAATAGCGAAGAGGTTTTACCTCCCAGCAACAATGAAAAGGGAGTCGATGCCGTAATCACCGACTCTCAAGAAGCCCGTTTACTGGAGGACCAATGATTGAGGTCATCCAGATAAACCTCCATCGGAGCGAGACGGCAACCATGGCCCTGATGGAGAAAATCAATACAGGTAAAATCCATATTGGCTTGATCCAGGAACCTTGGACTATTCAGAACAAGGTCTCTGGACTAAACCATATAAACTACCAACTGTTTTATGCAAATACGGGGTCTCGACCGAGAACCTGTATAATATGTCACAAAAACTTAAGTTTTCTTTTCTCTCCAGAGTTGTCAACATCGGACGCAACTGTGCTGAAGCTGGGGAATGGCAATATATACCTTGCGTCAGTATATTTACCGTTCGACTCGCCGACACTACCACCTACGTCGGAGCTGCAGCGGTTGGTGAGGAAAGCAAAACAAACAGGTAACGAAGTACTAGTAGGTAGCGATGCTAACTCACACCACATTGCGTGGGGTAGTACTAATACTAACAAAAGGGGCCAAGCCCTTTTAGATTTCTTGAATACTAACGACCTAATAACCCTTAACATAGGTAATAAAGCCACCTTTGTTAACAAGATTAGGGAAGAGGTATTAGATATAACAATATGTTCCGAAAATCTTATAAACGAGGTGCAGAATTGGAGGGTCTCGGAAGAGCACTCCTTCTCGGATCATCGTTATATAAGATTTGAACTAACACGGCCACCGCCGAAACCTATAAGTTTCCGAAATAAATCCAAAACCAATTGGATAAAATTTGGGAAACTAATAAAAGACAGGCTAGGGCACGATAGATATGAATGCCTAAGCACGGAAGATATAGACAGAAATGTCAACATTATAACGGAGGTCTTAGTAAAGTCATTCGAAGAAAGTTGTCCCCTTCGAGAGAGGAAATCTGCCTACGAAAAACCCTGGATGACAGGAGAAATTCGTAACAAAGGCAAAGAGGTCCGAAGGCTTTACAACAGAGCTCGACGAAAGAAATTAGCTGTATTCTGGGACAACTATCACAAAAAACTTAAAGAATACAACAAAATGACTAGAACAGCAAAGCGCAATTCCTGGAAACTTTTCTGTGAACAGGTAGACAGCGTAAATGATGTATCCAAAATAAAAAAGTTTCTATCGAAAACCCATACACAAACCGAGATCATGGTGAATGATATGGGAAATAAGATGGAAACAATCGAGGACACGCTGGGGCTTTTGATGAATACACATTTCCCGCCGAACACTGCGACGCACGCAGGGGTGCCGGTGTTACAGAGGAAGCACCAACAATTGATGAAGCGATGGTAAAGGATGCCATCAAGAGCTTCAAACCCTTCAAAGCAGCGGGCCGGATGAGATATTTCCGGCCTTACTCCAGAAAGAGATGGACTTCATTGCGCCCAAACTATCTGGAATTTTTAACGCATGCTTAAAACTTGCGTATACCCCTAAAGCCTGGCAGGAGGCGAGGGTAGTATTTATCCCCAAACCTGGGAAGGCAAGTTACGCAATTCCTAAGTCTTATCGTCCGATAAGCCTAACATCCTTCCTGCTTAAAACCATGGAACGAATAGTCGACACCATGATTAAGAGCAAGATTCCAAACGATATGCTTAAATACAAACAACATGCATACTTTAAAGGTAGATCAGTGGAAACCGCATTACATGAGGTTGTACACCACATCGAGAGAACCTTCGACAGGAAGATGTATACACTAGCGGTATGCATTGATATCGAGGGTGCTTTCAACAACGTCAGCACCGAAACCCTTATCCAATCCTTAGATAAGTTTCAGGTGAATCGGGCCCTTAGGGACTGGATAAGCCACATGCTAAGGAATAGATGGATAAGCTGCGGGCTACTTGACGTAAAAATAAAGGACAAAGTTGGTCAGGGTACGCCACAGGGGGGATGTTATCCCCACTCCTATGGGTTACTACCATACATAGCCTATTAAGGTCTTTAACCGATAAGGGATTTGACCCAGTCTATTATGCAGACGACGTTATAATACTTCTGAGGGCTAAGAATCCAAACTTGCTATGCAGAAGAGCTGAATCAGCCCTAAAACTAGCGTACAACTGGGCTAGACCAAGAGGTCTTAATGTAAACCCGGAAAAACGGAAATATGTCTGTTTACTAGGAAAACAAAACTGGGACACTTTGAAGAACCAGTTTTCCTAAACAAGACGATCAATATTTCCAATGAAGTCAAATATCTGGGAGTAATTCTGGATAGGAAACTTAAATGGAAAGACCATATTCAAGAAAGAGCCAATAAAGCTCATAGATGTTGGTCAACCTGTAGAAGGGCTATAGGCGCCAAGTGGGATCTTAATCCTAAGATGACACACTGGCTATACAAAAGCGTAGTTAGACCTATTCTAACATACGCTTCAGTAGTCTGGTGGGCAGCTATGGATAAAAAGTGTAATATTAAAATACTACAGAAAGTCCAACGAATGTGCTGTCTAAGTGTAAGCGGCGCAATGAGGACAACATCAACGAGGGCATTAGAAACTATTCTATATATACACCCAATAGAAATCCTGATAAGGTATGAAGCGGCTGTCGCAGCTATTCGACTTAAAGCGATGGACGAGTGGATCAGTAAGGACCACGTAACATACCATCAAAACATTCTACAGGTAACAACGGGAAAGTCAATGGATAACATTGTATCGGACCGTACTTGAAAAGTGCAAGGCCGACATTACTGCCATACAGGAAATACGATGGAACGGGATAGGCGTCACAACAACACCTAAATGTGACGCACCGTATTATAGCTCCCATGACACAAAGCATGAGTTTGGTTACGGATTTGTAGTTGATCGGAGGTTAAAACATGTGGTCTCCAGCATCACCCCAGTGAATGAAAGACTCGCTGCAATTCGATTAAAAGCAAAATTCTTCAACATCAGCTTTATTTGCGCTCATGCTCCCACTGAAGACAAGGACGAACAGACCAAAGATATATTTTACGAGCGCTTAGAAGAAACATATGACCGTTGTCCTGTCCATGACAATAAATTTTAATGCCAAAATTGGAAAGGAGAATATCTTTGGCCCAACAGTCGGGAAATTCAGTCTCCACAGTGAAGAATCTGACAATGGTATGAGGTTGATAGACCTTGCTTCAAGAAACATGGGCACCTGGCTTTCGCCAGATCAAAGACCAAGAAATCAAATTAATCACGTTGTGATAGATGGAAGGCATGCATCAAACGTGTTGGATGTACGATTGTTCCAAGGTGCAAACAAAGACTCGGACCACTACCTTGTTGCAGCAAATGTACGTACCAGATTAAACGTAGCAAACAAAGTGCGAACAGACGCAACACCGAAGTTGGACATCGGTAAGCTGCAATCACAACAGATAGCCACAGCATATTCCACTCAACTGGCCCATCTGCTTAATCAAAGCACTCCTCGTCCCGATAACATATCAGGACCATGGCAAAACATTGCCCAATCTATGCAAACAGTCGCAAAATCCATACTTGGATACCAGAGACCGGCACCAAGGAATCCATGGTATTATCAGGAGTGTCGTGCTGCTACCGAAGAGAAAAATGCAGTATATAGGGCTACTTTACAATCCGTAGCAAAACGTTGCGCACGAGAGAGATATCGGTAGAAAAGGGGAGAGGAGAAACGTCTTTTCCGCAGGAAAAAGAGAGAAATGAAAAAGTGGGAGTGTGAACAAATCGAGATGTACAGGAGACAGAATGAAGTCCGAAAATTCTACCAAAGAGTGAAACATCAATCTGATGGCTTTGGAACTGGCACATCCTCCTGTAGAGGTCAGCAAGGTAATCTGGTAACTGATACAGATAGTGTGCTAAGGATATGGAAAGAGCATTTTTCCAAACTGTTGGTATCCAATAGTAGCGAAGTCGACGAGGATACCACAGATCCAATCGCAGAAGATGGTATTGAATGTATACCACCCGGCCAAGATGAGGTAAAGACAGCAATAAACCGGCTGAAGAATAATAAGGTACCAGGAGCTGAAGGCCTACCAGCCGAGCTGTTTTAAACGGGAGGCGACACGATGATAAGGTGTATTCATCAGCTAGTTACCACCATCTGGCAGGAAGAACGAGTACCTGACGATTGGAACCTGAGTATCCTGTGCCCAGTCCACAAAAAGGGAGATAAGACTGTATGCTCCAACTATAGGGGAATAATTCTTCTCCCTATCGCCTACAAGATAGTGTCAGGGATATTGTGCTAACGACTAAAGCCCATGGTCAACGAAATAATTGGACCATACCAATGCGGCTTTAGACCTGGCAAGTCCACCATTGACCAGATATTTACCCTGCGGCAAATCCTAGAGAAGGGCCAAGAAATGCAGATCGACACCTACCACCTTTTTGTCGATTATAAAGCAGCCTTCGACAGCCCGCTACGTTCAAAGGTATTCCAAGCAATGTCTGAATTTTGTATCCCTGCAAAGTTCATTCGGCTTTGTAATATGACTCTGACTGACACAAGATCTTCAGTTAAAATAGGAAAGAACCTCTCCGAAGAGTTTTGTACCAAAAGAGGTTTCAGGCAAGGAGACAGCCTTTCGTGTGATCTTTTCAACATCATGCTAGAAAAGCTTATACGAGAGGCAAACGTCAAAAGAAGTGGCACAATCTACACCAATAGCAACACATTTTACTTGCTTATGCTGATCATATAGACATCATGGGACGATCAGTAAAAGAAGTAACCGATACCTTTATGAAGGTCGAAGGAGAATCTGGCGTAAATGGCGAGAAAACTAAGCTGATGGTGTCGACGCGCAATGCGTCCATTGAGATCGGACCAACTGTTGAAGTTGGTTCCTATAATTTTAAGGTAGTAAAAGACTTCATATACCTCGGCACCGCCGTAAACACAACAAACGACATCAGTTGTGAAATAAAAAGAAGAATTGTATTGGCCAACATATGCTACTTTGGCTTAAGTAAGCACTTTAAAAACAAAGCCACAACTCGTCAAACAAAAATAACGCTTTACAAAACACTGATACTACCCGACCTGATGTAGGGTTCCGAAGCCTGGGTACTTGCGCAAGCAGATAAAGCAGTGCTTGGCGTGTTTGAGAGAAAAATTCTTCGAAAGATCTACGGACCGATCTGCGTTGTAACACGATTTTAGGCAACATTAGTAATGAAACAACAAGAAAAATTAAGTATCAATTCTCCCTTAAATTTTCTCTTTTCCTATTGTACAAATTACTTTTGTACATACTTTTTGCTTGTGTCGAGGCGCTGGAAATTCTGATGATAAAGAATAAATTTTCCACTCGAGTTTCCAGCAGCCTAAATCAATAAATATTTTATTACCATTATGAGTTCAGAACATAAGTGGTAAATTATGTTGTCATATGTCGGGAACACTTTAAAAGCATTTAAGATCCCACATGCAGCGGTAGCTGTTATCACTAGTGTTGTGTGTGCATTACGAGCGACCGCACTTTAGTTTTTATGACTCTTCTTATGACACACACGATGTTGGAAAATTCTTCATTGATCAACGGATTGTTTGGTTTGGTCAATGAAGGGTTTAGAGATAAGAATTAGTGATAGTCTAGGTTAAGAAATAATTTGTAGATTAGCTGCTAAGTGAAAATATTGAAAATAAAGAGTTAGTGTGAAAAAACCACTCAACCAAAGCAGATCGTCTGCTTCTTTTAAATATCAACATATAGACTAGTTGCGGCAGTCTGTTGGATGCACCGTGCATCCCATAAACCTTATTTACACCTATTTTGCTCACCATTGATATAGTTAAACGTATCGAGATGCAGCGATTGCGTTGGCTAGGCCATATAATAGGAATAAGCGAGGATGAACCCGCTAAAAAGGTGTATAAATTCGAGCCACATGGCGGTGCACGCAGAATTGGCAGGCCAAAGAAAAGATGGCGCAAACGAGTGGATGAAGAGACGACAAGGCGCGGTATTCCAAAAAGCCAAGCTCTAAAAAGAGAGAATTGGAGATCTTTTCTTAGTTCGGTCTATGGAACAAATGTTCTGTAATGGGCCAGCTAAGTAAGTAAGTATTTCCTTATATCAACGCCACTTGCCTACCTTGATTCCCATACCAAATTTCAAGATTTTTGATATATCCGTTCAAAATATGCAATTGGTACCATATTTAGTAACATTTAGTACTTTTCGTATACTTATAGCTCGAATTTCCAAAAAACCCTTTGACACATCTTTCTAACTTTCTATCAGTGACCATCATTCAAAATTTCAGCATTATAGCTCTTCCCGTTTGCCTAATACAAAGGGCACCATATTTAGTACTTTTCGTGTCCTACTAGTTCGAATTTCCAAAACCCAGCCTTATCTCACCCTTAAACACCAACAGCAACCCACACTCAAAATTTTAAGCTTCTAGCTTCAGCCGTTTCTCTGAGCGCACTTATCACTAAGCTCTTTTATATAATAAGATACGCTTCTTTGTTAAGCTTATTAAGCAAAAATAATTCATTGACTACTGCGAATATTGTTAAAGTCTTCCATGTAATATTACATTGTTTATACTTACATGACTTTTATGGTATCGGAGATACCCTGGAAAACATTCTTAGATAAATATTCTAATTTCGGTGCATGTGATATATAACTGAAATAAAAAACACATAATAAATTATTCATTTATTATAATTACAATATTCAAACATACATATATGCATGTGTATTAAATCTTTAACAATAACTTACATTGTCCTTAAATGTCTTAAATTTGCGAATGCACCATCCTGTATTGCTTCCAGATATTTAAGATCTGTCAAGACACTGCATTGTTGTGCATTTAGGTGTGTGTGTGTGTGAGTGCGTGGGCGACGTCATAGAACAATGTAAAAGAAAACAAAGGAAATTATGCACATATTCTCAAGCTAATAACTTTGAGTAACCAGAAAATGAAAAGAAAAAGAACAACAACAACAACAGTAGCATAACTAACTTACATATCTGACAATGATGCATTGTAGACTTTTAAAGCTGTATTCCGTAGACGTGGCAACCCAGCCGAGGCAATTGTTAGCCTTTGCAGGGGAATTGTTAAAATCTGTGGCACTTTTGATAATGCTTCACCTTCACAACGGCACTCAACTTCATCCTACAAAGCGAAAAAAGAAAGAAAATGGAAGAGAAAAAAACAATGAAATTAAATTTAAGTCACTTTATAAAAACAAAGAAAGGGAAAAACAACATAAAAGGACCAAGGAAATAGAGTTGATACAATAACCATTTTTTCATCTATCTTTAATACAGTTAAACAAGTGGTGGAATATCTAGTAGCCACAAGCTTAAATTTGAAGGAAAGGGCAGCTTTTTAAGAAGAAAAGTTTAACATTATTTTTGGGAACAAAAATAGGTCTCTTTCTCTGTAAAAAGTCATATTAACATACATACTTTTATACCATGAATTAAATAAGGAAGTCCTCTGACTACCATTAATTGAAACTCAATTCCTTTATTCATTATCAGTTTGATTTGCCAGCAGGCATATTCTCATTCATTGACCTTTCTATTAATGGTAAATGCAAAATGCTATTTATACCCATAGCTATTTTTCATCATTTCATAACAATGATGACTTCTTGCACTGACATATGTAGTACCCTTTGTCTGTCAACAATCATAGAAATGTAACATAATATAATTTTTATGTTTATTTGCTTTTTCACACACTGAACCTTTAGGCCAAAAATGTGTCTCATCGAAATAATCGTCTTAGTACATATTTACATTAGGCATTTTTCCTTGCGGCAATTGTCAGTTTGTCGGTGAGAGAGGGTGTTGAGAGGCAAAGGGTTACCATATTCCTCACCCACCTCTCCATCAAACTGACAATTGCCACAAGGAAAATTGCCTAATGTAAATATTGACTTAGACACCAAGTGCGTTTGTATGAAATCGTTTTCAGACAATTTGGAGTCTTTAGACCATCGGAATATATTATGTGTAATTATAGGCTTTATTAAAAACTGCAGTTTAACACCAGTTCTCGGATCGTCTCATTTTTTGCAAGAGAATATCCTTGCGGACCCCATTACGACGGTACATTTTTTCTGAGGCAAGGACATATGTACCTCCTGATACCTGACTAGAACATCCAAATTTTCGGCAATGGCAAAATAGGCGTCTCTTTTTTGGAACTCCTACCCCTACATTTTTTACATTTGATCCAAAAACCTTATATATGAAATTTTATGGCGATCGATTAACGTTAACCCGTGCCACCAGAGCTATCTTTGTCTCCATAGTAATTTTTATGGAACGAAAATTCTCTAAAGGCCACAATTATGGTCCAATCGATGAAAAGTCTTCCACAGTTCATTGTTGTGAAGAATCCTACAAAAAATTTTACATATGTTTGTATTTGTTTCGTTTTTCTGTGTTGGGAGCAGCATATCCCGAAATGCCTGCTCCGAATCCTTTTGGTCCGTGCCGGAACGGAGGAAAACCCAGGACCAATATATTTGTGCTCGGTTTGTCACATCCGCGTCTTCACCCACATCCAGCCTTCGGTGAGATGCAATAGATGTCAGGAGTGGGTGCATCTAAGGGGTTGCTCTGGACTTGTCCACGTGAGGGATTACGACAGGGACTATGTTGCTGCATGCTGTGAGAATACAGTCCCCAGTGAGTCGTCATTGGATTACGAAACTCCCTCGTCGTCTGATTATGAGACTCCCCCGCAGTCCCCTCGACAACAACCGCACATGCAGCCTTTAACACCAGCCGTTGTTGTCCCAATCCTTTCTGCAATTTAATTGCAATGGACTCCGAGGTAAGATCGAGGAAATAGTAGATTTCATGAGTCGGAGGAATATCAAGGTCGCTGCGGTGCAAGAAACCAAGCTCAACAACAACTGTAGCTTACAACGTTGCGATGGGTACTACGTGCTAAGGAAGGATCGCACCAGAGGTGGAGGTGGTGGATTAGCTTTCCTATTGCACCAGTCTGTCCAATACAGACCTATCTCGCTTGAGCCTGTCTCTAATGACCCGTACATGGAATGTATGGGGGTAGCAGTCAGGTGTGGAACTGCCGAGATAGAGTTGCTGAACGTATACATCCCGCCATGAAATAGCTGTATCTCAGATTACGTGACTAACATTAGCCCGCTTTTGGAAGGTCATAATCGTCTGGTCCTGGGGACTTTAATACGCATCATGAGATGTGGCATTCGGCCCTCGGAAACGACCAGAGAAGTAAAGCGCTGGCTGAGCAGATTGACAGCTCTACGTTTTGCACGGTCAATGAGGACGCCCCTACCAGAATTAGAGGAGAGTGTCACACCTCGCCAGATATAACCATCTCCCCATAATTGTCTCCATTAGCAGACCAGAGAGTTCATCAATCACCGCTTCAGAGAACTGCCCAATCCTTCTGATGTTCGGGTAGCGGAAGGGACGTTCCGATACATCATCACTGCTGCAGCCGCTCGCCATATCCCTGCTGGTCGAATCGAAAGACCAAACTTCCCAGCAGAGGTGACGGGATTAGCAAATGAGCGTGATGAGCTTCGTCTAACCAACCCCAATGTCCCCAGAGTCAGGGAGCTGACACTGGAAGTTAACAGGCTGGTCGGCGAGCATAAGCGGTACAAGTGGTTAAATCATCCGAAGAGTTGCTACATTGGATCCGGAATAAGTGAATTGTGGGCAACGGTTAAGTCATTCTCGAACCCTGGAAGGATGGAAGATAGGGCCTGAGCCAAGTTTTGCGGCGTTACGTTGACTGACACGAAGAGGTGCGCAAGTTCTTTCAATCGACAGTTTGTCGAGCACACCGAGAGTGACAGGGCGAAGAGGAGAGTATTACGTCGCATCAGATCTCTTCTTGCTTAGAACGAACCACCACAGTTTAAAATGAATGATGTTGCGAATGACATCAGGAACGCTAAATTATCCAAAGCGTTGGGCTCTGATGGAATCTCCATGGTAATACTGAAGCAGCTGGATGAGCTTGAAGTGGAGTATCTCACTAAAGTTCTAAATTTGTCGCTAGTCATCCTCATTGTTCCCGAAGTCTGGGCAGGGTGGTCCCGCTACGGACGCCAGGCAAGGATGCTAGCAAAAGTGAATCGTACAGGCCGATTTCTCTTTTGTCGCCCGTAGCAAAGACCCTTGAGGCCTTAGTCCTCCGCAGTATCAGGAATAGCTATCAAGTTGCCTATCATCAGCATGGATTCCGTAAGCAGCACAGCGCTGCACGCCATCTCCACATATATTTGTCAAGGACTCTACCAGAGACCGCAGTGTAAGAGAACAGTGATGGTGGCGCCAGACTTATCAAAAGCCTGTTTGAGGACATTGACCAGACAACCCTCCGGCCGAGTTTGAAACGTTGGATAGTCAACTATATGTGTGGACGCCAGTCGTACGTGGAATTCTGGAACAAGAAGTCCAAACCTCGTAGAGTGAAACAGGGAGTTCCCCAAGGTGGGGTGATATCACCGGAACTGTTTACCCTATACCTCTCCTGTATTCCGCCGCATCCAGACGGCACCGAGACCTAACGTATGCTGAAGTTTGCACAATCCTGGTGTCAGGTACCTTCCCTGATGACATCTGTGACAGACTGAATTCCTATTTAACCGATCTTACCATCTTTTTCCACCCGAGGAATATTGTTGACCATGTATAACGCGATAGGTCGGTCTGTGGTAAGCTATGCGGCTCTAGTTTGGTCCCCAGGATTATGTGATACGAATTGGAAAAAGATTCAAACTTGTCAAAATGCCGCACTGAGAACAGCAACAGGGTGCCTTCTCAAGTTTTCAGTGGACCATCTACATGAGGAGGCAAACATTCTTCAGGTAAAGCAACACAATGAGATGCTTTCGTTGCAGTACTTGCTTGGGTGTTACAGGAAGAGCCATCCCAATCACCATCTGCTGGCTCGACCCGACACATTCAGGCATATCAGGAAGGATATTTATGCTCTAGAGAGGGAGGTCCAACAATATAGGAGAGAACCCCTATAAAAAAGGGGATATCAAGGTTTAAATAGTATTCACGCGGATGCGGTTGCTAAGGCCATAATCAAATATAGTGTGAATAAAGCCCTCGGAGTACATCTATCTCAGCTGAGGAGCGTCAGCTGTCACGACAAACCAGAGTAGTTTTGACTCAACTACGCTCGGCACGTTGCAGTAGCCTAAATTCTTATTAGGCGGAAATCGGCCGCGCAAGACATCTGCCCAGTATGCGGCATGGGCCCGCACGACACAAAACACCTTTTCAGCTGCCCCGCCAGACCTACTCATCTAACTCCAGTGGATCTGTGGTTACATCCCATCGAAGCAGCCACTTTCCTGGAACTGGATATAGACCCAGATCCAGATTGAACAGAAGAACGAACATATAAACATAATAAACACTGTTACAACAACAACAATGTCAAATTGAGTGTAGTTCAGTAATAAAATTTAAGCTGGTTAAGCTACGGTTAGGACTCTTTTAGAACCTCGTATCTCTGTATCATAGTTTAATAAGCTTTTACCTAAGATTAGATAAAATCTTACATATAAGGTGATTTCATGAAAACAAAACCAAAGCACAAAATGATTTAAATATTTTTATTTATCAACATTTTCATTTTCGCAGAAAATGATTTTTGAGAAAAAGGTAAAAAAAGTCAACCAAGTGAGTACACATTGCCAGTTTTTAATGACAGCTTAGCTCCTGCTTGAAAGTGTGACCGCTCATATTTGTTGGTACACGTACATTTTGGTTGTTGGACAGTCGGAAATCGATTAAAACTGTCATTCAAAACTGACTGACTGCTTAAAGGGGACATAATTACGAAGTTAAGAAAGTTGGACCCATAATTTTTTTCACAAACAGATACAATTTCTATTTTGTCTCGAAAACTTTTCAAGGTAAATTTTCATCCATTAACAATACTAAACGTAAATTTTTAGCTAATATAATCCGAAGGTTAAAAAACCATCCAAATATGTACCTGTATTTCAGATATGTACCTAAATATCGCCAATCTGGCTAGAAATTGCAAAGAACATTAAAAGCGCACATAAAATCGGGTTTGCAGCATTGTTTTCCTTGAATTCTTCGTGAAATTTTGGTCAAAATATAGTTTTCGTGTTTTATTTCATGCAAGTTTTACGAGAAAACTCGTCATTTTGGACTATAAAATCGTCATCTTTCATTTTTTTTTTTGGCCAAAAAAAATCGTCAAAATGGCGATAAATCGCCAAATTCGGCAACCCTGGTTACATGTCAAGGGCTTTTAATGTAAAAACGTTGTAAAATGTAATGTAAAACAAACAACATATTGGTCTGTTCCAGTACTGCAAGAATCTACTAATTATACACTATACCACAATGTGGAAAAGGGTATTATAAGTTTGTTTTGGTAAAAATTCATGTAACACCGCGAAATATTCGTCGGAGACCCCCAATGTGGTATACCAATCTTCATATCTCGACGAGATAAAGCGATTTTGAGATGTGTGTCCGTCCGTCAGTCCGTCCGTCCGTCCGTCCGTCTGTCCATTATAAATTGTAAACACGCTCCAGGCCGCAATTATGGACCGATCATCACGAAATTTTGTATGGAGGTCGGGTTCAGATCAGAATAGATCCCTATTCTTATTGGTGATGATCGTGAAATATTTAGCGGGTGAAATGGACCAAAAACATAATATTTATCCAATTTTCTAGCTGCTCTGTAGGTCTCAATAATAGTCCGATCAACGCGTAATTTTAAATAAGGTAAGAGTATATCACAAAGGAGAAGCTTGCAATTTGAGATGGCGATAGGATAATATTTAGAGGGTTAAATGGACCAAAACTTTTGTGTGAAAATTGTGAAAATTTTAAATACACAGCTTATATCTTAATTCCTGAAAGTGACATTCCGGACAAGTGAGATATACTTGAAAGTGGAACGCTTGACCTTTCAACTGATGCCAATTATATTGGTGTGCATGATCAGATAACAGAGTTACAGCCTAATATATTCCGTTATTTGTTTGTAGTGTAATAATAAACTCGCTAGAAGTCGCAATTATACATCAATAGTCACGAAATTTTGCACCGGGTAAGAGAATAGGTCGAAAAAGATGCCTACAATTTTGAATGATGATCTGATATTCTTTAGCGGGTGAAATGGACCATTACTTTTGTAAGAAATATAAAAATTTTATTTTTGGTCGATATTTTAATTCCTTGAGGACATATATATTGCGCAAAGTAGCCTACATATGGGAAAAAACTACTGACCTATCCTCTGATGTAAATTGCAATAAAGTGTTTGCTAGATAACGGGCCTACTGCCTAATATAATGGGTTCTGTGTAGAGAACCACATTTTTATCCCATGCTACATATGTCTCTCCAAAAGTTTATGTAACAACACGAAATATTCGTCCATATTTGGTATGCCAAAATTCATATCTCGACGAGATAAAGCGATTTAGCGATGTGTGTCCGTCGATTAAAAATTGTAAACAAACTTAAGGCCGCAATTATGGACCGATTGTAACGAATTTTTTAAGGAGGTTGGGTTCGGGCCAGAATAGAAATGATTAGTTTTTGGTGATGATCGTGATATGTTCAGGGGATGAAATGGACCAAAAACAAAATTTTAACCAATTTTGTAGCGGCTCTGTAGGTCAAATTAATAACCTGCAAAATTTTAAACAAAGTTTGAGTTTATGATGAAGAAGAAGCGTACAAACCAACGTGAAGATCAGATAATACTTAGCGGGTTAAATAGACTGAAACTTTTGTGTGAAATTGGTAAAAATTTCAATAACGTAGCGGTTAAACAACGGAAGTACGTCGAAACCGCTTATAACGTCGTCGTTTATAACGTCATATCGGTTGTAACGACCATATCCTAAAGTCCCAAATCTCTGGGGCCCTTTATAGCCCTATCGCTTATAACGACATATCGGTTATAGCGACGAGTTCCGTCGGTCCCTTGACCGACGTTATAAGCGATTTCGACTGTATTAGTACTACATAAGTGGGTTTCATTACATTTTAGTTTGTGTGAACTAAATTTTCCTTTCCTGCTACAAAAATGTCTTTGTCATGCTAGATAACTTTTTGGTTTTGGTCATAGGTATTATACATTACATCTCTGATATTTGATAATTAAATTTTCACAATCATTGAAAAGAAGTTCCGTGGAGAGCGATTGTCCAGGGATAGTGGTGTAGGGTATCGTATGGTCGGCCCTGTCCGACTATAGCCTTTGCTAACTTGTTTTTACTGTTTTTGTCGATAACATAAAGGAAAAAAATGTTATCGTAGTAAAAAGTAGTAGCTTCTTGCAGGTTCTGGAACAGAGCTTATATAAATTTATAACAAAAACAAATTATGTTTAGATTTCAGCTACCCCATTTATAATAAATTTAAATCTTATAATTAAATCACGTGACGTAGGGGATGGTAGATACCAAGGAATGGTCCTGACCGGTTTTAACATGGCAACGCCCAGGATTTATCTTGGTACCTCTTTCATCTCACGTGGACACTGACCTCCCCGTGGTGTCACCTGGGGAACGGCCTTTAACACCCGTTAAAGGTAGTGAGCTAACATGTGCCGCTTAGAAGAAACATATGACCGTTGCCCTGCCCATGACATAAAAACCATTCTAGGCGATTTTAATGCCAAAATTGGAAAGGAGAATATCTTTGGCCCAACAGTCGGGAAATTCAGTCTCCACAGTGAAACATGAGACAATGGTATGAGGCTGATAGACTTTGCAGCTGCAAAAAACATGGTAGTTAGCAGTACCAGATTTAAGCATCTCGATATTCATAAGGGCACCTGGCTGTCTCCAGATCAAAAAACAAGAAATCAAATTGATCATGTTGTGATAGATGGAAGACATTCATCGAGCGTGTTAGATGTACGATCGTTCCGAGGCGCAAACATTGATTCGGACCTTGTTGCAGCAAAGGTACGTACCCGTCTAAACGTTGCAAATAAAGCACGAACAGACACAACGCGGAAGTTTGAAATCGATAGGCTGCAAACACAACAGATAGCCACGGCATATTCCACCCAACTAGCCCAATTGCTTAATGAGAGCACTACTCGTCCCGATAACATATCAGCACAATGGATAAATATTGCCCACTCCATGCAAACAGCCGCAAAATCCATGCTTGGATTCCAGAGACCACCACAAAGGAATTTATGGTATGACCAGGAGTGTCGTGCTGCTACCGAAGGGAAAAAATGCGGCATATAGAGCTACTTAGCTCAGTAGCAACGCGTAGCGCACGATAGAGATATCGGGAGAAAGAAAACGAGAGAAATGGAAAAGCGGGTGTGTAAAAAAAATCGAGATGTACAGGAGCCAGAATGAAGTCCGAAGAGACCAGCAAGGTAATCTGGTAACAGATACAGATAGCGTGCTCAGTAAAAGAAGTAACTGATACCTTTAGGAAGGTCGAAGGAGAATCTGCGAAAGTCGGTCTGGCGGTAAACGGCGAAAAGACCAAATTGATGGTGTCAACTTCCACTATAGTTTTGAGGTAGTTAAAGACTTCGTCTACCTCGGCACTGCCATAAACACAACAAACAACATCAGTTGTGAAATAAGAAGAAGAATTGTATTGGCCAACAGATGCTACTATGGTTTAAATAAGCAATTTCAAAACAAAGCCACATCTCGTCAAACAAAAATAACACTATACAAAACGCTGATACTGTCCGTGCTAATGTATGGTTCCGAAGCATGGGTACTTACTCGACGTCGTATGAACCACGAGCTATATCAGCTATACAAAAAGTTCGGGAACGCAAAAATGGAAAAAACGTCAAAAAAGCTGGAACAAATATCAAAGTCGGCATACCAGCCAATCAGACGCCGGCATCCATGTTACTATTTTTTACACGCTCAAATTTGTCGAGTAAAAAGTTTTTAAAGAGAGCGGCATTCAGCGCCATTTTTGTTTAAAGAGAAGTGAACATTTTACAACTTTTCTGTGTACGGGAACGCTTTTTCGAGTAAAATGTGTAAAAGTCGTAAAAATTGTAAAAACTTTTTAGTTCTGGAACACAGCTATAACTTTAAAAATTTAGATTCATTGTTACCAATAGTGCGTATAATTGTTGTCACATCGTATACGCCTAGTTAGATCAATGCGATTGTTTGTACTGTGTTCATGATAATGAAATTTCTTGATTCCATAACAACCGGTATGAAAATCTCATATGGTATTTTTCCCCAATTAATTGCCATCTACTATTACTACAACTCACTCAACAATGTGAGGAGATAATTCAATTAGTCTTGGTTGGTATTCTGTATGTTGGTATTCTGTATTCTGTATGGTATGTTGGACACGTTGTCCATAATCTGTAGCACACGATGATGTAGAGTGTATGCCATTTGAAACATAGGATTTGTCATTGCAATGGACATTTATAGGGGAAATTTGCAATATACATATGTACATATACATATTGTGTACATGTGCGCTGAGAGTTAAAATCAAACGAAAATAGTCCATAGACATATATGTAAAAACTGTAGCTACTGTAAAACTAAAGAGTTATTTTTGCAATGGTAATTTATTCAGGAAAATTTAATATACGTCATATTTTGTGCCTGTATGCTTGGATTTAAAACCTGAGATTTAAATTTGGAACCAAATCTGAAAATATAAAAATGATTGTTATTTACTTCACTGCTATGTTATTTTACACATATCGTAGATAAGAAATGAAACCCATGATTATATGCTTGGTTTTATGGTGACATATTGTTGCAATTGGAATGTTACATCCGTTCATAACATCGTTCTTTGCTAGACAAAACTAAAACGATTGAAAGATTGCAGGAATATTCATCACTGAATAAGTCTGTTAGTTGTTGACAATCTGTCAGCCCTTACTTAATTCGATGTATCTAATTCCCAATTGCAACTTTGCTTTAACTTCGGTATATATACATTGTAAATTTAGGAAAGATGCATCATAGCCAGACTGTATCCACTTAATACACCTGCTGAGCACCATTACCAAGTGCAAAACATGCCATGAAGTGGTTAGTTCGACAATTTCTCAGATATTCTTTATTCATTTGAAGAAATCTTCTGACAATTAAGTTCATCTCGAAAGGCAAACATAAAAAGATTTTTTGTTTTGTTTTATTTTACAAGGGTTTTACATTGAAATCACTCAACATCCAACTTCACTTTATTGTACATGAGTAACTGAAGCACCATATGTGGCCAATTTAGAGCATTCACTTCACTCAATTGCAGGGGAATTCAAGGAAAACGGATGTTATGTATGAAACTCAATTATAAGTGAAAACCTTTTAAGATTTTTCGTTAAATTGGTGCATATTGGTTTTATTTATTAAATTGCAGAAATTTAAAATTGTTTTAAAAAATCACAATTATTGAAAAAATATTTTTTAAAAAATCAACGATTATTTAAAAAATCAACGATTATTGACAAAAATAATTTTTAAAAAATCCAAGATTATTGAAACAATATTTTTTAAAAAATTCACGATTATTGGAAAAAAATATTTTTTAAAAAATTCACGATTATTGAAAAAAATATTTTTAAAAAAATGTACGATTATTGAAAAAAATATTTATAAAAAAATGTACGATTATTGAAAAAAATATTTTTTAAAAAATTCTAGATTATTAAAAAAAATATTATTTAAAAAATCCACGATTATTGAAAAAAATATTTATAAAAAAATGTACGATTATTGAAAAAAATATTTTTTAAAAAATTTAAAAAATCCACGATTATTGAAAAAATATTATTTAAAAAATCCACGATTATTGAAAAAATATTATTTAAAAAATCCACGATTATTGAAAAAATATTATTTAAAAAATCCACGATTATTGAAAAAATATTATTTAAAAAATCCACGATTATTGAAAAAATATTATTTAAAAAATCCACGATTATTGAAAAAATATTATTTAAAAAATCCACGATTATTGAAAAAATATTATTTAAAAAATCCACGATTATTGAAAAAATATTATTTAAAAAATCCACGATTATTGAAAAAATATTATTTAAAAAATCCACGATTATTGAAAAAATATTATTTAAAAAATCCACGATTATTGAAAAAATATTATTTAAAAAATCCACGATTATTGAAAAAATAATATTTAAAAAATCCACGATTATTGAAAAAATAATATTTAAAAAATCCACGATTATTGAAAAAATATTATTTAAAAAATCCACGATTATTGAAAAAATATTATTTAAAAAATCCACGATTATTGAAAAAATATTATTTAAAAAATCCACGATTATTGAAAAAATGTTATTTAAAAAATCCACGATTATTGAAAAAATATTATTTAAAAAATCCACGATTATTGAAAAAATATTATTTAAAAAATCCACGATTATTGAAAAAATATTATTTAAAAAATCCACGATTATTGAAAAAATATTATTTAAAAAATCCACGAGTATTGAAAAAATAATTTTTAAAAAATCCACGATTATTGAAAAATAATTTTAAAAATCAACAATTATTGAAAAAACATTTTTAAAAAAATTTTGGTTATAAAAACAATCTTTTTTTTTAAAAAATTCACGATTAGTGATAATTTATCTACGCCTGTGGATGAATTATACACAGCCTAGGCGTGGAAAATTTATATACGCTGCAGATAACTTATCCTCATGCGTGTACCTAAGCTGTAAAAAATTTATCAACAAGCATGAATAATTTATATACACTGCATATAACTTATCCACAGGCGTGAATAATTTATGTACGCAGCATATAACTTGTCCATAGGCGTGGATAATTTATCTACGCAGCATATAACTTGTCCATAGGCGTGGATAATATATATACACATGTGGATAATTTATCTACGCTGTAGAACAGTTATCCACAGGCGCGGATAGTTTATCTACGCTGTAGAACACTTATCCACAGGCGCCGGTAATTTATCTACGCAGGTGGATAATTTATTTACGCTGTAGAACAGTTATCCACAGGCGCGGATAATTTGTCTACGATCTAAAAAAGTTCTCTGCGGGTATAGATAACTTATCTACGCTCTATAAAATTTATCCACAGGCGCGGATAACTATATCTACGCAGTATACAACTTATCCACAGGTGTAGATAATTTATCTACGCAGTATATAACTTATCCACAGGCGTGGATAATTTATCTACCCTGTATATGACTTATCCACAGGAGTGGATAATTTATCTACGCAGTATATAACTTATCCACAGGCATGGATAATTTATCTACGCAGTATATAACTTATTCACAAGCGTGGATAATTTATCTACGCAGTACGTGACTTATACACAGACGTGGATAATTTATCTACGCAACATATAACATATCCACAGGAGTGGATATTTTATCTACGCAGCATATAACTTATCCACAAAAGTGAATAATTTATCTACACACTATATAAAATATCCCCAGGACTCGATAATTTATCTACGCAGTATATGACTTATCCAAAAGAGTGGATAATTTATCTACGCAGTATATAACTTATCCACAGGCGTGGATAATTTATCTACGCAGTATATAACTTATCCACAGGCGTGGATAATTTAGCTACGCATTATGAAACTTATCCACAGGCGTGGATAATTTATCTACGCAGTATATAACTTATCCACAGGCGTGGATAATTTACTAACGCTGTATATAACTGATCCACAGGCGTGGATAATTTATTTACGAAGTATATAACCTATCCACAGGCGTGGATAATTTATCTACGCAGTATATAACCTATCCACAGGCGTGGATAATTTATCTACGCAGTATATAACCTATCCACAGGCGTGGATAATTTATCTACGCAGTATATAACTTATCCACAAGCGTGGATAATTTATCTACGCAGTATATATCTTATCCACAGACCTGGATAATTTATCTACGCAGTATATATCTTATCCACAGACCTGGATAATTTATCTACGCAGTATATATCTTATCCACAGACCTGGATAATTTATCTACGCAGTATATAACTTATTCACAGTCGTGGATAAAGTATCTACGAAGTAAAAAAGTTATATACGAAGTAGAAAAATTATCCGCAGGCGTAGATAATTTATCTATTTTAGAGTAAATGGCCCCTTGGGTCATCTATTTTATAGTAGATGGCCCCTAGGAGCGCCTTGTTAGGAGAAGATGGTCCTTGGGTCGCTTACTATAGGGTAGATGGCCTATTGGGTCGCCTACTTTATAGAAGATGGTCCCTTGGATCGTCCAATTTAGACAAGATGTTCCATTGGGTCGTCTACTTTAGAGTATATTGCCCCGTTAGATGACCCATTGGGTCGTCTACTCTGGAGTAGATAGACCCTTGGGTCATCTACTTTAGAGTGTATTGCCCCGTTAGATGGTCCCGTGGGTCGCCTACTCTAAAGTAGACGACACAAGGGCCCATCTACCCAAGGGGTCATCTACTCTAAAGTAAATGACCATCTACTCTACAGAAGACAACCCAAGGAGCCATCTAATATAAATTAGACGATACAAGAAGCCATCTACTCTAAAGTAGACGACCCAAGAGACCATCCACTCTAAAACAGACGAACCAAGGGGCTATCTTCTCCAAAGTAGACGACCCAAGGGCCCATCTACTTGAAAGTAGATGACACAAGCGGTCATCTACTCCAATGTTGATGACCCAGGAGGCCATCTACTATAAAGTTGATGACCCAAGAGGCCATCTACTCTAAAGTAGACGGCCTTGGTTCATCTACTCTACAGTAAACGATCCAAGGGTCCATTTGCTATGGGCCGCATACACAAGTGTTGCGAAATATTTAAAAACGATCCCAGACGAGTCCTACAACTGTATAACAATATAGTTATACATAATCCGAGTATGTAAGAAATAATACGATGTACAAAGTTTTGCACCTAATCTGTTTTTTCCTTCGAGGGTTATAATACCCCGTTTACTTGGTGCAGGCAGGCTGTTTGGAGCTTTTGGTATATTATCTCAGGAAGTCGTCGTAACAGAGACCGCAAACGAACTTCTGGCAACAAAAAAAAAAACCAACGAGAAAAGCTGTTAAACTGTACTTTTTCAAAATTTTGTGTGTGAGGTATACGAAGGAGCTTACCGATTTGGTCCATATTTAAACCTGATCTATGCCTGAAAGTAGCATTCCCATATGCAAAGTTATGACCAATTATGTTCCTCCTTTCGAGAGTTATCGTGCGCACCATTTTAGCGAACATTTGCCGCCACCGAAAGTAGTGGATCGATATGGTCTATCTTCTAACTTAAACTAAGATTGGACGAAATATTATGATAGCCAAAATTTGAACCAAGTCGGATGATTAGGTCGAGAGTTATAGTGCACACACTCAGCCATAGAGACTGACGAACGGACTTGGTTAAATCAAATTGTCTGAAACGGATTTCATCAAAACTTACATTGGATCTAAAACCATTATTTCGATGAGGCACAATTTTGGTCGTATCAAGAGGATCAACCTACATTTGCACTGATGCTAATCCGTATGTGCTCTAATAATGCAGGTGTAACCTTTTTCTGAGAGATAAAGTAAGGAAGAAATATTTTTGGGAAGATTGGGTAATATTTAAAGTAAAACTTTACAAACAATTAGAATGATTTCCTATAAAATCTGTGATTTCTGAAAATTTTTAAACCAGATGCGGCCAGGTCTCCATTACAAACAACAACAAATATTTTATGTTGGGACTTCTTATACTCAAAACTTTTTCAATGTATCTCTTAGGTCATAACAACTCAACTCGAAAGAGAATTAAATAATTAAACAAATATTTTATCGCTCTTATGACCGCAGAAGCATTATAAATACTGTAACATAAATGCCGAGTCTACCGATTTTCTAATGCATACCATACTGCGTATTATTGTTGCCACAACGTATACGTCAATATTAAGAATTCCTTCAAGTGCTAACTTATTTCCACAAGTCATTTTTTGTTTTAATTACCCACAAGCCCTACTTACCGAATTTGATGCATTCCAACAGCAACACTTCCAACCTGGTGCTGTTGTTGCCTCCGGCTGTGCCAATGTCCTTACTATTTCACTGCCATTCCTCAACAATCCCGTACCATTTACGGCATCCCATATCAATTGATTTCCAGCTGCTAATGAATCATTAAACAAATGATAACCTCCAAATACATACGCTTTGTCATAGCATTGACTCAGCTGGGCACTGTATTCCACAGCGGCTGTAGTCTGTGACGGATGACAACTGTAGCAGACTAACAGCAGCAAAAAACGTAACATTTGAAAGGCGGGCATTTGTAACTGATGCTGTCTCTTTGGTATTTTTGTTGTACAACAGTGGGGACGACGATAGCGTCGGTGATGCATATTTCTGCTGGAATGTGTTTGTGATTTGCCGTGATAAGACATTTGTTGCTTGGACAGAATAAACAAGGATGTGTACTTAGTGAAATACTCCAGTCCACCGCTAACTATTTTTAGTTTTTTTCGAGAGAGAGAAAAATCTGGTTGTTTATTTTTTTATGTGGTTGCTGTGGGGCGTTCTTTGCTACAACCCTTATGTATTGCGTTTAATCATAGTTTTCGACTGGTCTAGCGTAATATGAATATTATAAGATGGGTAAATAAATGTTTTGATCCACCACTCGTTTAATTAGCACAAAAGCCCGTTGGTAATACAGGAGATTCGTTGTTAGGCTCAACATATTCTGCAAAGAAAGTAAACAAAAAGAAAATAGCATAAATAAACTGGGCAATAAAATATATTTTTACTCTTGAAGATGAAGAGTGGAATAAAATAAAGTGGAATTGAGGTAACAACAAAAAAACTGTGCGTATAAGTCGACACAATTATAGGGAGTGGGAGGTAAAGTAACATGTAAAGCTAACGAAAGAAAAAGTAATTAAATCACCTGAGTGCAAGAGCTCTGTAGCATTATCAATGGCCCAAAAATGTTTAAAAACGCTCGGGAACATTTCGAAGTAACCCGTAAAAATAGCAATGAAAAAGACGAGCTTTTCTTTAAAACTCTAAAATCCAAGCAATAAGCTGTCATCTAGAGACCATATGAAAAAAAATCATTGAGAAGCCACATGGATATTAGCCAGCAGAAGGGCTCCTAAATTATTCTATGTACAACAGAAAGCCTCTTGAGGTTTTATACTGTTTATAATAAGCTTTAAGAGGTCTTCTGATGTTAATAGAGAATTTTAAGAGGTCTTCTGTTGCCTATACAAGTCCTCAGAAGGTCCTCTGTTGTCTATAGAATACTTCAAGAGGTCTTCTGCTGCCTATAGAGGACCTCAAGAGGTCTTCTGTTGTCTATAGAAGTCTTTAGGCAGTCTTTTGTTGTCTATATAAGACCTCAAAAGGGTTTCCTGTTGTCTATAGAGTGCTTCAGGAGATCTTCTGTTGTCCAAAAAAGAGCTCGAGTGGTCTTCTACTGTCTTTAGAAAGCCTCAGGGGGTTTTCTGATGTCTGTAGAAGACCTCAGGAGATATTCTCTTGTCCAAAGAAGAGCTTCAGTGGTCTTTTGTTGTCTATAGAAAATCTCAAGAGGCTTTCTGTTGTCCATAAAATAACTCAGAAGACCTTCTGCTGTCCATAGAAGACCTCAAGAGGTCTTCTGTTATCCATAGAAGACCCAAGAAGCCTTTTATTGGTTTCAGAAAACCCCAAAAGTTATGTTGTTGACTTTAGGAAACCTCAAGAGGTCTTCAGTTGTCTATAGAAGGTCTTAGGAGGTACTCTGTTGTCCATACAATAACTCAAGAGGTCATCTGTTGTCCATAGAAGAGACTTCCTGTTGTCCATAGAATAACCGAGGAGGTCTTCCGTTTTCCATAGTAGACCTCAATAGGATTTATGTTGTACTTAGAATAACCGAAGAGGTCTTCTGTTATCCGTAGAAGGCCTAAAGAAGTCTTCTGTTGTCCATAGAAGACCTCAAGGGGTCTCCTGTTCTCCATAGAAGACCCAAGAAGCCTTCTATTGGTTTTAGAAAATCTCAAAAGTTATTTTGCTGACTTTAGGAAACCTCAAAAGGTCTTCAGTTTTCTATAGAAGGTTTCAGGAGGTACTCGGTTGTCCATGGGATAACTCAGTAGGTCACTGTTGTCCATAGAAGACCTCAAAGGCGTCCTGCTGTCCAAAGAATAATCGAGGAAGTCTTCCGTTGTCCATAATAGAACTCAATAGGCTTTATTTTGTACTTAGAATAATCGAAGAGGTATTCTGTTATCCGTAGAAGGCCTCAAGAGGCCGAGGAGGTCTTCTGTTGTCCATAGAAGACCTCAAGGGGTCTTCTGTTCTCCATATAAGACCCAAGAAGCCTTCTATTGGTTTTAGAAAACCTCAAAATTATTTTGTTGACTTAAGGAAACCTCAAAAAGTCTTCAGTTGTCTATATAAGGTCTCAGGAGGTATTCTGTTGTCCATAGAATATATCAGTAGGTCATCTGTTGTCCATAGAAGGCCTCAAGAGACATCGTGGTGTCCATAGAATAACCGACGAGGTCTTCCGTTGTCCATAATAGACCTCAATAGGCTTTATGTTGTACTTAGAATAACCGAAGAGATCTTCTGTTATCCATAGAAGGCCGAGAAGGTCTTATTTTGTCCATAGAAGACCTCAAGAGTTCTTCTGTTCACCATAGAAGACCCAAGAAGCCTTCTATTGGTTTTAGAAAACCTCAAAGGTTATTTTGTTGACTTTAGGAAACCTCCAGAGGTATTCAGTTGTGTATAGAAGGTCTCAGGAGGTATTCTGTTGTCCATAGAATAACTCAGTAGGTCATCTGTTGTCCATAGAAGACCTCAAAAGACTTCCTGGTGTTCATAGAATAACCGAAGAGATCTTCTGTTATCCATAGAAGGCCTCAAGGGGCTTTATGTTGTGCTTAGAATAACCGAGGAGGTCTTCTGTTGTCAATAGAAGACCTCAAAGTTATTTTGTTACTTTAGGAAACCCCAAGAGGTCTTCAGTTGTCTATAGAAGGTCTCAGGAGGTATTCCGTTATTCGTAGAATAACTCAAGAGGTCATCTGTTGTCCAGAAAGGACCTCAACAGACTTCCTGTTGTCCATAGGATAAACGAGGAGGTCTTCTGTTTTCCATAGTAGACCTCAATAGGCTTTATGTTGTACTTAGAATAACCGACCATAGAAGGCCTCAAGAAGTATTCTGTTGTCCCCCGAAACATCAAGCTCTATTCTGTTGTCCATATTAGACTTCAAGAGGTATTATCCTCAGGAGGTCCTCTGTTATCCAGTGAAGACCTCAGGACATCTTCTGTTGTCCATAGAAGACATCATGGGCTGTTCTGTTGTCCATAGAAGAGCTCAAGTGGCTTTCTTTTGTCTTTGGAAACCCCCAAGGGTCTTCTGTTGTCTACCGAGGACGTCAAGAGGCCTTCTGTTGTCTCCAGAAGACATCAAGGTCTATTCGCTTGTCCATAGAAGGCCTCAAGAGGTCTTCTGTTGGTCATATTAGGGCTCAAGAAGTCTTCTGTTGTTCATCGAAGATCAAGCAGTTGTTTGTTGTCCATAGAAGACCCCAAGATGTTTTCTGTTATGCTTAGAAACCCCAAGTGGTCTTCTGTTGTCCATTTAAGACATCAGAAGGTCTTAGTTTTGTCTTTAGAAAGCCTCAAGAAGCTTTCTGTTGTCTACAGAGGACTTCAAGAGGCCTCCTGTTGTCCCCAGAAGACATCAAGGCGTCTTCTTTTGTCCATAGAAGATCTCAAGTGGTCATCTGTTTTCTTTAAAAAACCTCATGTAGCCTTACGTTGTATTTAGAAAACCTCAAGAGGTCTTCTGTGGTATACCGAGGACATCAAGGTGTTTGTTGTTGTCCATAGAAAAGCTCAAGTGGCCTTCTGTTGTTTTCAGAAAACCTCAAGTGTCTAAAAAGTTCTCAGGATGTCTGTTTTAGTCTATAGAAGACCTCAAGAGGTCTTCTGTTTTCTATGGAGTACCTCATCTGTAGTATATAGAAGACCAAAAGAGGTCTTCCGGTGTCAATAAAGAGCCTCAAGGGGTCTTCTGTTGTCTACAGAAGCCCTCAGAAGGTCTTCCGTTGTATATAGGAGGACTATTTATTTATAAATGACCACAAGAGGTTCTCTGTTATCCATAGCAAAACCCAGGATGTCTTCTGTTGTCTATGGAGCACCTGAAGAGCTCCTCTGTTTTCTGCAAAAGTTCTTAGGATGTATTTTGTTGTCTATAGAAGACCTCAAGTGGTATTCTGTTGTATAGAGAAGACCTCAAGAGATTTTCTGTATACGGGACCTTAAGAAGTCATCTGTAATATATCAACTACTTTAAGAGGTAGTCAGTTCTTTAAAGATGACTTCGAAATGTCTTCCGTAGTCTATAAATAACATAAAGAGGTGTTTTGGTAATTATAGAAGTCCTCAGGATGTCCTTTGTTGTCTGTGGAAGACTTCAAGGTCTTCTGTAATCTGTAAATGACCTCTGTAAAAGACCTTAGGTAGTTGGTTGTCTATACAAGATCTCACAAAGTCTTCTGTTGTATATAGACGACCTCAAAAGGTCTTCTGTTGCCTACACAAGTCCTCGGGAAGTCTTTTGATGGCTATAGAAGACCTCAGAAGGACTTTTGTGTCTATAAGACCTCTTGAGGTCTTTTAGAAGACCATAGAAGGTCTTCTGTAGTCTGAAAGAGACCACAAGATGTATTCTGTTGTCGATAGGAGGCATCAAGAGGTCTAGAAAAGTCTTCAGGGAGTATTTTGTTTTCTGCAGAACATCTCAAGTTTTCTTATGTTGCCTACAGGACTACTCAGGAGGTATTCTATTTTCTATAGAAGGCACCATGTCTGTAGAGGGACACAGAAGGTTTTCTGTAGTCTGTTGTCTACAGGTCAAAAAATAAAGAGAATCCTACCGCCCAACGCTTCATGTCGACATCAAGAGCTTTGATTTAGGAAATATTTATTATTATTTTATTATTTATTAATAGATGGTATTACATTTACATGAATAAAATCTAAATAATAACATATGTATGTGTATATAGTAATGTACATCTATAATTGGCATAGCTATTTTGCTGTTTGCCATTTTAAAATTAGACAATGTTAAAAGGAAGTAAATATTTTTTTAAAATTTATGTAAATTCATTCAGTATGAGATTTCTGTATTTAACACATGATGTAATATATTTATATAATGAAAGATAATTCGCACCATTTAAAGCATCAATTACTTCACTTTCTGAGAGGATATTTTTTCCAAAGTATATACTCCTAAATTCTGTGTAAATAGGGCATACTCCAATGAGATGGAAAGTATTTTCATGTTCGTTCATATTGCAAATTGTACATAACACGTTATTATTGTTTCTTACAAAGGAATTGGCATTTAAATGAAGTAAGCCACCTCTGGCTTTAATAATGCAACTCGTAGCATATGTTGACAAGTTTTTAGTAAGATTAGATGTTTGACTATATTCTAATCGAGGATATAGGTCGTGAAATCGGGAATTCAGAGCACTTCTATAAAAATTAGTTTGTTCACTGTTATTCAATGCATTAATTATGTCTTTCCAATAATAACATTTCGGTATATTATTATTAAAGGGGAAAAATTGTATTTTTTCGCAAATAGCTGACCACTCTTTTGCCCAATAAATTCTTTTTTCAATGACCTTTTCTGCTAGAATTCTTGGTAGTCTGTTTGGGTTCAGACGCAAAACCCGGTTTATGTAGGAAAAATGCATTTTCAGTGTATGGGAATATAATGTAGGAAGCCCAGTTTCTAGGTGTAGCATATAATTTGGTGTATTGTTAGGAAGGTATAACATTTTTTTAATAAAGAATCGAAATAACTTTTCAACAATATCGTACTTTTCAAAACCCCAGATTTGAGCAGCATAAAGCATAATTGACCGTGAGCAAGCATTGAAAATTTTCATTTTATTAAATTTAGATATTTTAGGATGATTTAAGTACTTAGACCACGTGGAATTTATAGCCATTTTCGAGGAGCTTAGTTTTTTCTGTAAATGAGTACTGAAAGATAAGTTATATTTTAAATCTACACCCAAATATGTATAACTGTTAACTATTTCAATCTCCTGGTTCCCATAGTACCATTTTAAATTTGCAGATATTCTACTGGATTTCCGGAAAACCATTATTTTAGATTTAGTCAAGTTGACTTTGAGACGCCATTTAATACAGTATGACTGTAGCGAATTGATCATTTCCTGTAAGCCGGAAGATGAATCAGAAAGAATGACGATATCATCGGCATAGAGTAAAACTTTAATATTAGTGTCAGCTACAAAGATACCGCCTGGTAATTCATCCGGTAAATCGTTGATATATAACGAAAAAAGTGTAGGACTTAATATACAACCTTGTTTCACGCCAGAACTCACAAGGAACGATTTTGAATAGCTGACGCCATCCCAAACCTTAGATGTTGTATTATCGTATAGACCTTCCAATATTCTTATCAGTTTGGTTGAAAGTCCCATACTAGAGAGTTTATAAAATAGACTGTTTCTTGGAATCAAATCAAAAGCAGTTGAAAAATCAACAAAAAAGGCATATGTGTGCATGCTATTGGTTCTATTGAGGGTTATGGCATTGGTAAGATTAAAAATGTTGTCAACTGTTGAATAATCTTTTCTAAACCCAGCCTGAAATTCATTGAGAACTTGTTCACGTGTTATCCAGTGTGTAATACGGTTTAGCAAAATGCTGTTAAAAATTTTTGATATGGTGTCCATAAGTGACAAACCTCTGTAATTTGCAGCAATGTTCGGGTCGCCTTTTTTGAACAAAGGTATAAGTATGGATTGCGTAAAACAAGTTGGAATTTTTTCGGTTAAAAATATCGTATTGAAGACATATAGAATCTGATTTAAAAAGTTATTAGGAGCATATTTATAAAATTCGTACGATATACCATCCTGACCTGGAGATTTGTTTGCCTTTAGTTTGTCTACAACATTTCTTAATTCAATAAATTCAAAAGGTGAGTCTAAGAAAGGATCGACTAAATAAGGAACGCACCAACTAAAGTTTTGGTCGTCCAGATTGGATTGCATATCCTCAAAATGTTTTCTAAATTGTTCTGCCGAAATATTGCCTCTGGGGGTTTGAACTCGATTTTTGAAGGATTTTGATATTGACCACCAATCCTTACTACATTTAATTGTATCTAGTTTCTTAAGATTGGTACTAAACAAAGCCAGTTTTTTCTGTGAGCACAGCGATCTAAATTTTGCCCGTGATAAGAAGTAACGATTTTTATTTATTAGAGTATGGGATTTTCTGTACTTTTTCAAGTGTTTCATCATATTTGTTCTAGAGCGGTAGCATTGCCAATCGAACCACTTTTGTTTTGGCTCAAACACAGCTTTGTTACATCTTATGTCGTTGGCTTGCTTTATTTTCATTACGACTGATTCTATCATGGCATTTACTGAAGAGTTTGGTGAAAAGACTGCTGTTGAAAGTGTAGATAAATTACGTTTATATTGAGTTTTGTATTTGTTTTTCCAAGGAAGTTTCTGCATCGATTGCTGACCACTTTCATCACTCTTTCTGCCAGTATTTGGAATTTTGATTTGCAAGTGAAGAGGCATGTGGTCTGAGAAGGCTTTTAAATCCACACTTAGATTAGAAGCAAATTGTAAAAAACTATACGAACATATACAATAGTCAATTACCGAATTTCCCATAACACCACAAAACGTGTAATTTCCAGGTGTGTCTCCTGTTGTTCTACCATTCAGAACAATACCACCAATATCATCGACAATTTGTAATAATTTCCTACCATTGGTGTTAATACATTTGTCTTTAGAATGACGAATTTCGTTTATTTCTGAAAATTCTTCTATAATGCTCTCATCTAGAAACTGTTCTTCCCCAATCCTTGCGTTTAGGTCACCCAAAATGCAGAAATTTTCCGGAGACAATTCTTTTAAAAAATTTTCGAAATTATCAGCATCTACCTTCCACTTAGTACAATTTAAATACGAAGGAATCATATAGAAAATATATCCATTCAAATTGGAAGATAAAACAGTGAAGTTGTTAATATCAATGAACTCTAATTTTAACTTGTTCACTATGTTTTTTTTAAAACCATAAAGACACCCGCCAATTGCACGGCCGGCTCTATTTATTTTTATAGCCTCTATCCACTGTAGATTATAGTTTTTAAAAAGACACGAGAAGTTAGATATCTTGTTATATTCCACATGGGTTTCAAATAAAAAGAAAATGTCAAATTCGTTTATATACTTTACAAAGTTGCCGAAATTAAGTGAATTTTGAAGATTGGCAACATTGTATGACAATAAATGGTACGTTTCAAATTGCTATTGTGGGATGGGGAGATCAGTATTATTAGATTTAGTATAACTACTAGTTTTAGGAACAATAATAAATAAATCACCAATGATTTGGCTTAAAAACTCGGCATCTGTCTGGGTTTGGGCAATTACTTTTCCATTGGACCAATAGAATCGCTTATCGTTAATATAAATTGCGAATTCTGCCATACGAACGCTGACGTCACTCCTTTTCTTCATTACTTCGTTCTTGAGTTTGCGGATATTGA
Organism: Musca autumnalis; assembly: GCF_047663935.1. Classification (NCBI taxonomy): domain Eukaryota; kingdom Metazoa; phylum Arthropoda; class Insecta; order Diptera; family Muscidae; genus Musca; species Musca autumnalis. The sequence goes on along the minus strand of NW_027411644.1, from coordinate 51,496,452 downwards.
ACCTGATACTTTGCTCACTCTCCGTATAATCACGTTGAACAAATATCTTCTTTCCATACAACGACCTCTTTGTTGCCAGGATTCTCTGCGCTTGACTACACGATCCCAGACTGAACACAAAAAGTCTTCCCGAAGCGATCATTTTGGTGCCGATAATATCTGCATCCGCTTTCAAGACATTGGTACATAAGTTCATGAACTCATTTTTTGCTGCAGTAGATGAAGAAGTAGCTAAACCGCTGACTACAACATTAGATGATCGGGATTTTCGATCTACTATCTCCAAACGATGCGTTAACTTTTGTATATCGTCTTTCAACTTTTCATTTTCTTGTTTTAATTCCGCTATTTCAGTACGCATTGTCTCTATGTCCTCTTTTTTAGCGACATCTTTCAACTTCTCATCAAGCAGTTCGCGCAATTTATTCCATGAAAAAACGTCTGGAGTAGCTGGATTCATTTTGCTTCGTGTTATACGCTTCTGTGGAGTGCTACCTGTTAATTCTGGCGATGTTGCTGATAAATTTCTTTTTGCGCTCATTTGCTTAGCATACTTTTAGGCATAAGGTACAAAAGACCCAGGGTTGTAGCACATATCGTAAACCTATCGATAACGTAGTTTTTTATGTTCAGCTGTTCGATGTGTTATCGTTGTATCGTGTTTTGCAGGTTGGCTAGAAGAGTCCAGCTGTTGTTTACCTTTTTAATTTGGTGGTGTTGGTGTACAATTTTGTTTATTCCAATAGATTTCTTGGATTTTGTGCAAAAATTTAATTAAAAAGTGCAAAATATGTAGTCACCCGTTAATACGTGATATAAAATTTCAACTGCTACTTGTTGGGGATTTAATTCCAGCTTAGTAAACGCACTTTCAATGTGCTGCGGTGAGTAAAACGACAGTATTATGCGGTAACACTTAGGAGCCTTTAAAAACACGTCCGTCCGTGAAGTTTAGGAAATATCGCATGATTTAGGAAATATCGCATGACATGAAAAGTACAGAAACATAGGCGCTCTTTCTTGTGTAATAACGGATCAGAAATATTTTTGCGGTACTTATACCATGAGTAAAAGATGTGTGAACACTATAACCATCAACATTAAACAATTTCCTTTCGAACAAATTAACGTCTGTCTTCCCCTATCGCTAAGTTGTTTCTTCACATCAAATGTTCTAAAACCTCTTCAAATTCCAAGGACTTGATGGTGACATGGAGCGTTCGTTGGTGGGAATTTCTTTATTTTTTGGACCTGTATATGTCTACAGCCAACGAAACTGGGTGAAACCCATCGATTTGCATTCACTTTCCTGAGACAAAATATCAATTCTTGGATTGAAAAGATAGAAATTTGAGTTATCTTTACCATATTTCCTCGTTTCGGACTTATAAACCTATCAAATGTGACTTTTTTGCAATTTTAGTGTAGTCCTGAAAATTTTGAACAAAATTCAGTATAAAATCATGACTTAATAAAATTTTTCTACCGATTTTTTAATTCAAATATTTTTTGGAGCTCTAAGCATCGATTTTCGTCAAATTACAAGACCCTAAGACACATTTTTTGCACAATATTTGTTGCAATCGACACTCACGGCCTTTATTTATAATTATTAATAGTTTTTTTGTAAAAGTTTACCAAAGGATTTGTGTAAATTCTTAGGATGGTTCTATCCTGGGGGCCTATTCTGTAACTTTTTAACAACTTTACTCATTTTTTATTTTACAACAATTTCATTAGCTTGTTTTGTAGTTGTTACAAAAACAAAAGAAATTTTAACAACTTTTCAATAAAAGTTACAGAATAGGCCTACTGGTGAACCATTAAAACATGCCAATATTTTGACATTTTTTCATAAAGCGATTAAAAAGTACCGTTACAACGCAAATGTGAAACATGTTAGGTATTGAAAATATCGGCTACTATATACTCTACATGTCCATAAAAATATAATTTACAATTCCTCTCCTATGGTCAGATATAACGGTATTTGAAGGCAAATATTGGTTGGTTCTATTCAGATGAAACGGAGTGTAGTTCCTTTGGCACAACTCTAGAAACCTTATGTTGTCTATAGACAACCTCGAGAGGTCTTCTGTTGGCTACATAAGTCTGTTGTCTATAGAAAACCTCAAGAGGACTTTTGTGCCTATAAAAGACCTCAAGAGGTTTTATGTTGTCTGTAGAGGATCATTGAAGGTCTTCTGTATTCTGTAAATGACCTCAAGAGGTATTCTGTTGTTCATAGAAGACCTCAACGGGTCTATAAAATTCTTCAGAAAGTATTTCGTTGTCAAGAGGTATTCTGTGGTCAATAGAAAACAAGAGGTCTGTACATCTCCTCAGATCTCAAGAGATCTTATGTTGCCTATAGAAGTATTCAGGAGGTATTCCTGAAAATTTCGTATGTAACCTCTTAATGACCTCAAGAAATATATTGTTCTCTATATAAGAGTCCTTCTCTTGTCTACAGACTAAGTGTTCACTACATAATACATCAAGGCGTGTTCTGTTGTGAAAGGTCTTTTGTTGTCTATAAGAGACCTTAAGAGTTCTTTGGTTGCGTACAAAAGTACCAATGAACTCTTCTGCGCTCTACAGAAGACTTATAAAGGTCCTCTTCTGTCTGTAGAATGCATCAAGAGGTCTGAAAAGGTCTTCCCTTCAAGGTCTTCTGTGTTCAACAGGACTTTTGTTTTAAAGAGGTCTTCGTTTGGCTGTTGAAACAGTATTCAAACTATGTCCTGAACTTTGTCAGGTTACAACCAACAAGATATTATATTTTCTTTACATTATTATTATATTATTTATTATATTTTACAGTATTTATTATATTTTCTTTACATTATTTGCTTTTTACCTTTGTAATATAATTCAAAATTAAAATTGAGCGTAACACCGCCAAGATAATATTTGCAAAGGCATTAATTGCAACGCCTGGAAGCGTTGTTGTGCATATGTATTTTTAGAAGAAAAAAAGATATATGTACATATCTATATTTACACAAATCTTGGATTTAATTTATTATTTAATTAACCTTCACCGGAAGAAATGAAACAGATTGGCACAACGGCGGCCAAGAACACTTTTCATTATCACCCCTAAAGTTCATTTTTATTATCATGGTTATTTTTGTTATTGTTAATGTCATTACAATAAATAAAAAAAGGCGTAATGAAAATGTGAACGGCAGTATTTTTTTATTTTTGGTTAATTCCAATAATGTTTTTTTTTTAACAAAATGTTAAACTGAAATGTTAAATAGAAGACCTCTTGAAGTATTCTATAGACAACAGAGAACCGCCTAAGGACTTGTATAGGAAACAGAAGACCTCTTAAAATCCTCTATTAACATCAATAGACCTCTTTAGGTTTATTATAAACAGTAGAAGACCTTTGTGGTCCTGTATAGACCACATTAGACTCCTTGATAACAACTGAAGACTATTCGGGGTGTCATGTAGATAGCAAAAAAAAACCTTGAGGTCTTCGATAAATAATAAAATAATAATTGATGTTTTCAATTCGCATATCGAGTTGTACTAGGAGCGCCTATTACGATGGCAAAGTTTTTTTTCAAATGCAAGTCCATACTTCCTGAGAAAAACCCCTACGGCCACCATCCGTTGTGACTGGAGTGCACGGATACTGCATTGGTCCATACGGTAATATTTACGAGTATTCGCATACATACATGCATATATATGCACATATTTATATTTACACAAATCTTGGATTTAATTTATTATTTAATTAACCTTCACCGGAAGAAATGAAACAGATTGGCACAACGACGGCCAAGAACACTTTTCATTACCACCTCTAAAGTTCATTTTTATAATCATGGTTATTATACCCTACACCACTATGTGGAAAGGGTATTATAAGTTTGTTGTGGTAAAAATTCATGTAACACCGCGAAATATTCGTCGGAGACCCCCAATGTGACATACCAATCTACATATCTCGACGAGATAAAGCGATTTTGAGATGTGTGTCCGTCCATCTGTCCATTATAAATTGTAATCAAACTCCAGGCCGCAATTATGGACCGATCGTCACGAAATTTTGTATGGAGGTCGGGTTCAGACCAGAACAGATCCCTATTTTTATTGGTGATGATCGTGGCGGGTGAAATGGACCAGAAACATAATATGTATCCAATTTTGTAGCGGCTCTGTAGGTCGCAATAATAGTCCAATCAACGAAATTTTAAATAAGGTAAGAGTATATGACAAAGAAGTAGCTTGCAATTTGAGGTGGCGATCAGATAATATTTAGAGCGTTAAATGGACCAAAACTTATGTGTGAAAATTGTGAAAATTTTCAATATACAGCTTATATCTTTATTCCTGGAAGATACATTCCGGGCATGTAAGCTATATTCGGAAGAGGAACGCTAGACCTTTCTATTGATGTCAATTGTGTTGGTGTACATGATAAGATAACAGAGTTACAGCCTAATGTACCCAGTTATTTGTTTGTAGTGTAATCATAAACGCGCTAAAGGTCGCAATTATAGCTCAATAGTCACGAGATGTTGCGCGAGGTAAAAGTTTAGGTCGAAGAAGATGCCTACAATTTTGAATGATGATCTGATATTATTTAGCGGGTGAAATGGACCATTACGTTTCTATGAAAAATATAAAAAATTAAATTTTGGTCCATATGCTGGACCAAAGGGCATATGCCGGCAAAGTAGCCTACATATGGTAAAATAACTACTGACCTTTCCCCCTAATGCAAATTGCAATAATGTGTCTGCTCGTTAACGGGCCTACTGCCTAATATACATATAATTGGTTTTGTGTAGAGAACAAAATTTGCACCCATGCACAGTGGTCCCACTTGTATGGAAAAGAGTGCCAAAAATAGTTTTAATCGAGCTACCGGCTCCAAATTGTAAACGTAGGTTTATAACAAGCCAAAAAGATAGAAAACCATGTTTAGTGGATGTAGGTCCATATTTGGGTATAGCTCCCATAGAAAGGTACCGCCCGATTTGTAGTATTTTGGCGATTTTGGCCAAATTAACCAACCGATTTGGAACCTATTTTGCATTTTGAGTTCTTAGTGAATAAACTACTTCCTTGAAAAAATATTCAATATAGGCCCACGTTTAGGTATAGCCGTCATATAAATGGACAATTTTAGCGAAATTTTCCAACTGATTTGGCTGTAATTTGGCATTTTGAGTTCTGAGTGAACCAAATACCTCCATGCAAAAAATGGTCAATATCGGTCCACGTTTACCCATATTTTCCAACCGATTTGGCTGTAATTTTGCATTTTGAATTCTTAGTGAGCATAATACCTCCTTGCCAAAAATGTTCAGTATAGGTCCAAGTTTAGGTGTAGCTCCCATATGAACGTACCTCCCGATTTTCGGAATTTTGACGATTTTACGGGCGTGGTGTAAGAGGAATAACTTAGCGGGTGGCAGATGAGGGCAGCTGGACTTTTTTTATATTAAACTAGAGACTTTCCTCTGCATTCAAAAAGAAATTTCGAGACTCACAAATGCTCACAACATTAGTAAAACTCAATATAAAATAATAGTAATTATATTAAAAATAGCAGAAAAAGTCATTTATTAAGAATTTATTTTTACGAGTAATGAATTATGAATTTGTTTTTTTTTCTGAAAACATTGCCAATGCCGTCACCTATAAGTTTCATTTTGAAAATTACACTTTTAATTCTCCAATTTTTTATAATTTTACTCAGAACCTACGAATGCTTTGCGAATTTATTTTTCGTTTTTAAGGCCTCACATACAAATCACAACTTCTTCGACTTAACTTGGCGTATAACCGCTGTAAATTTACAAAAATAAGGCTGGATGTTAAAAATTTGATATGTTAAGAGAATATTTATTTCAATCGCAATAAAATTTGTCGCCATCAATTTTTCGATTTTTGTCCACGGGCGGAACCACTGTGCCATGCTACAAATTGACTCTATCATGACAGAGAAATACTCAGTTTTTGCATTTTTGCAAATTACGCGGAGCCCTTGCTTATTAATTGTCCAATGGCATTTTTTACGCATTCATTAAAACATGTGTCGCTTCGCCACTCCGAGGTAATTTCATTGGAAGTGAATAGTCAATAGCACATTTCAAATTGCTGTTTGTTACTTCAGTTTAGTCGATATCCGTGGAATAACCTCGGGAATGTTTATATATCTTGTAATTGTAATCTTATGAAGTATCTTTCAACAAACAGTTTGGCTTCGATAACGTACCGTTATAATTTTTTTTAATTTTCTTTCAAAAAGCCCAAATTTGTACGATTCAAAGTGTTTCATCGGAATAGCACATTCTTTAATAACTTGAGTAAAAATGCAAATTTTGAATGCTACTGTTACGATTCTTTAAAATTGGAATAAATAAAAGCTATTTCAAGTTTAAAACGCTTAAATTGGTCGAGCTATGACTTTAATACCGGGGAAATAAGACCTTATGAAATACGTTAAAAATTTGGCATAAATTGACAGTTTTTTCTTAGTTTTATAAAAAACTAAAGAAGAACGAAGGAATGAAGAGAGATGTTGCAAAATAAACTTGAAATTCTATTGAAAATTTGGTATTTTTGATCGAGAAACTTCAAATTCCTACGACTCCTATTACATAATACGGCTCAATGTTAGCATTAAGATAAGTAAAAAACGAGATCCTTCCTATAGACAGAAAGAAACTAAGTGGAATTTCTGCGGCAGGTATAATGAATATTATAAGGAAAAGCCAGTAGACATTTCCCCAGGCAAAATAATCATTATTTGCAGGTTCTCGATGGCAGAAACTTTCACTTCTTGGATCTCCTGGAAGAGAAGAACTTAATAGACCATTTGCATTTCCGCCTCATGGAATCGGAAAGTACAAAATATTGCGGTACAACATTTAGGGTTATCTCCAGTTTATGTCTGTGTCAGAAATCTAACCTATTTTCTTTCTGCGTATGGGAAGGATCCTTAAAATATATTTTTTATATCACAAAAGCAAAAATCACGTGAATTATCAATCATACGTTTGGTACAAGTGCACAATTTTGGACGATAGATCTTCAATTGACAATTTTTACCTATCATTTGTAGTGTTGAATAAATTGGAGCAATGTCCGTCGGTCGAAAATTTCACGGTCGAATATCACAGATATGACAAATTGCATTGTAACTGGGAATATTTGTAGGAGCTTATGCATATGTTCAGTAATATTAGGTGTATACCAAAAAGAATTCTGATATTCAAAGAAAATTTAAAGATGTTGCAGAAGGTGCTAAACAATGATAATTTTCCAATTTTAGAATATTTATTAAAAATGTTTAATATATATGATTGTTCCACAAACATCACAGAAGGGACTTCCCTCGTATCAATGAAAATTCGTTTGTTTATTCTGTCAAAAACTTTGTTTTTTTGGCTAGGTTTACGACGTATGTAATATACATCAGAAATGTCTGTCAGATACGTCATACTTTCCAACTGATCATCTATGGTGCTCAGAGGCAGTGGTGTAGGGTATCACATGGTCTGCCCCGTCCGACTATAGCCATCTCTTACTTGTTTTTGTTATTGTTAATGTCATTACAATAAATAAAAAACGTAATGACAATGTAAACGGCAGTATTCTTTTTATTTTTGGTAAATACATATACGATTTTTTTACTTTAACAAAATGTTAAACTGAAACTTGGCATCATTTTAAAATTTTTTAGATTTTTTTATTTTGATGCAATTTCCAAAACACAGAACGTTTCCAATTTCTTTAATATAATAAAATTATACATTTGTTAAATATTTATTTTCTGTACATTTCCCAGTAAGCAAATACTTCGTATTGAACTGTAAACATACCCAATGTATATGTAAGCGTATATGTATGCCTTGTTTTTTTTTTCTACCTCAACCAACATCTATCTGCACATTCACAATTACGTAGAGACTCTTATTTAATTTTTTCAATATAAACACAAGAGATAAATAATACAAATTTTTATCTGTTTCCACATTTTTTGTTTGGTTTGGTTGAATTGTTGTCGGTGGTTTTTCAGAGCAATTCGAATGGAATATCAATCAAAATGAAATATCTTTGTAAAGATAATAAATATACGTAGCGGATTGATACAAAAATCGAAATGTATGGTGTAAACAATACGAACATGAAATCATTTGATGTGTGAAGATGTCATGCATTTTTATTTATTTTATATTTTTTATGTTTACACCTCATGTCCTTTACTGCAGTCTAGTGTTATTCTCAAAAACATAGCAGTTTATTCACTTTATTACATCGATTACATTGTAATTAAAATTTAATTATTTTTCTGTACACACTAAAATGCACGGTATTCCTTTAACCTTGTATTTTGAACGCTCATATGGATGGGTGGGACATACGAGTACATGTTGCCATTGAAGACCCCACCTGGTCATATTCACTTTAGATGAAATATATACATCCGTCCGTCTATAAATTGACATCAATTAAAAAGCACTCAGTGATATGTTTTTGTAAAAAAGGGGTTTTAATGTTGTTGGGTTGTTAAATAAAATAAATTGATAAAATATTTGACAAAAAATGTATCATTAAAGGTGATATTTAAAAGTATGATGTGCTATAGACGACCCAGAGGACAATAAATTTAACCTGCATGGTTCAAGTAGCAAGGTTAAGGCTAAAACTTGTTGTAGTTTACAATTTTTCTTTACTGTCTACACATGGATACACAATATGTGCAGGTGTGTGTATTGTTTGAATAATATCCATGTAGAAAGCCTGGGCGTCAAGTGCTGACATGTCCCCACTTTTTGAGGTTTCCAATAGGCAACAGAGGACCTCCTGAGCTCTTTAATGGACAACAGACCTTCTATAGGTAACTGAAGACCTCTTGAGGTTTTCTAAAGTCAACAAAATAACTTTTGATGTTTTCTAAAACCAACAAAAGACTTCTTGAGGTCTTCTATGGAGAACAGAAGACCCCTTGAGGTCTTCTATGGACAACAGAAGACCTCCCCGGTTATTCTAAGGATAACATAAAGCCTCTTGAGGCCTTCTATGGATAACAGAAGACCTCCTCGGTTATTCTATAGACAACAGAAAGGCTCTTGAAGACTTCTATGGATAACAGAAGACCGCTTGAGGCTTTCTAAAGACAGCAAAAGAGCTCTTTTTGGACAGCAGAAGACCTCCTGAGGCCCTATGTAGACAACAGGAAACCCTGAAGACTTCTATAGACAACAGAAGACCACTTGAGGACTTCACAGAAGGCATTCTGAGTTATTCTATGTATAATAGAAAGCCTCTTGAGGGTTTCTATAGACAACAGAAGACCACTCGAACTCTTTATTGGACAATAGAATATCTCCTGAGTTCTTCTTCAGACAATGGAAGACCTCTTGAGGCTTTCTTAAGATAGCAGAAGACCACTCTAGCTCTTTTTTTTAACAACAAAAGACCTCCTGAGGCCCTCTATAGACAACAGGAAACCCTTTTGAGATCGTATATAGACAATAAATAAAAATAGATAAAAAAAACTTTTTAAGTTAAACGGTTTTATGTTAAACATACATTGCAATGTTTAAGATAAATGTACTAAAAACCAAAAAATAATAAAATAGATACAGTCGTGGGAATTATAAACATATGCATAGACTAGACTAAAATAAAACCGTGGGGCACGTCAATTGTCTACAATCGTTGATTACAATTTTTGTTTTGTAATGTTACACTATAATTAGGCTGTTGTTCAACCGACAACGATGGACGTGTGATAAGTAGGGCTAGAATGTGGAAACAAGCTAGCAAGCTCGATTATAAGCGAGTTTTAGGGATTCATAGTGGTAAGCGAGTAGTACTTTGTCCATTAAAGACAAACTACGAGCAGTGAAACGATTCCTCGCCAGCCAGCAGTGTCAATGTCCAACGATAAACTAGTTGAAACATCTCTTTTATTTACATGGAGTGTATAACTATTGGAATTTCCATGAGCAAGAAAATAGTAAGTAATTTCCTTACCGTCTGCGGGCCAACTGCCTAACGACAAATTAAACGATTCTTCTATCGCGCATTAAGTCGATAATTTGTAGACAATTGACGTGCCCCACGGTTTTATTTTAGTCTAGTCTATGCATATGTTTATAATTCCCACGACTGTATCTATTTTATTATTTTTTGGTTTTTAGTACATTTATCTTAAACATTGCAATGTATGTTTAACATAAAACCGTTTAACTTAAAAAGTTTTTTTTTACCTATTTTTATTTTCTAGTTTTTAGTTTTTATTTCGCATTCTGTTTAATTCATTTAGTGCTTCATTATTGCAAGGTTTCTTGCCCGTTAGTTTATTGCAGTCCAACTCCTCTATACGTAGTCCCTGCAAAGATCTTACTCTACTAAGAGCCACGTAGGCTTGACCTCCTTCAAACAGTTTCGCACCTAAGTATACGACTGCGTGATCCACAGTGCTGCCCTGCATTTTATGTATTGTAGAAGCCTATGATAGTATTAAAGGCAACATTCTTCTTTCAGCCGTCCCGTAATTGTACTTAGCTGGAAACTGTATGGCTTTCGGGTGTATAAGATGTACTGTATAGTGCACTGTATTCTTCTTGTCAAGCCCTTTTATTTGATACCCATATTGGTGGGATTGATAAAAAATTGTTATCCGCCATTTTGTAGAGGCCGCCATCTTGGATTTTAATTTTATATAGTACATTGAGCACTTTCATTTGACACCCATATTGATGGGATTGATAAAACCTACGTTATCCGCCATTTTGTAGTGGCGGCCATCTTGGATTTCAATTTTTTATAGTATATTGTATTCTGCTTGTTGAGCCCTTTCATTTGATACCCATATTGATGGGATTGATAAAACCTACGTTATCCGCCATTTTGTAGCGGCGGCCATCTTGAATTTATAATGATAATAAATAAACATAATTGTATTGTCACCAAAATCCAAAGTGTATACAAAATTTCAGATTAATCGGTTGACAGGAAAAGGGTGAAATTTGAATTACTAAATTTGACCCAAGAGTAAATAATAAAACAAACGGGGTGAGCTAAATAAAACCATTTAAAAAAAACTTCCTGAAGACTTCTATAGACAACAGAAGACCTCTTGAGAACCTCTATAGGTAGCAGAAGACCACTTGATGTCTTTTATAGACAATAGAAGACCTGTAAAAACCCCTACATCCAGCATCCGTAATGACTGGAGCGCACGGATACTGCATTGGTACATACGGTAATATTTACGAGTATGCGACTCCTGGTACTTATCCGTCCACTCCTTCCGGTACCTCCCGCACTAAAGTTCAAAATTTTTCGCTAAAATTCTGCGCTTGGTAACTCCGAACAGCCGATTTGGTCCACACTGTATTATTTTATCCAAACTTAGTTCAGCTTCGCAAATGGGCCATATCGATCTATTCCTTTCGGTACTTCCCTCACTAAAGTTCAACATTTTTGTTCATATGCACTTTAAGGTATATTCGAGGATTCTTTGGAAATTTTTGTCGAAGGTCCTGGTCCTTGTGCTCTTGTTTACAGCGACAATCTGTGTTTCGTGGACAAGTCAATGTTTCCGGATATAATTGTTCAAAAGCTTCATATTATACGGTGGCCAACTTAAATGACTGGTGGACAAGATATTTATCGGAAGAAATGACTCCCCAAAATAAGATCCTTGAGGGTCGCAAAACTTTTGCTCTTTAATCCCAATTTATTAGCAAAACTTAAACATTTATTCGGAACGGCCACAATTGTAAAAATCAATAACCGTCATACGCCCAAAAAAGTTTGGTTAAACAGACGGTATTCGATCTGTCTAAGGGTATATCTCTGTCGTCAAAGCCGTCTGATACTTTGTTACTTGTTGGGGACTGCCAGTGTTTACAAAACCTCTTCACTAAAAATCGTCGTCATAGGTCCCTTATAACGATACCTTACCTTTATCGGCTACATTTTTTGACTAAACTACATGTATATAATTTGCTATTTGAGATTCCCAGTGGACAGAAAACATCTTCAAAAAAATTGTCATCCTTGGGCATTTCTCGCCGCAAAGATGAATTTTTCTCGTTAGATTCAGCACAATTTGACAATCGCGCAAAATATTCTCTTGCCGATTGGTGCAAAGAAATTGTGAATAAATACAATCGCAGTGCTTCAAATGACGTTTATAATATCTTTAGAGACGACGAATCTTGGATCTGGGCGTATGAGCTCGAAACAAAACAACAATCGACCATGTTGGTGTTCGAAAATGAGACAAATCCAACGAAAGTTGTTCTTGAAGAAGCACTTCGAAACAAATGGTCGCCTATTTCGCCGGCTAAACTGGCCATGTGGCTACTATACTTCTTGAGGAACGTAGGACAATTAGTTTTAAGTGATATACTACAATTTGTTTGCCTGAAGTCCCCTGAGAAATTCGAAGAACGAACAAGAGAAGACGAATCATTGTGCACCATGACAATGCGAGCTCTCACACACCGATTCCAACCAGCGCCCTTTTGACGGAATTGTTTGGTTATCCGCCGAACAGCCCCGATCTGGCACTCAATGACTTAATTTAGTGCCCGCACATAAAAACCCCCTGGTCAACATTTTCTTTGCCAGAAGATGCTGTGGAAGAGTTCAAAAACCATGTTTTTGGGGGTGGCTCAATCGGAGTGGAAAAGTGCTTCAACAATTGGTTTGAGCGCATAAAAAACAATAAAAAAAACAATAAAAATATTTTTTATGGTAAATATTTTCGTTTTCATTTTAGGCCACAAAGTTATGCTTTTTATTAGTAAAACAAGTAAAAAAGTATCAGTCAGCTTTGCGACAAAGATATACCCTCAGCCTATGTGAATTGAAACTTTCATCTACTATCATGCTCTCAAACCACTACACACGGTGTCATATGGGTTTTTGCACCTTTCAGGCAGTTTTCTCAGTTAGTATGGACTTGCCCCAAAACCCTATTTCTGAAGTTTCGAAATTTTATTTTTTTTTTTGCACAGAATAATAAAAAACACGTCAAGTCATCTGAAAATAATTAGTTTTTGTAAATAACGTTAGTATTCGTTGATTGGCGCAGTACCAAAGTTGGCACTTTTTATGTAAAAATAAAACAGACTTTGTGCTGTAAAATATACAATTTTTGTTGTATTGCGTCGCTGCATAAATATACAGAAGTGAGACCAAAGTTATTATGAATCGGGAAGCTGTTAATGAATACTTTCATAATATTTACAAAAAGGTAGACGCAATTTGTAAAATTAGCGTAATAAAATCAATGTTTTTATATATATTGCACATTATTTTTTACAAATATTTTTTAAATATACTTAAACTTTTAAAAAAATGTCCAAATATGTCCACCTCCAAACCGAATTTAAAAGATAGCAGGGGGTCTGTACTAATAAATTCAGTTAAAATAAAGTGGATTTTTCTATTTTAAGATGGGAGAATTTTTTGTTAATACATGTTGTGACTGTACGTAGTATCCAATTGAAATAGAACGGTAATACCCACATCTATCAACCGATTTTCCTTTAAATTCATATTTAAGGGTTTCAGAGTGTAGAAAACAAGTATGTATAATTTTTTTGAAAATAGGTAAATTTTTTGTCATAGCCCCCACATAAAAGTACCGTCCGATTTTAGATATTTTGTGGATTTTAGCGACACTTTACGACCGATTCGGCTGAAATTTTGGTATTTTGAGCTCTTGGAAGATATGAATCCTTCTTACCAAAAATTATTAACATAGGTCAATGTTTTGGTTTAGACCCCACACAACGGGACCACCCTGTTCAACAAATTTTGGCAGTTTTTGGTCATTTTGGTCGACAAAACGTAAGAATTGTTGTTTGTACACATTTATTATAAATAATAATTAATTTAAATACAAAATGGACTTTGAAATAGTTTTGGCCAGAAAATTTGGATTTGGGACCATTGTGCATCGTAAGGGGGGCAATAAATACAAGTTGTTACAACAAAAATCAAAACGATTCGAGTGCATGTCCTAAACTGAACTTTTCCGAAATTTTGTGTGGGAGATACCCGAAGAGGTGGACCGATTAAGTCCATATTGGAACCTCATCTAAGTCTGGTAGAAATTTCATTATGTGCAAAGCATGGACCAAATCGGTTACTCCCTTCAAGAGTTATGGTGCGCACACATTTTCCGAACATTTTCGAACTTTTGTGGAGGAGGTACCGGAAGAAGTGGACCGATATAACCCATCTTCGAACTTAAAGTAAGTTTGGACAAAATATTGCGAAAGCCAAATTGTTGACCAAATCGCTTCATCCGTTCGAGAGTTATCGTGCGCACCAGCCAGACAGACGTACGGACATGGCTAAATCAACTCCAAATTGTCTGAAACGAACTTCGCCAAATTGTCTGAAACGAACTTCTAGACAGATGGCAGCGTTAATTTGTATTAAGTTCTGCATTTAATTTTTGCCTGACAGACGACAGTTTCTGCATTTACGAAACAGCTGATTGCTGGTACACAACTGTTTTGTTGTTGTTTGCTCTACAATTTGTTGTTTTCCCAGTGTCTCAGAGCATGAACATGCTCTCGGTCATACATGAATATGGGTATTGCCATATTGAAATACCTAAAGGCCCTTTAAATTCATTTTGATTTTGTGCATTAAGAATGTGGATAATTCACAAATTAATTTGAATTAAGGCAGTTTATGCAAATTAACGCTGCCGTCTGTCTAGGGTATAAAACCATTATTTCGATGAGGCACATTTTGCACGTATGAAAGTGTATATACCCTCTTCATCATAAATGCTGAGGGTATAATTAGTATTAACATAGGCCAGAAAGACAGATTTATCAAATCAAATCAGCTTATTCGAGTCTGTACCTACTTTCCTCCAGCATTGTAATTAAATATTAATACTAATGTTGGAAAAACATCCATTATTATTACACATTACATATGTATATTCTTTGGAGGATTTTCTTATTTGATCTCATTGTTTTCCATTTGATCCGACATCAATATTTATTTATTAATTAA
The DNA here is from genome assembly GCF_047663935.1 of Musca autumnalis. NCBI lineage: Eukaryota > Metazoa > Arthropoda > Insecta > Diptera > Muscidae > Musca > Musca autumnalis. Next base: position 51,481,410 of record NW_027411644.1, on the reverse strand, counting down.
TCTTTTGATTTCGCATTTTAGTCGCATTTTGCCTTGGTACGATGCCATGGTAAACAAAGAGCTTAGAAGTTATGACAATTGTCTTATGTTTCGCATTCATTCATTATACAGAGGGTGTTGAAAGAAGTGCATTCGAAATTTTGTATATGAATCAAAGCGAGGCAATGTTTCTGGAGGATATTTGTTACAAAATTAATAACCCATTGAATACTTGAAAATTGAAACCGTTTTGAGTAATCAGCAAAAGGGTCATACGAGAAAACTTTTCGGTAAATTAACAATGCTTAAAATTTCGGTAATTAACGACATTTTCGGTAAGTTAGTGGCCAAAAAATAGTCATAAAGTTCTGCCGATAGTAAGAGTGCTGTTAACTTTTATTTGAAATTTTCTTTGATAGTTTTGGGTTGTAATTTTAACGATTTTTGTCAGTAACTCAAAACATGAGTTAGAGAATCCCTCCCTCGGAAAATATTTCTTCTTCTTTTAAATGTGTATGTACATGTTCAAATTTTGATTTAAAAACACTCTGCCCAATGAAGAAATATAGACTCCTTCTAAAAACATATGTGGGTTTGTGTGTGTCTCTTTCAGTTGTTATTTCCATGCATACAAATCATCATTATTCTTCTTTTTTTCTTATGATTTCCTTGTCTTTTGTAGCAAAGTATTAACACAGTGCTGTTTTTAATATTTAATGCCTGCTGAGAACATATTCAAATTTGAACGAAACCATTGGATGCAAAGAAGAATAAGCATTAACGCTTGTGTTGAAAACAACAAACATACAACATACGGGCACCACACGTGTTTGTATTTGAGTACCTACACCTATACAACATTATCGATTATTCGTATTATTTTTCAATACACCTAAATATTCAAATAAGTTTAAATATTATTATTTCGTGCATTAATCATTAACACATTTAGCAGATTTCAAGTGAACATCAAACAGAAAAAACGAACAGACAGAGAGCAACAATAATTCCCAGCAAAAAAGTGCTCCCAAAATATTGGGTTTTTATGGTACTTTTTTGTAGACGTAACTGCTTACAAAACCCCCTACTAACACATTATTTTAACAAGGGCATGTTGCACTGAATAACTAGTTATTGTATGATCAATATAACTGCATGTTGAAAAAAAAAATTATTTTCTAATTTTACAGTTGAGGTGGAATTTGTTAAATGGTTTTATTTAGCTCACCCCGTTTGTTTTATTTATTATTTATTCTCGGGTCAAATTTAGTAATTCAAATTTGACCCTCTTCCTGTCAACCGATTAATCTGAAATTTTGTATACACTTTGGATTTTGGTGACAATACAATTATGTTTATTCATTATCATTATAAATTCAAGATGGCCGCCGCTACAAAATGGCGGATAACGTAGGTTTTATCAATCCCATCAATATGGGTATCAAATGAAAGGGCTCAACAAGCAGAATACAATATACTATAAAAAATTTAAATCCAAGATGGCGGCCGCTACAAAATGGCGGATAACGTAGGTTTTATCAATCCCATCAATATGGGTATCAAATGAAAGGGCTCAACAAGCAGAATACAATATACTATAAAAAATTGAAATCCAAGATGGCGGATAACGTAGGTTTTATCAATCCCATCAATATGGGTGTCAAATGAAAGTGCTCAACCAGTAGACTACAATGTACTATATAAAATTAAAATCCAAGATGGCGGCCTCTACAAAATGGCGGATAACTTAGGTTTTATTAATCCCATCAACATGGGTATCAAATGAAAGGTCTCAACAAGTAGAATACAATTTACTATGCAAAATTGAAATCTAAGATGGCCGCCGCTACCAAATGGCTGATAACAATTTGTTGTCAATCCCACCAATATGGGTATCAAATAAAAGGGCTTGACAAGAGGAATACAGTGCACTATACAAACTCAATATTTAAGATGGGCGCAGCCACTAAATGGTGGTTAATTAAGATTTAAATTTAGAAATTGAATCTGTTACTTAGGTATCTGATTAATCCAGCCTGAATCCACCACCCAAGTCAAGATTTTTTATGGTGTTGAAGACTGTGTGGCGTTAGGGTGGCAAAAAATGATACGTCGTTAGCGGTACACCACCCAAGTTAAGGTGAAACGTTAAAACGCGCCGAGAACTGTATGGCATTAGGGTGGATAAAAATGATATGTCGTTAGCGTTTTCCCCTCAAGACTCAGGCGCATCTTGTTGTACATAGCCTTGCCCCTTTATTGGACCTCTGGGGGGGTCGACCGTTTAAATGTCCATTACTCGTGGGAACAAAATGGTAAAAAAAATATAAAAAATACAAACACAAATAAAACAGAAACTGCAACACAACGTAAACGAAGGCTTCAAAAAGTGAAAGAAAAGTAAAAAGCAAAACAAGCTAAAGAAAGTGAAGGTGATAGAAATAGTCGATTACAGAAACGACGGGAACAATTAGCGTCAAAAACACCTGAGCAATATGAGGCCAGGTTAAAAAAGCAACGTCAGTGATATACACAAATGACGGCGTCAGAAACGCCTGAAGAATATGAAGCCAGGTTAACAAAGCAACGTGAGCGATACACACAGATGATA